>NW_024062620.1:600000-1104544 GCF_006381635.1 Hibiscus syriacus | reverse complement strand
ATTTGTTAGAAAATTCTAAGTGATGAGCTTAGGTAGTGGAGGTAGACTTGGTTGATAAGTCGAACCACTATAAATTATTGTATCAATTTTCTCTATCTTTTATTCTCCTTACTCCCTAAACATATTATTGTCAATTCATTTCATTGCAACACTTTCTGTTGTCGATTCAAGCTTCCACAAATCCCAACAATAATAAAATAAGTAAAACTTTTAACATATAGAACAATTGATATCATATAAAAAATTACTATTAAAATTAAACATATAAATCAAATTGTGAGCAATAAATTATTGCATATACTGACATTTTATATTTAACTGTCAATTCAAACCCGTAATAAAAATTTACTTAAACAGTTTGACAATCAACAATACTGTGTAAAAAAATTATGTACTACTTTATTTCAATTCATTATTGTCTACTGTATCATCATGAGGATATATGGTACATGAGTCAGTAAACGAGTGAGCGTGTTTTTTTTTTGCAATTTATTATCAGTAATAATTTGTACTTCCATCGCTAGTAACAGTAATGTACAAGTACTGTAAAACACAAAATCACTGTACCAGTAATCTGATATGGATTTCACAATGTCACAATATTGTGAACCCACTGTGCACATAAAATGCCAGTATCATTAATCAGTGAACAACAATCAAGAATTACTCTACCTCATGACATGCCATTTGTACTACTAACTCTCAGTCTCATACAACGACGTAATTCAAAATCATATATGTTCTCCATATAAAACATTCATATAACGAATATAAATAAAAATATCAGAAAAACCAATTTTGGGCAGTTCATACTCAAAATATTCACATGCTATCAATAAATAATAATAAAATGTGTATTTTTAAAATCAATTTAAAAGCATTTTTTTTCAGATCGATTGAGATTGAATCATCACATGCCATCCTCATATCGTTTTATATAAAAAGTTAGTTACACTCGCCTGTTGCCTCACTAGTTTTAATACTACGATCATGTCAACTAGATATTAGTGATTATATTTTGAAAAATCAATGTAAAATAATTAGAAAAACTAAAATTTATTTAGATATTAATGATTATTTGCATAGTTATCATTTTAATTTTTTATATTTAATATGTCATGTAAGCAATCCATTAAAGATCTAATGATAAATAATTTTTAGTGATTATATCTTAATTAAATAAACTTAAAAATAATTAAATATTATATTTGTTGAATTCAACGAGAAAAAATATATAAAATTTAAACGAAAGGAATTATTTTATAATTAATTCTTTATTTAATTATATTGAAAGCGAATCTAATCCAAACCAGAAAATCATGCCCGGTTTATATATGACTCGGTTCTTAGCTGAGCTGTCGATATCGAGAACATTGACGAACGGAAGTCCCAAGTACGTAAATCGATAACAAGATGAAGGGTATTCCCGTCTTTAAAAAAGATCCGCCCGCCTCTCGATTCTTTTCCAGCATCACAATTTTCCTCTACAACCCGATTCACCGTGACGTTCAAGAGACGGTTTCTTTTTTCTTTTTACCTCACGATTGAGTCTAAAGGAGAAAGTCAAGGAGGGGGAAAAGGATAAAGAAAAATATTATTAAATTCATGGATGATGATGAGCTTAAAACCAAAGCAATGGCTTCAAATTCAACGAATGTAAACCCTAACAAGACATCGAAGACTCTAAAACTAAAGAAGAAGGCGAGCTCTCTGATTCATACGACGACGTAATCGTACTCCTCTCTCTCTCTCTTAATTCTAATTTCATATATATATTTTCTTCGTTTGTTTAACTGTTTTTTGGCTGCTGCGGAAATATAAGGAAGTGTTCATTTCTATGAAAAATCATTTGTCCAATTTTACAGATTTATTGTGTGTGTATATATGGATTTTTGAACTTTGATTATTGTAACGGGCTGTGTATGGTTGCTGAGAAATCGAGGAAAAGGGAAGAAAATATTTCATCACTTTCGATCTTAAATAAGATAAATGAAGGTCGGATTCTTTTTTCGTAGTTTAAGTTTTTTTTTAGACTTAAAGGCATACTATACTTGTATATTAGTTTGCTTAGTTACATTTAGTTTAGAAACTTCTTGTTTCTTTGTAAAATGGATCCGAAGCAGAGGTTTTAGTGATAACTTTGTTTCTTTTGAAATATACTAAGCTGTAGCTTGGTTAATATATATATAAGTTTTGCTATTTGTCTGTTGTTTTGGGTTCATTTTTCTCTCTTTGTATCAAAAGTATGTACCAGACTTTTGTTGTATTAAATGCTTTTTCTTTCCAGGAAACCTGGATTGCTCCACTGAACAGCCTAGTGGTACTATTGCCCACCTTCGAGGCCTAATGCAGCGCCTTCACCAGTGAAACCCATACCACCAAATCTGTCTGGTAAGTCCTAGAGGCTAATGCTGAGATTCTCAAGTAGCTTCGATGTTTCCAACATATTCAGAGCTTATTTTGTTGCAGTGAAGCCCATTGAAATGTCTGTATGTATATTAGTATTAAACTCGAGCTCAAATTGCACTCCAAGGAATGCAGTATTTCAATGCTATTTGATGGTTTATAAGTCTTTTTATCTAAGTTTTTTCTGCTTTTATTTACCTCTGCTGCCTTCACTACATCTGGAAATGCCTTTTTACCTACAATATAGAAAGTTTTCTAATATTGTGAAAACAGTTAATTGTTTTCTGAATTTTAATATATTTTAATGTTTCCGCTGATATATATAGGGAATGCTATTGCTGGTAATAATATTGCCAGTGCTACTGACGTTCTCTCAAAACAACCAATTCCACCAATGAGTCAGAAAAATGTTGAGAAGAATCAGTTGCCAGTTAAATCCATTAATCGTAGTTGGTATGCACCTTCTGGAGGCATCATAATCTTGTAATACGCTTTTCAGATGATGACAGTGGAAGTGACTTGGAAGAATCTAGTCGACAAAAACCTGTTGAAAATAAATCCAACTCAACTTGGGATGGTTCGCAGAGACCCCTAACTTCATCTGTACCAAATATGAACAAGTTAGGACAGACTTCTAGGAATATTACCAGAGTAATTCCCAAGAAACCTTTAAGCCGTACATTTATCTCATCAATGACCAAGACCAATGGTAGGGCCAATCCCAAGGTTTCTGTTTCTTCGGTTGATCAAGGATCACAAGTTAGATATTTTAATCCCCACAACAAAAATGTGGCTTGCCAAGATCTTTTGCCTGAGCAAGGTGCAGTTTCCAACAATAGTAAACTACAGGACTTGAGACATCAGATTGCACTTAGGGAAAGCGAATTGAAGCTTAAGGCTCAACATAAGGAAACAACAACTATGAACCTAGAAGATAGTGGAGGAAGGAAGTGGATTGCAGCTTCAGCATATGCTGGTTCAATAGATCCAAAAGAACCACAGAAGAAACGCTTGAAAGCCGGAGATTCTAATTTTACCCAGTCATATTCAGGTGCCCAACCAGAGGTAAGTCATGTAAAATCTAATTCAGTGCCAAAAGACCAAAAAATGGAGACAAACAGTCTTCAGAGCAAGGATAAGGTTGAGCAAAGCAAGAAAGTAGCTCCAGTAAGCAAAGCCATGTCAAACATTAAATGGAAAAGAAAGATGACAAGCTGGTTGATATTTCATCAGAAGACACATCTAAAGTGGTGAAGGATGGTAAAATAAATTGTTCATCTGTTTTAATTTATACAATCCTGTGGATGCTCTGACTGATGTGGTTCTTTCATCCCACAGGTGTCGACTTGCATAAGAATTTGCAACAATCCAAAAGGTCCAGTAGGGAGGTTGATCCAAGTGTTTTAGCAAATAAGACTGCACCTTTAACAAACATAAGTGCCAATGCTATGCCAAATAACTTGGTAAGTTGACGTTTTAAGGTGCAGTGGTGCACTTCACTGAAAATGTTTCTTAAAAAATACTGGAATTGTGTGGTTATAACATATCATAGCTGCTTTCCACCCTGCTTAAATGTCATAGTCGAATATTCAATGCATTTTTCCCGTCCTATGTGTCATCTGACGGGTCTTGCTTCATATTATGACTATGCTGAAACTTTACTAACATTGAATTTCAGAAATCTCAGGATACCGCAAGGCTGTGGAAAGTTTGAGTAATGTAAATATCTCTGGTCATTCTAATGTAGATGTGGATATACATTCTTTAGTTGAATTGAGGAAAATCTGGACAAGGAGCTAGAGGAAGCACAGAACCACAGACGCTTGTGTGAAATTGAAGAAAGAAATGCACTTAAAGCTTACCGGAAAGCTCAGAGAGCTTTGATTGAAGCTAATGCTAGAGTACAGTTCTTTATCGTGAAAGGGAACTTTGTTCGGCCCGCTACAGATCTTTAATTGTGGACAATTCCTGTTTATTATGGTCTTCCAGGCAACATGAGCACACCAGAACAGGATTGGATATCTCAGATGATGTACCTGAAAATATGAACCTTGTACCGATATCTAATACTACCGCCTGCCTATGACGGTCTTCATCAACCAGGGAACGATGCAAATGTCCAATGTGTAAATATAGCTCCTCAAAATATGTCTCTACGGCATAACAATGGACAAAATTTGGGTTCTGAACCATGCAGTGAGCAGGATGCTAGTACATCAGAGCCATTTCCTCATAATATTAGCAACAATGCTGCTAATGGATTAAGATCTCCGTGCAGCCCTATTATTTCAGCAGATGAAGGGACTTCTCTAATGGACCTTGATTCTTTTCAACCCAGTCCTGACTATCAGCAAAAACAACAGAACTCTGAAGTAATTGAAAGAATGCAAATAATGAGTCTAGTAATCAGGATTCTTTGCTTCTTGAAGCATCATTGAGGCCTGAACTATTTGCAAGGCTGGGGTGAGAACTTCATCAAAGAACATTGATTCATGTTACAATGAGCCTTCTATCGAACGAGGGGCTGAAATGATGTTGAAAGTGAAAAGACCCAGATGAGCAATGGCAGTATTACGCTCTCAGAGGCAGAGAAAAAGCATCAATTTGATGTTTCAGGTAGTATATCTTTGTGAACAATGTTTTAGCAGCATTATTTTGGTTTGCTGAAAAATTATATAACAATAGACATTTCCTGATATAGGCCATGAAAAACCAAATGAAGTTACACCAGAAGCTCTGGTGGAGAATGAGGGCCAGCACCAGGAAAAAAATATATTCTAAAGTTTCATTCTTCAGAAAATGTAGCGGACAATGGATTTTCTGCTGGATGCCACTTTCCAGTGACATCTACAATATTTTCACCTTCTTCCATTTGAGGAGTGCAATTGGCCATTTGAAGGCCTTGTCTCTTGTCTCCAGACAAAGAGAGGACCATGTCTATAGTGAAGAGGGTGCTTATGTCATCATTGATGAAATTGAACAGTCTGGTCAGATTACAAACACTTAGAGGAGTCCATTCGTGATTTATCTGGGAAACAAATGGGCTCATATGTGTGCAATATTGCAGTTGACCCATCTTGGCCACTCTGCATGTATGAGCTCCGAGGAAAATGCAACAATGATGAATGCCCCTTTCAACATGTCAAGGAGTTGTCCAAGAGAAATACATATTTGAATAGAAATGATGATTCTGACAGTGCTGGTATGAATAACATTTTTTTTTTACAAATTTGGAAACCTGTGCTTTGTTGCTAACCTTGTTGAAATAACCCTTTTGCAGATTCTCAGCTTGTTCTGGCATCATATCAAGAGCAAATTAATGGTCCAACAAAACTTGCCAAATATTATGATGTTTTCATTTCACCAACTTATATTGTCAGCTTAGATATTCTGAAAGCTGATCCACACGAATGTGTTGTGCCTTGGGGAAATGCACATTGCTGGTGGAAGTATTTCAGTATTTGCTTATCTCTATCAAGCATTTTTCGGAAGGATTTACCTACAGATGAACGATTACCTACAGATGAACGATTACCTACAGATGATGAATCTTTCTTCCATGGTGACGATGGTCGTATCGAAGTGTATGGAAGCTGGAATAGGCAATCCTCATATTTCCAAAGTAGAAATGGAATAGCGGTTTGTAACGCATTCTATTTTATTTTTCTACTCTTTTTTTAATCCTTTTCTTTTGTTTATCTTAGCTTTACAAATTTCCTGCCTGATATTTATGTACAGACCGGGCAACATCACTCAGTCTCTGTTTCCCCTAAATTGTTTTGTGTACTTTCAAGTATGTGTTGTTTAAGCCCCTTTGACTGTGAGCATAGGGTTGAACTTCCATTATTCTTTAATAATCTCTGGTTAATTGCGAGATTGAAAGAAATTGGGAAGTCTTGGTTATTTTTCCAAGAAACATTCTATAACTGATTTCCTGTTTTCTTTATACAATTTCCTACGGTTAAACCCTTTGGTCTTCTTTTGGGAAAAACCTGGTGCTCTCTCCAAGATTGTCAAAAGCAATGCCTTCTGTTATTTTTCAACTTTCAATCAGTGTTTGCTTGCTTGCTCATTTACATTTTTTTTGTATCATAAATGACAATTTAGCATAGTGTTGTTTACATCCATATTCTAATTAAGACAGTCCTTCATGGTGTGTACTCAGAAAAACTCAACCAATCTTTTGATACGATGGTCCAGTCCTTGGATGGCTTTGCTTATCCTCAACCAGGAGGTTAATAAATTGGAGGGTATGAAAAAGGTAACCTTAGCAACCTGCAAGATAACATGTGGCTCATATTCTTATACCAACAGTTCTGTCGGTCATCAACTCCACTTTTTTAATTTGCAGGCTCTTTCTTTGCTTTCACGGTCCCTCGAGGCTGATCCAGCATCAGAAACTCTCTGGATGGTTTACCTGCTTATTTGCTATAGCCGTAGGCTGTTTGTTGGAATGGACGACATGTTCTCTTTTGCGGTATGTAAATTTATATGCTTGACATGTTCTCCTTTGCAGTATGTAAATTTATATGCATGGTTATAATTATTATTTCGACCCTCTGCATGTTGGTGACATTCAGATATTGGAGGTATGGTATTGGTTAACTGTAACTACATCTGATATGTAGAGGTTTGTCTATTGGTTTTGTTGATTCACTCTTCTAATGGTAGTTCATACAGACACTAACAGTGTCTAACTATCGGAACATCTTGGCTGTCCATAGTTCTCTTCATTTGGAAACTAATTATATTGACCATTGTCTTATGCATGCTTTTGAGATCTTTATTTTCTGTTTTAACCTGGTTGGGGTCACTGGTTTCCATTAGTGGTTTTATCTCTTTGCTACTGTGGGAACTGGATAGAAGCAGTAGAGCTAAGAAATTACTAGTCCAATGACGCATGAATGGACATGTTACAGTAATGATTTTGGGATTGGGTAAAGTTGGTTTTTATTTTTGTATCGGTGGGTGGGTCGTGGAATAGAAAATCTGAAAATATCTGTGAAGACTGTTATTATTGCTTCATATGTGTGCATGTTGTTCACGTGTCATTCTTTAGGTTTGCCTAAGATATTGCCCAAGTATTTTGTGTGTTTGCAAATCTCTATTATGTTATTTTCAATACTTATTCTTTTAATTTTAAATGTTCGTTTTGCATTGGCATTAAATTAGTGTCCTACTTCTACATAGGTAGCACTTCAAATCTTGGGTATTCCTCTTTTTTTTTATATATCTTACGCAGAAACTAAGCATGTATGAATATGAATATCTATAAAAATGTGTATGTATAGACATGCTTGTTCCTCCTTTGGAGAATTCAGATAAAATTCAAACCTTTTGTTTGGGCATACGTCTTTTCTTGGTCTTCAGGTCAGAAGCAATGGAGGATCATATGTACTTTGGCTTATGTACATCAACAGTCGAAAACAATTGGATGATCGATTGCCTATGAGGTTGCACTTTCAGCACTTTGTCGTGGTGCTTCTTCTGGAAAGAATGTAATGCATATGAGTGCATGCATCTTAGACCTGTTTTTGCAGATGATGGATTGTTTGTGCATATCTGGGAGTTTTGAGAAAGCCATCCAGACAGTATATAGACTCTTCCCTGCTACAACAAATTCTGATGGGCCTCACTGTTCGATGTTTTCTGATATCCTCAAATGCTTAACCATTTCTGACAAATGTGTATTATGGGTTTCTTGTATTTACTTGGTTATTTACAGGAAGCTGCCAGATGCTGTGGTGCAGCGGTTGGAGCTTGAGAAAGAACTCCTTCCAGTCGAATGGCCCTCTGTTCATTTAGGCAATGATGAAATGAAAAGGGCTTTACAGTTGTTAGAAATTGTAGTAAGTGTTTGTTGACTCGTACATCAAATCGGATCCTTTAAGAGTGAAATTGATTTCAAATCAGCACAAGATTTTGCACTCAATCACATTAAGTGTTTGGTTGCACTCGGTAGTGCTGACTGCAGTCAAAGTATGTTCGAAAAATACAGAAAAGTGTATCCATCTTGCCTAGAACTTGTTCTGATATCTGCACGAGTGCCAAACTATGATTCCGAGAATATGGGTTTTATCGGGTTTGAAGAAGCCCTTCATAATGGCCAAAAGAATCCCCTGGAATTCACTGTATCTGGAATCAGTATGAATATGCCCAACAGAATGGAAAACCTGATGTTGCAAAAAATGTCATGACACGCTGGTATAACTCGGTTTGGAAAGTTCAGTACCCTGAAAGTGAAAATTTGGACGCCATAGGTGGTGGGAACTCTCTTGTCTCTCATGAAAACGGATTCAACATCAAAGTCCCACTTTGCGTTACCTAACGCTGGTCAGACGGATGATGTTTGGATATCTTAATCTCTTTCTTTACAACTTTTTGCGCAATGATAACGTTGAGGCTCGCTCAGCTATTGACAAGGCATTGAGGGCCGCCATTACTCCCATGAGTTTCAATCATTGTGTAAAGGAGCATGCCTTGTTTTTGCTCAATGATGAGTCACAAAAGAGTGAGGTTCCTATGAGTTGGCAGATCAATACTTTGAATATGTATTTGGAAATTGCTCGGTTTCCGAGTCTGCGAGCCTCTATCTAGGCATTTTATCACTGTGATTGAGAAGCCAAGAGTGCAGCAACTTGTTCGAAACATTCTGAGTCCAGTCTCGTCTGATTCTTCTCTTGTGAACTTGGTCCTTGAAGTCTGGTACGGCCATCACTTTTGCCCCAAAATCTAACTCAGCCGAAGGGTCTAGTCGATTTTGTGGAAGCCACTTGGCATTAGCACCGTCCAACTATGAGTTAATGTTTTCTGTGTAAGATGTTAAGCCGAGGTGACCACATTAGGGACGTTTCTTCCAGTCTTTTGTTTTGGGCTAGCTCAACCTTGGTCGATGCATTCTTTCATGGAATCCCAATTCCACCTGCGCATGTATGGGTAAACGGTGCAGATATAATGGACAGTATTCCTGGCATAGAGGCCGTACTTGCAAGGTTTTATAGAAAGGCTTTAACAGCATATCCGTTCTCCTCAAGTTGTGGCAGTGTTATTACAATCTAATCAGTAAGAGATCGGAACATTGTCGTGGAAGCAGCAAGAGCACGAGGAATTGAGCTCGAGTGAAGTCTCTTTTCAATAAATCGAGTGTAAAATGTTAGGTTGGTATTTCCGCAGAAAAGACATCTGCATTTTTTACTCGAGATGATTCGGATTTTGAGGAAATTGGTACATATTGAGCCAGTTCATATGTAATAGGAGAGATTGGTGTGAGAGTAGGAAGCACGGAAAACATACAAATTATAGCAACTGAATTGAAATAGGAATCATCTGATACTGAAACTGAATAGGTGAAGATTTCTTAGATATAAATTCTTTTTGTGCTCATTTGCCTTAGTTCCTGTGTTGTAATTGCCCATATTTTGTACTCATTTTGGTTGTCAAGGGTTATTCTTCTGTTCGTTTTGTTTTGTACCACATTCCTGTTTGTTGTCTGCGAAATATAATCTCAGTGTAATTACCAGCATCCAACCTGGTACTCACAGAGATCCATTGTTGGAGTGCAGCTGGATTTGAGCCTAATTAATTATGCAAATATGCAACTAATCAACTACTTTATAGAAAAGCTGATATCAAATAAAATTTAGGGATTTAATAAAATAGGGTCATCTTAACTTTTAATCTTAGGGAACTCAATAAAGTAACACATACAATGGATTTATTCTAAAATTCAATGTAAACCTGGAGTTATATGATTTGAATTTATTTGTTTTAAAATGTCTGATCGGTATTAAAAACATATAATGTATCATGATTAATTTTATTAAAATTGAAAATATTAACATTTTGATTAAAAATTAAAACACTTGTTATTACTCAATTTCACTTATCATTAAAATTTATAAAATTTCAATTGTTTAATTTTAAAATTGAATTTTTAATCAATTTATTTGTTTTATTAATTTTTGAGTGGCGTAAATTGTAATTTATATCTACCGTATTTAATGTTCTGAATCAAAATTCGATTGAATTCTAAGGCTAGCACCATACATAGCCACCATCTCCAAAACTTATAGTATGTTCTTCGCCCTATTTGACTACAAAACCTTTATGCTTTCATGGGTTGAACAAATGGTTTTGAGAATTGACTCTCACAATAAAGTCGTCTTTGACAGAAACTTAAAGATTTTGATTTATGTTTTGTTTAGTTTACTTTTTCATTGTATATAAACAACTGCATAAATTACTTATATTTTGACCAAATCAGACATGAAAATGTTGGGTTAAAAACTGTTTTTTTTTCCAGTACATGAAGAGAACACAAACACTTAAAACACACGAGGATTAACCTTAACAATTCTGTAAAAAGAAATTAGAAACTGTTGTATCTATTTCGAATCTCTTTTACAAGATTGATCTCCGAACATCAAGATTTCTAGAGGATTTCTTCCTCCATCGAGAATAAATACTTAAGACCTATGAACTGTACACTTCTAGAGAAGTCACGACTCTTACACAATTTTAGCAGGTACTACATGATCTGCTAGAACTGAAATATTCAGTCAGTCAATCATATCTATTGAGTTTATCAACTTATGAATAATTATTATGACCCTGCGTCTACGTCTGACACTAACACTAAGGGTCACTATAAAATCTCTCGACAAAGACTGAAAGAACATGAAACCATTCTATTAACTTTTTACTCATCTACCTTCTCATAGAGACAGATGATCTAAAGACTAACCAACCATCGTTCAACTACCGACTACGACTCTTCGTCCAAACCAGAAGGGGTGAATCGTTAACGAACGATGTAATCATATTGTTCTAATATCACCTCATAACATAAAGAAATCTCTCGAAATGTATCCTAAAGACAAAATAACCAATATCACCTCACATATTCGTCCTAAAATCCACCCCAACGTAATTGAGCTATAGAGCTTGCATGTGCGACCGAAGATACCTCAGAGGACAGGGCAGACAATGTGACGCACTCTGCTTATTCGTATCATTCTTCCTACCAACACTGGAGATGAGTGGATGATGTCGTTCAGGGCCTTGCTTTTACGAAGCATGCCCTCTTCACCTGCCCCCAGTTCAGACCTAAAGCAAACAAAGCCAAATAAGTGACCTGAACATATGAACAGAAAGATTGGCCAACACCTCTATCAGCATCTCCACTGCACATACTAAAAAGTTAGTAGACTCATAAGGCATGTCGCAAAGAGCAGTGGATGATGCTACCAGAGATGTTCATCACCACAATAACATCACAACACTAGAGATAGCCTCGGAAAAAACACAAGCTACGCATATAACTCTAATAATCACCGTGTAGCTAATAGATACGAGAGAAGCCTCCCCATTAGTCTTACGGACTAGAGACTCGTTTAGGAAAAATTATTAGCTAAGCCTTTATCTTAGCTTTAGACCAAGACAAACTTAGACTAGAACTTAGCTTTTTCGTGTAGCACTCAAACATTTCTAATACATATAAAGACCGAAGTTCTTCTTCCTTCGTTTAAATACCAAGACTCTAAAGGCATTTCTAGTACTAAGACTATGTACTTTATATCCTCTGTCATGTTGCCATGACGTTGAGACGCCTCCGTTGTATTATCATGGTAGAGATATTTACTATCAGGCTAAGAGCGTTGAATTGCCTTCGTTATATCTTAAAGGAAAGAATACCTTATGTTAGTTCTTTGATCAACCAAAATATGTCAAGAGAGGTGAATTGACATTTAAAAATTGTGTGTGAAAACAATTGAAAGATAGAAAAACTTGCATAACATTTTATAATAGTTCGACTTTTAAATCAAGTCTACGTTCACTATAGTATACACATTAAAGATTTATCATATCTATTAGATTTACTAACCTTTAATTATAGAAAATGGCAGCAGATTGTTGAACATTATTAAGAGTTGAATGAATCGAGCCTCGGGTTCTAGACTCAATCAAGAAAGAGTTTGACACAAGGAAAAGGTTTTTAGCCAATTTAGGGTTTTGGCAGAAAACTTTCTATTAAATAAGAGAACAAGATGATGATCTTTAAGAAGGTGATTATGAATATATGGATATATAAAAAAGATAAACAAAAAGACGATAAAAATATTAAAGAAACTGAATTGAAAATTTCCTCTGGTATATATCAAATTGGCGTGATTATGATGATGATGATAAGGACTCGACGGCTAAGGTTGTAGTTTACAAGCAAATTACCTTGCTAACCTTATCCTAACTAAACTAGTAAAAGTACGACCCAACCTAGTATTGGGTTTAACAAAATTTAAATCCTAAGTAGGTTCGGAAAGAGTTATCACGTACTTTATAATGTAGTAATATTAACTTTTACAAGTGATCCCTTAAAGTATTTTAAAGATATTCTCATGCCTATCTCTGATTGTATAAACATTTGGGCCTGAAGCTACTTCGACTTTACCAAAATTTGTGTGGGAGAAAGAAGTAATGTATTTTCTTTCTCAAATTCTTCAATCTTCATGTGGGCGTGAAGCCCCTTGCTGATGAAAGCTTGAACTTCAACTTGAAGTCTATCTTTCAGAAGTCTAGACTTGGCACATGTTGTAACATCTTAGATTCGGCCTATGCGTTTCGATTAAGTCTAGTAGATCATATTCATGATTTTTAAAAAATATTTTTTCGAAACCGTTATTCAATCAAGGTAAAATCACATTATAAATGACATTTATGAAATAATAATAATTTATACTATAAAAACCCAACTCATAAATATAATGAAAAAAAATTAATTTAAACATGTCTTAAAAATCTAAATTTACGATAAACCAAATATAAATAGCAAAAGAGTAATCATTATAAAATCCAACACTTTTAAAATAAGGCCCATGTTACCAAAATAGAGTTAACTTGAAAGATAAAACATTACAATAAGATATACTTCAGGAGATATGTTGATCCTCCAAGTGCTCGATCAGGTGTATCTAACCAATAATATCTGAAAGGGGAAAAACATTTTCGAAAAGTGAGCTAGGCTCAGTGTGTCCCAACATTACTATAAAATTATGATAGGTACACTAAACAAATCATAATCCAGTAAATCTCATAAAAATTATACTGCAGTAAATCCCATAAAAGAGTTGTCCTAAGGGAACATCTTAGGGCCTGAGAGCCTACCCAAGATAGATTTCGGGGTCATGGGGCCTACCTAAGAACACATCTTAGGGCCGCAGGGCCTACACGAAAATGATCTTAGGGCCGCAGAGCCTACCTAAGAGTCACATTAGGCCCGTAAAAATGTTCAGCTTGATCAGAGCTGTACTTTATAAATTCGTATCTCAAAAATACAATTGCACCGTGACATAAATTCCATAAATCCATAAATATGTAATCAAATACCCGTTCAAACAAAAAATCAGATAGCAATCATAATCTATAAACAACATAATAGATCGGTGCATCAATGAAACAATAATCATAGAATTCAGTGTACCACATGTTAAAACAAATAAAACAGTTCAGTAATATATAGGGAACACACCTCGATAATAGATTCAAATAGTAGATCTACTGATTGCTGGTCTCGCCACGCTCTGCTACAATTTTCGAACCTAATTCATAATAACACTATATTACTAATGGGTAACATAATTAATTCTAAAATCATAAAATTTACGGGTTTTACGGGTGAATACTGGCACACGTGGTTTAATTGATCTAGAGGAGCTGGGTCGAGCTGTCGAACGGACAGGAGAATCTCTTGTACCTTCAAACATTAATAATTTATCAGTCTCAAGTCTTACTCAATCATTCAAAGCTAAAACTCTTAAGTACATAAGCATTTTTCGGGTTTGACTATCAATTTGAAGGCTTTCGAGTCTGGATTTGACCAAACGGATTGCGGAATCGAAATCAGAACGTCGAAAAATATAAAGTATGACTTTTCGAAAATTCAAATTCTTGGTCAAAGTCAAAGTCAAAGTCAACGGATTTGACTGATGATTTGGAGGCCCTCGGATTCGAATTTGGCAAAACAGACTTCGGAAACTGATTTGGTATATCGAAAAATGTCAGAATATGTATACTCAAATAAAATAAAAGGTCGTTTAATGGCCGTTTAAAGCCAGTCAAAGTTATGGTCACAGGTGCTCAAAAGTCTACAGTCAACTATTACGAAAATAACACATTTTTTAAAATAATTACCAAAATATAACCTTTTTAAAAATAATTACCAAAACATCACCTTTTTCAAAATAATTACTAAAATATCACCGGGCCGGGTCGGTCAACGGGTTAGGTCGGGTCAACCCGGTTCTGACTGATCAGACTGGTTAAACCGGTTCAGACCGGTTAAACCGATCAAACAACATCACCCATCAGTTCAAAACTCTCCCACGCGCAGGGGCGACGCGTGAAGGCTTTTCTGGTCTCCAAATATTCCTAAAAAAAAATTCTAAAAATTCTTTTAAGCGATTTTGAGTCACTTACCAACCTCGGTTCAAATTTTTGAACGATGGAGAGATCGATTTCAACTCGGCCGAAACTTTGACCGCTTCACCTTCCACACGCGAAGCCGCCTACGGAGACAAGGAAGACACCGTCGGACTCGGAACGACACAAGGAACACGATGGTGTGGGAGGTGTCGAAAACCGATCAACAATCGGAGATGAATTTAAGATTTTCTCGGCAGTGGTGCTAAAAAAAATGTCGAGACTTTGTAACACCCCCAACCCGTATCCGACCCTGATACGAGTCCGAAGTGTCACATTGACTTTTCAAACCTTGACTCTTAAGAAAAATCCCGGGAAATTTAAAACTTTATTTAAAACAAAATACAGACTTTATCAGAGTGCTCGTACTTAATGACTTATTACATGCCAACACTTTATACATAACCAAAAACATACTTTATCAAATATTTCTGATCTGATCTTTTGGTAAGGAAAACTGACCTGTCTTGCTCCGCATCACTCCTTACTCTTCTCGAAACCTACGTGTGAAACAATCACACGCTAAGTCGAATACTTAGTGAGGCATAACCACTTATAATGCACTTTAAAACATATATACATGCATGTTCTGTTCTATCATGTTATAGCAATTCCAGGCATTTTCATATCGTATAGAATCATATCAGATTAATCGCAGTAAATTCATACATACACATAATTCATCATTCACATGTTATCATATAATCACATACTTTTTCAATCAAACACTATACACACAACATCATATAATTTCTATAGCATTTATCATACCACTAACTTATATTTGTTCATATCTCTGGATTAGCCCATGTATATATGTGAGAACTATCGATATGTGAGTCTATAGAGGTTGTGCACTATGCTGTCACCACAGCTCATATAAATGCACCGAAGTGCCCGTAGAATTGCACCAAAGTGCCCGTAGAATTGCACCGTAGTGCCCGTAGAATGATGTCCATAAGGACCACGTAGAATTCCTTAAGAATCATATACATATACTAGGATCAAGTATGTGTCTTTCAAGACTTCACACAGGTTCCAAAGGATATACATATGTCCTAAAGAACCGAATAAACCCTCGACTCTTGGCATGCCAACTATACCCCTAGCTCTCATGACACATAACATGGGCGTTATCATTTATTTCATTTCAAATATACATAAACTTGTAATTCACTTTCACATATCACGTATCACATAGCTTCTTTTCATATGATCACATAGTCACGTAGTTCACTTACCCGTAGATCATTTCCATATAATTCACATGTCACATATGTCATGTTTTCATATAATTTCTATCATTTCTCACCCAATCACCTTTATTCATATAAACATACTTATCATATGTTCACATAAGATCATATACTTCATATAATATATCGAAACACCTAGAACACTTTCACGTAGCTTATAGTCATAAGTTTGTCTCGTATCATATACTTGTTTTCACATATATATTTCCTATCATTCTTATACCATCACATAATTCCTTTAATAATATATGTAACATTATAATAGAAATACTTATAAGTCATATCACTTAAAGCACATACTTATAGTCACATTGCTTATATCTTAATCGTATGCCTTCTCTTAAACATATATACATGTTCAGGTAATTCACCATTTCATCACATAATTGGGTATTCATATAACTCATTTCATTTCATTTCATATCTATCTATATATATATCCTCAAGATTATCCTAATACAAATCATATAGCACTCTTATATTTCGTATTCATCTAGGGCAGACTTATAAACATATCTCACTTCTATTATTTCTATATATAATCTAATCTGTTACTTAATTCAATTTCTTATAGCTCTTATAATCTTCTCATATAACTTCACAAATTTCTATCATTCAACCCATGTGTTATAGTTTTTATTTAAACCTATGATCTTTCCCATCTAGCTTATCTTATACGTTCATCTTATCATTTATGTTCAAATCCCTTAGTTGGTGTACTATTTTCACTTCATCCTATAGATCAATATTATCCAGTTTATTTCACTTATCATATAAAAAATTATATTTTACTATGATCACATAGTTTATATCTCATACTTTGCTTTCTCATGTTCACCTATCATGTCATATGGCTCATCTTTCTCATGCAGTCATAGTTCAGTTTCACATATGTATATATATACCTTATATAGCACATACTTCTCATAACATTACATTCAAAAGCATGTCAACAATATATCATGCATACATACAATTCATGTCATTCATATACGTATAATCATATATTCATGCATTCTAACATAGGAAATAGACTTGTCGCAAGTCTTGTTTCCATTTAGCACCATAAACTAACTAATATGCACTCACATGGCCTCACTAGCCAAATCCAATCTCTATCTTCCCTTGATCGATCTTACTTGCTAAATGTTCCGGAATTGCTTTATGCGTAGAATCTACATAAATGTACATTTCGAGACCATCATTAGATACCTACACCTTGTAATTGGATACTATCAATTTAAACGAACTTATTAAATCCATATCCCCAATTTTCCTTTAGGGGAATCGGTTCCCCCCCCATGGGGGTATCGGTTCCCCTATGACATACTGGAAATTCTTGTTCGTTTGAAGGGTATCGGTTCCCCTGAATGGGTACCGATTCCCCTTGCCCAGAAATCATATTTTCAACCCGAAAATTACTTCATTTCCTCTCAAACACTTCATATATCATCCCCTTTTCATCCTTAACTCTAGTACACATACTTAAACCAATCTATATTCATTTATTTAATCTTAAACCTCAAAATTCTATCTTCCATATAAGATTCAAAATCATACCAAATTTCCAATGTGTTCTAATTCCAATTCTAACACTTCCTACCTCTTAATTTAATCCTTGACAAGTCAAATTCAACTTCACAATCTATTATCCTTCCATATCAAAATTCACTTAAAACTCATTTTTCTTAATTTCTCATAACTTGTTAATCTTTGAGGTTTAAGCCCCCTAAAGCTTTCCTTAATCTTTCTTAATATCCCAAGAATCAAAACAAGCTTTAAAACGAAAGAATTAACCAACTAAAGACTCACTTACCTTATACCAAGCTTCACGGTGGAGAGGAGGAAGAAGAAGACTGAAGAATGCTCTGGACTCTTCTTCATACGTGCTTATTACCCTTAAAAAAAATTATAAAAAATCTTTCTGGTCAAATGACCATAATACCCTTAATTTCCTTTAATAATTACCAAATAACCTTCAATATAATTCAAATAATCATTGAATTCTTTCATTCTTCTACTTTAGTCACCAAATTCTGAAACTTTACAATTTGGTCACTAACCCGGTATTGCGGATGTTACAAATCTCCCTCCTTTTAAAAAAAATTCGTCCTCGAATTTTTCACTAAACAACTTAGTAAGAACATATCTTCTAATGTTCTTAGTTACTTCTTTTACTTAATCCTTCTTTCTCTTAGTTCTTCAACTACCTTTTTCCTTTATACATCCTTATCATGTTACTTATCATATAACCAATAGCATCAGTTCTTATCACTCAAAATCCTTAATCAATCAAATTTTTTTATCAATCTTTAATTACCTTATAACCATACTAAACTTGTATTTCGTCATCATTTGACCAAAACTCAACTTTAAATCTTCTTCAATGTGATTAAACATATACTTTAAGGAGTCAAACAATATTTTCACATCACCTTGCACACTGCTCTTATTTCCATATCAAAAATTGTCCTCTGTACTTCCATATTATCGTATATGATCTTTTAAATCAATCCCTTTCATTTCCTTATTCCATATAATCATTATTCCTTTCATGTTCGCATACTCTTGTCTTATTACTTATACTCATCTTTATGTACCAATCTTCATTGCATCCTCATTACTTTAATAACCCATTTCTTATACATAACTTCATTCTTTATCATTCTTATACTTGTATTTTTCTTCCTGAAGATTCCATGCAAACACTTATCTCAGTTTCTACATCATAGCTATCTGCTCAGAATATACAACCATATTCAAATTCACATCATAATCAATTAACTCAACTTTATCTTTTCCTTCAATCCTATTATTCTATCCCTTTTACTCTGACAGCTAGTCAATAATATATGTTCAATCTAGGGTACAAACCGTAATCAACCAAACACATACATCCTGTCAAATCGAAATTATCTTAAAAATTCACTTACTCAACTTATCAATTTCACCTCTATTCTCATACATCCTGAAATTTCTTTTGCTCAAACTCAACATTCTGACTTCCTGTGTCTTATAATCTGATCATCGATATACACATTCTCAAACTCTTCTTATCAATCCTCAGCTTTATTTAAAGATACCAATTCTTACTTCCTTTTCCTTTACTATACTCATTATTATGATCCAAATATGCAACTGTATCCAGATCCATTGCAGATCTGGTTATCATATCCTGACAATATTTATATCTTATAATTCCAGTACATTTCCATCGCATATTCTTGTTAGCTACGCTAACTTTTCCGTCTTAACTGCAAATCCTTATCATATAAACGCTCTGGCTTATACACAATGTTATTCCTTCATTTCGAACTCATAAGCTCTGACATATACATCTTATACACTTGTCACTGATGCACTTATCCTTGAGTTCTTCTATACGTAATCATCACGTCATTAGATCTTTTAACATTCTTATGGTGACACCCGTTCACCATATTCTATCTTATTCACATAATAGCAAAACTACTCTACATCGTTTTTCCGATTCCAAACGATGAAAATTTTCATTCATTATTCAGATATGATTTCAGCTTTCTGAAATCAACTTTTGATCTTACTAGGCATTTCCTGAGGTGTCCGCTCTTCATCCTGCCTGGCCAGGGCAAGTGAATAGCTACACAATCAGGAATATCACCTTTCACTTACTTCGAAATATCACGATCGGATTCTACTGTGTTAAACTATTCTTATTTATTAGCAAGACAACGTATTCCTTACACTATCAGATCAGAAATTTTTCAATCTATGTTGGCATGTACACCTTTTATGACCTTTTGGACTTCGGTTTATGCCGAGAATCGGCTAAACCATAGCTCTGATACCATTAAATGTAACACCCCCAACCCGTATCCGACCCTGATACGAGTCCGAAGTGTCACATTGACTTTTCAAACCTTGACTCTTAAGAAAAATCCCGGGAAATTTAAAACTTTATTTAAAACAAAATACAGACTTATCAGAGTGCTCGTACTTAATGACTTTTACATGCCAACACTTTATACATAACCAAAAACATACTTTATCAAATATTTCTGATCTGATCTTTTGGTAAGGAAAACTGACCTGTCTTGCTCCGCATCACCTTACTCTTCGAAACCTACGTGTGAAACAATCACACGCTAAGTCGAATACTTAGTGAGGCATAACCACTTATAATGCACTTTAAAACATATATTGATACATGCATGTTCTGTTCTATCATGTTATAGCAATTCCAGGCATTTTTATATCGTATAGAATCATATCAGATTAATCGCAGTAAATTCATACATACACATAATTCATCATTCACATGTTATCATATAATCACATACTTTTTCAATCAAACACTATACACACACATCATATAATTTCTATAGCATTTATCATACCACTAACTTATATTTGTTCATATCTCTGGATTAGCCCATGTATATATGTGAGAACTATCGATGTGAGTCTATAGAGGTTGTGCACTATGCTGTCACCACAGCTCGTATAAATGCACCGAAGTGCCCCGTAGAATTGCACCAAAGTGCCCGTAGAATTGCCCGTAGTGCCCGTAGAATGATGTCCATAAGGACCACGTAGAATTCCTTAAGAATCATATACATATACTATGGATCAAGTATGTGTCTTTCAAGACTTCACACAGGTTCCAAAGGATATACATATGTCCTAAGAACCGAATAAACCCTCGACTCTTGGCATGCCAACTATACCCCTAGCTCTCATGACACATAACATGGGCGTTATCATTTATTTCATTTCAAATATACACATAAACTTGTAATTCACTTTCACATATCACGTATCACATAGCTTCTTTTCATATGATCACATAGTCACGTAGTTCACTTACCCGTAGATCATTTCCATATATTCACATGTCATATGTCATGTTTTCATATAATTCTATCATTTCACCCAATCACCTTTATTCATATAAACATACTTATCATATCTTGTTCACATAAGATCATATACTTCATATAATATATCGAAACACCTAGAACTTTCACGTAGCTTATAGTCATAAGTTTTGTCTCGTATCATATACTTGTTTTCACATATATATTTCCTATCAATTCTTATACCATCACATAATTCCTTTAACATACATAATATATTTCCTATCAATTCTTATACCATCATAATTCCTTTAACATACAACATATCATGTAACATTATAATAGAAATACTTATAAGTCATATCACTTAAAGCACATATACTTATAGTCACATTGCTTATATCTTAATCGTATGCCTTCTCTTAAATATATATTCACATGTTCAATTCACCATTTCATCACATAATTGGGTATTCATATAACTCATTTCATTTCATATCTATATATATATATCCTCAAGATTATCCTAATACAAATCATATAGCACTCTTATATTTCGTATTCATCTAGGGCAGACTTATAACATATCTCACTTCTATTATTTCTATATATAATCTAATCTGTTACTTAATTCAAAAAATCGTATCTCAAAAATACAATTGCACCGTGATATAAATTCCATAAATCCATAAACATGTAATCAAATACCCGTTCAAAAAAATCAGATAGCAGTCATAATCCTTAAACTAACATAATAGATCGGTGCATCAATGAAACAATAATCAAGAATTCAATGTACCACATGTTAAACAAATAAAATAGTTCAGTAATATATAGGGAACACACCTCGAATAGGTTCAAATAGTAGATCTACTGATTGTTGGTATCGCCACGCTATGCTACAATTTCGAACCTAATTCATAAAACATATATTACTATGGGTAACATAATTAATTCTAAAATCATAAATTTATGGTCTTACGGGTGAATACTGGCCCACGGTTTAACTGACTAGAGGAGCTGGGCGAGCTGTCGAACGGACATGAGAATCTCTTGTACCTTCAAACATTAATAATTTATCAGTCTCAAGTCTTACTCAATCATTCAAAGCTAAACTCTTAACTACATAAGCATTTTTCGGTTTGACTATTAATTTGAAGGCTTTCGAGTCTGGATTTGACCAAACGGATTGCGGAATCGGAATCAGGACGTCGAAAAATATAAAGTATGACTTTTCAAAAATTCAATTCTTGGTCAAGTCAAAGTCAACGAGTTTGACTGATGATTTGGAGGCCCTCGGTTTCGAATTGGCAAAACGGACTTCGTTAACTGATTTGGTATATCTAAAAATGTCAGAATAGGTATACTCAAATAAATAAAAGGTCGTTTAATGACCGTTTAAAGCCGATCAAAGTTATGGTCAAAGGTGCTAAAAAGTCCACAATCAACTATTACGAAACACACACATGTTTAAAAATAATTACCAAAATATCATCTTTTTAAAAATAATTATCAAAACATCGCCTTTTTCAAAATAATTACTAAATATCACCGGGCCGGGTCAGTCAACGGGTCGGGTCGGGTCAACCCGGTCTGACCGATCAGACCGTTAAATTGGTTCAGACTGGTTTAGACCGGTTAAACCGATCAAACAACATAACCCATCAGTTCGAAACTCCCCCACGCGCAGGGGCAATGCGTGAAGGCTTTTCCGGTCTCTAAATATTCCTAAAAAAATTCTAAAAATTCTTTTAAGCGATTTTGAGTCACTTACCAACCTCAGTTCAAATTTTTGAACGATGGAGAGCTCGATTTCAACTTGGCCGAATCTTTGACCGCTTCACCTCCCACACGCGCCGCCGCCTACGGAGACAAGGAAGACACCGTCGTACTCGGAACGACACAAGGAACACGATGGTGCGGGAGGTGTCGAAAACCGATCAACAATTGGAGATGAATTTAAGATTTTCTCGGCGTGGTGCTAAAAAAGTCGAGAATTTGACTCGAAATTCACGTCGTTTGGCAGCGTTTCGTTATAATTGGTTTACTGGGTTTTGATCACTGGTCGAAGATGAACACGATGGTGGTTTCAATTTAACGATCGGATGTCGAACGGCGTCGGGATCGAACTTAAAAGAAGGTTGCTAAAAAGAGAATTTGAATTGGTTTTCTGTTTTCACGCAGAAACCCAATTCATTTTCTTTAAAAGAAAAGTCTGTCGCATTCAAAGGTATATTCAAGGCTTGATCATTAAATTTTCTTCAACTTCTAAAATGAACTTCAATTTTCAAAACTTCAAATTTAATCCTCAAACTTTAACAAATTACTTAATTAATAAAAAAATTTCTTCAAATTTTCCGGGTTATTACACATGTGACGGGACCAAGTCAGTTGAAGTGTTAGTGTCTCTTCCTTTGATGTGGTGTATAGTGCATGTATCATTTAAGGACATATGTAGACTTACAACAATTCTTAAGGTTTATACTCCAAAACCTTGATTATACTCTCTCAAAAATAGAATTACAAATTTAACAAATTAAAGAAAACCTTACAAGATAAAAATATGTTTGCATAAATAAACTCTCACCTAAATAACACTCGGGCAATGAACAATTTAACTCACAAATGCTTTACAAATGAATATACAACAATTAAACTCTCATAAACTTTTTGATGATATTTGTTTTCAGTGATATTTTCCTCTCTCATAAGAACACATCTAAGATCATTTAATGACATGTCTCTAAACAATACATAATCATTTTTCAACTCGGCCTGAGTTAACACAAGTACTTCAGTCAAGATCGCTTTGTACCAATAAAAACTTTGTTGCCTTTTATCATTCCACCCAATATAACTCCTTTTTGCAACAATTTATCATTGGAGTCGCAATCAACGAAAACTCTTGACGAAGTGTTATAATATCTGACAAGTCTAAAAAATTTACAATTAGAACTCATATTTACTGAACTTGGTGAACAATTTTATCATAAGATTTTCAATCCATTAAATATCACCTTAGATTGTCGACTTAAATTTGACATTAATTTAATTTTAAAATATTAAAATTATTTTTTTAACTTTCAAATATTTTATAATCAAATTTAAATGATAAATTTTATTTACTAAAATAATGATTTTGAGTTAGATAAAATAAATAAAAACTAATTTTATCCAAATAAAAAATAATAATCCAAAAATAACATTTCATGGTAAATAATAATATGTTGAACAAATTACTCGATAATGAGAATTTTTTATTTAACAAGTTTTTTTTTAATGAAAGGCTAATGCCTTGCATGCTAAGCTATAGTTGTATTATAATGAGAAATTTATTACATCACGACTAAGAAAATTTTGTAAGGATGGTGGTGGTGAAGAAAGAATCGCAGTCTTATACTGTAATGTCGAGTTTAGTTTAGTAATACCATCAACACTTATCCAATAGTTTGATTTGATCACTCATATATTTATTTTAAATCATAACTAAAATATATAATTCTGTTTTAATAATCCGTTATTAAAAAAATAGGATAAAATACATAAATAGTCTTCGATTATTTGGTATTATTTTATTGAGTCACTCGATTATTAAAACTTACAAAATAGTCATTCAACTATATAATGTTGTTTTGTTGAGTCTCTCGACTATTAAAAGTTACAAAATGGTCACATGATTATTTATATGTTACAAACTTATCATTTTCGTTAAAAAATTGATGGTTGTCTAAGCTGGACGTTAACATACTGTCTGAGGTAAGATAATTGTTTGAGATTCTGGGATCATTATTTATCATATCTCAGTCAGTATGTTAACATCCAACTCAAATTGTCGTCAATTTTTTACGGAAAAGACGAGTTTGAAACAATGAATAGTCAGGTGAACATTTTATCTTTTAATATATGAAGGACTAACTATTTTATAACTTTTAATATGTGAGAGACACAACAAAGCAATACCTTATAATTGATGGACCATTTGTATACTTTATCCTAAAAATAAACAAAATTATTAATATGATATTTTTTAGTGATAACCTGATATTACCTTATACAAATCATCAATATTAGTTTTTTTTATAAAGAATGATCAAAATAGAATCAAAATATAATATTAATTATGATTTAAAAAAATAATTCACTTATTAGAACGGAATTGTAAAAATATGTGGGTGAATAAATACGTAGTTTATACTAACATTAAAAAAAAAAAAAAACTAGCCCGGCCCACCAAAAGGAAAAAAAGCCCGGCAAATGCAAGTGGAGGAAATTTGGTGGAGTCACGTCGCGTAAAGATTTATGATAATGCTTAAAACGTGTCAACCATTGATTTGGTCGCGTGTCACGAATCTTGACGAAGACTTATCGAATATTATTATTATTTTTAATTAAATATTTTTTTTTTCTTCTATATAATAATGCAAGTGCAATGCAATTAGGCAATCGCTCGAACCCTAGGATAGTTAGGTTCCTTGTCATCTGGTTTAAGCTTCAGGTTTCTCTTTTTCCTCTCTTCTGTTGATCAGGTAATTTTTTTTCTTTAATTTCATAGATCTTTTCCCCTATTTTTCTATTTTTTTTATGTTTTTGTTCGGTAAAATTTTCTTGTTTGATTTTGATTTCAAGAGCTTCTTCGTGGAAACCGTTTCTTTTTAATTTCGTTTTTCAAATATTAGATTGTATTTATGGTATGTTAATATTATGATCAGATTTGTCTTTTGATGATTTTCGTATCTGTTTTCCGTTTTATTGATCGACTGCAGTGCAGGAAACGATATGTTTGTTTTAAGATTTTGATTGGATTTAGAAAATTTTAGTCTTATTCTAGTTGTTTTAAATTTTATTTATTTGTTTGTTTTTTATGTATCAATTCGATACTTTTTTTTTTTTAAATTGGGTTAAAAATGGTTAATGCCTGATCTTACTTATTTAGTTCTAGAGTATTCTATCAATCTGAAACCAATTTTTTCTTGCAGTTGCAGGTTAATTCTCACTGATTTTCTTGTAGGGTTTTTAGTTAGACAATCAGAAAAGAACTGGTTTCAATGTGGGGATTTCACACTTTGAATAGCGAGGGATTTCGTTAATTGTTTTATTGGAATTTGGAAGTTAGTTTTCATCTAAAAGCTGTAAAGAGGAAAGAGGTATCGATTTGTGAAGCCAAATATTGGTGATCATGCCGGTATCTGGAAATGAGAGGTGATTTTTAATTCTCCCTTTTCAGTTACTAGATCCTAAGCTCGGTGGAAGTGTTGCTAGACTTTTGTTTTTTGTTGAATTTTGATTTATTTATGTTTTGTTGGTAGGTTGGGGTTAACCCAGTGTTGGGCAATTTAGTGAATACACTGCAGGTATTCCTATAAAGAAAAGAAGGTTCCCTTTATTTGTCATCTTCTCAACAAGCTGAAAATTTGCCTTCGCTACCCACTGGAAACGAATTGGAGCAGAAAGGATTTCTAGTCCACTTCAAGGTTCAACTGTTTCGACTGATACTATTGTTGCAGTGAGCTCAGACCCCACTGATGTTTTATTGAGTTCACATACCAGTGGTGTATTATCCAGTTCAAACACCAGTGACATCGCAGGGAGTTCGAAAACCAATGTTATTAAGGCTGATGGTGTTACAGCTAGTCTTGATGCTGTTAATTTTGTTGCAACTTCTAATGCTTCTGGTGTTGCAACGAGTTCCACTAGTGCTGCTTCTGGTGTTGCAATGAATTCTACAACTATTGCTGGTAGTGTTGCCACAAGTTCTAATGCTTCCAGTGTTGCAATGAGTTCTACTTCTGTTAGTGTTGCAGCTGGTTTGAATGCTGATAGTGTTGCAGAAAGTTTTAATGCTTCCAGTGTTGCAATAAGTTCTACTGCTATTACCGTTACAGCTGGTTCGATAGCTAGTAGGGTCGTGGAAAATCCTACTGCTAGTAGTGTTGCTGGAAGTGTCTCGGCTAGTGTTTCGAGCTGTTCTGAAGCAAGTGAGAAATTTGTTCTCGAGAAAGTGGAGAGTGCTTCGGATAATACAAATGGTAGCATGGTGCAGGGCAATACTAATCTGCTTAGGGTAAAGTTGAAGAACAAAGCTTTACAGTTCACTCTAGGTCCTTGGTTGATATCACAGCAAAGGGAAGCTTATGGCAACTGGGGCGTCCGAAAATACCCCGAAGACATCAGCAAAACCTGAACTGGACTTGGTAGGCAATGATTCTCTGACCTTTAATATAGGGAAAGAGGCATATAGTCAGAGAAATGTAGATGTTACTATAGGATCACAATTACCTGAAGTTCCTGGGAACCTTGGATTATCTTTAGGTTTAGGGAAATATCTTTCAGCTACGGCTATTGAAAATAATGAGCAAGGTTTTCGTAATCAGAAAAAGGAAGAACCTGTTTCCTTGAATCTATCTTTAAGCAAAGCAGACTGCATTGCTGAACTGAGAAGTACTGAAGTCCAGCCTAATACTAAGGGTGCTAATATGCTCGCTGACAGAACAAACTGGGATTTGAATACGACAATGGATTCTTGGGAAGGTCCTGGTGGTGATGATGGTAAAAGTAAAATGACTAATATGGATGATGTAAAGTCGGTAATTTGCTCAGCTTGGATGGCTGCTACAAGTATGCCTGCACAGCAGAAAATACGTGAAGAAATTGAGCGCAGACCCAAAATTGAAATGTTATCGATACTATCTAGCCAGCAGTATAGATCTGAGGATTCACTTTGTTTGGGCCTCACTACTTCTTATCTTCATTTGAACCCCAATGAAATACTGTCAGATTCATCAGCTAAAGTTGCTTCGGGCAAAGTTGCTGCAAATAACAGTTCACCTGGGAAACCAGTACCTGCCTGCAAGTCTAACATGGTTAACTTCAAGCCTGTAAAATCAGAACCACATGATGAGAGCGCCAGGGGGGTGTCTGCTGGAATTGCCAAGCCTATGGTCTTGTCAAATATCAAACAGGTGAAGTCCCAAAAAAATGAAAAGTTGAGTTCAGAAACATTAAAATCTTCAGCTCTTAGTACCTTAAAGTCGGTTGATTCTATATCCGAAAACCTGAACCAGTGTGTGAGAGTAACAAGAAAACACCAGAGAGAATGAATGGGCAAATGAATCAATCAGACGAACAAATGCTAGCTAATGAAACTGAGCCCATTGATGATGACCAGGTTGCTTCTAAAATAATTTGTTCTGCAGGCCTTGATGTTAATGAATCGAACATTTCTGGTACACTAGATAACTCTACTTCCCATAGTACAAAGGTTGAAGAACCTGATCATTGCAGACTGAAGTCCATGGATGTACAATTGCCCGATTCACGGGGATCAGTTGAGGGTTCCATAAGTGATGAGGAAAAAATTAATTTATTAGGTGATGTCTTAGAGGAAGATTCATATGGTTCTGATTTTGAGTCGGATGACGAACAAGAGTTAGCTGCTGTTGTGGGTATAGATCATGACCGTAGAGAAGATGACGACTTTGAAGATGGTGAGGTCAGGGAACATGTGGAGAACACAGGGATAGAAGTTCCAATATGTGAGAAGAAAGAGACAGGAAATGGAAATAATGGGGATACTGCCTTCAAGGATTTTGTAGATCCATCTTCAACGTCATTTGGAGAAAAAGAAAATATAGGAGAAGACCCTGGATTAATAGGTAATGATAATACTAATGAAAGCATTGACACATCTGTCAACAAGGATTTGACTACCGAAGCTGATAAAGAGGTCTTTATGCAAGAACCTTCTGCTGTTGAGATGCCATCTAGTCAAGTTGACAAAAAGAGACCCATTAAAGCCTTACCAAGAAAATTGCCAGATGTATCCGGAAAGGATACTGTGGAAGGGAAAGAGGGAGAACAAACATCTATTCAAGCCTCTGATACAAGCCAGGGTACTTCAGCAACCATTGCTCAAGGTGCAGATGCTGACAGAAGCTCAGAAGGAAAAATCAATTCTATTTTTCCGAAGCTAGAAGCATGTTCAAATGTTGATGATGCAGGTAAAGATGCTGACAATGGAGGTAAGAGTCGAATTATAAACTTGTCTCGAGCGACTAATCTGTCATCTCCTGGTAGAACAAGATCTATTTCAGGCAGGGCATTGCAGTCACAAGTAGGAAGAGAGAGGCTGCCTGATGTTGCCCTGGAAGGAGATAAGTTGCATCCTCGAGGGAGGTGATTATATCATGTTTTATCATTGCTCTGCTTTATTTCAAGTTTATTTATTTCATTTGACGGGTTATAAATGTCTGTTATAATGTTTCTTTTTTCTGACAATGTTTACCCACAGAGATGAGCTTATGCCGACAGTTCACATAGATTCCCAAGGGAGAGACATCATGTTCATCCATCCAGAAATAACAGAATAAATTTTATGCGTGGAAGAGTAGGATTTCCAGTCGGATAGTCACCCTGTGCGGTGATCAGGATTCAGATTGTAACTTTGCAGGTCCTACAGAATTTCGTGTAGTGAGAAATAAATATGCATCTGCTGTTTCTGATGCAGATCTAAACTTTAGTAGCTATAATAACGGGCAAGACGTTGCATATTTTGGTACAGGAAGAGGTGGGAGAAAGATCTTGAATGATAATTCATCAATTTTCCCCAGTTACCCCCAAGGAGGGGGTCTCCTGGTGGAAGAGATGGACCTGCAGTACGTGGGCTTCAAATGGTTTGCAGAATTCCGAGAAATCTAGTCCAAGTCGATGCATTGGTGAAGATGGATCAGAAATAGTTGGATTGAGGCATATGAGAGGTTTTGCTGATGATGACATACAAACCCATGTTTGCACGCTGCCAACCTTCATTTGAGGGATTAGATGGTCCTTTTGTGAGGGGGAATAGGGAATTTACATCTATTCAGAGAAGGGGTCTTCAACGAACTTGTTCAAAGTCTCCTACCAGGCCACGATCTCGTTCTCCTGGTCCATGGTCTTCTCTTAGGAGGAGATCACCTGATGGATTTGGAGGGCCTTTGGAATTACCTCATCGAAGATCTCCACCAATTTACAGGATGGAGAGGATAAGGTCACCGATCGTCCTTGTTTTACTGGAGATATGGGTATTAGAAGGCATGAATCACCTTCATATTTGTCTCGACCATCTAAAGATTTGAGGGACATAGATCCTGATCAAGATCATGGTCATCCAAGGTCTGGCATGTCTAATAGGAGCCCATCTGGTAAAGTTTTACTTAGAAACAGAAGGTTGGATCTTGATCCTCGAGAAAGGAGTGACGGTGATGATTACTTCGGTGGGCCTATGCAATCTGGCAGGTTTCATGAGTTTGCAACTGATGGAATGCTGAGAGGAGGAGGTATGGTGGTAGGCGAGAACTGTTCGTCCTTTTAGACCTCCTTATAGTGTTGCTGATAGTGAGAATTTTCATTTCAATACTGAAAGTGGCCCTAGGTCATTTAGATTCTGTCCAGAAGATGATTCAGAGTTGCATGAAAGAGGAAATGTAAGGGAAAGAGACTTTGATAGACGGATCAAAAAGCGACCAGGGAATGCTCCTCCTCCTAGGAGGGCACGAAACATTGAGGAGCATGAAGGAAATTTCAGGCACGGTGGTCAAATTTGGCAAGGTGATGGATTCAAAGATATGTCACAAGTGAAGCGAAAACGATTTTGAGTAGGTTTCTTTATTGCCATTGGTCACTTTTAAGTGGTGCAAGTTATCGGAGCTGCAGGGCAGAATCTGTTTATTCCGTTTACTACATGTTTAGGGATTCTATGTGTAATGCTTGCCATTCTTCTCTATTTTCTGCATATGCTAGAATCCCTTGTTTTAGGGTGTAAAATAAAATTTGGCAGCAACAATAGAGGGATCACTCAGATGGAAATTGTTAGTGCAATGAAAGTAGACAGAACTTTGCATGAGGAACAAATCAAGACACTCATCTGGCATGTTTTGAATGACTCCAACCATCTGTTATCCCCAACTTGATCTTAGCCGGTTATTCCTTTGGGCAGACTTTTCTCTGGCAGAGAAAATGCTAGTGCTTGCGATTTTAAGATTGAAACGAAGTGATGGTATGATCAGTTTATCTATTACTACATGAATAAATTCTCTTTTGTGCATATGCTCATCACTTAAGTAGCAAAAAATGCCATGGTTCATGTGATCTGTAACTCCGGATTGGTAGTCTATGTTTTTAGATGTCATCCCTGTATAGTAACATAACAGGTAGGAGACATTCAAGGGGCAGTTGGATATTGCCATGAAATTTGAAAACATAATTTAAAAGAAATGAAGAGAGGCATAGCTGAAAATGCTGCATTTTACTGCAATAGCTGGCCTTTAGAGGTACTTGGACTCTTGTTTCTTCTCAAAAGGACCCAAGTTTTGTGAGCAGAGAATTATTGGATCTGGTCTGGATTTTACAGGTTATTTAAACTGTGCCATGTTTTTTTCTTGAAATATTTGTGTCTTGACATTCATATTTGATTCAACATTAGGACTTGGGCATGAGGATATATTATCTTTTGAAGGACTTCAAATACTTGGAGACTTAGAAAATGATATAACGGTGTTGGATGCATCTATATCTGCACCCGAAACTTACGAGTGCCGAGTAACGAGGTTGTTCCAGTAGAAGTTAATTCTGAAACTAGTACATTTTAAGTTACCCTTACCATGAGATATGGATAAGCTATAACACGAGGGAGGTTGTTCCAGTTGAAGGCTTTGGTATTGCTTCAAGTCAGTCATGGTTGCAATATCATATTTTGGGATTTGTTATCAAGTCTCATTTGGTATGCTGAAGGATAATTTGTTCAATGCCTGAATTTAACAGGGGTCTTAAATATTAATCTCAGACCTTAACTACCGATTATGGCAATAATTAAGTACAAAGAACATGATGCAGATTCTTCATGCAATTTGCCTAAAAAAATGCACCAATATAGTGCTCATAATTTGTTCTTGTTACAATATCAATGATAGTATTGATTGAAAATGTTTGGGGAATTTGTTCTTCGGATGCTGAAGAAAACAGGTGGGATGTTGATTGATGTGTTCCAGAGGGCACCATTCCTTGGATTTAACTAGGGGCTTTTCATTTTGTTTTCAGCAAGCTTCGGAAATTTAGCTTTGTTGAGGTTATGGTCCAAAATAAGGAAGGTATGCTTAGTCCTGGCAAATTTGTTCCAAACTTGATCTAATCAAAACTAGCTTAAATCAAAATCGAGTTGAAAATTTTATTTCTTTATCAAATGGTTATCGCTATAATTTTTTTGGGCTAGATTAATATAAAATTTAGGTCACAAATTTTAACATGCATTATAGAGTCAGTAGTGGGTCAAATCATTATAGAGTTGGAATTGGGACTGAATAATATTATTGACAAACAAAAAGACATTTTTTTATACTACTATGTCAATAATTTTACATATATTCAATTGGATTCATATTTAATCCAATCTGATACCCAAGTCTATAGGTTGACCTTAAAATAGGTCAATTTAATATTGGTTAAATTTGAAAATCAATTGATTTAATATTGAAGAATTGAAAAATAATCGATTTGATGATCACTCAAATTGAAAATTGATCTAACTTGATATTTGACTCGATTCGATTGCTATAGATTTAAGCTAAATTTAAATTAGATATGATCTAATCTGAATTAACTTAAATTGAATATAATTTAAAATCAGAATGATTCAACCCAAAATAATTTGATCCAAACTCGATTCAAACGATCCGTTTGTCATTAATAGGCAAGGTACGTTTTATGAAGTGTGAATATTTATTCTCTAGGCATAAGCTTATTTAGGATAATCTACTAAGACTTAAAAAAAAATTGTCCGTCTAGCTCAGTTGGTAAAGCACAAGGTTCTTAACCTTGTGGTCGTGGGATTGAGTCCCACTGAGGGTAATTCATAAAGGATGTCTTCTACGGAAGTTTTTCTCAACCTGACAGGGGCAGACTACTACCCTACCTCTCCTTACCCCATTACATATGGGAATAGGGTCAGCTATTTTACTAAGAGGCAAAAGAGCTACTTTTCCCTTATATATATATATATATATATATTTCCCCAAGTTATTTGATTTAAGCCTTGTGGAAGAGTGATCGAAGTTTTGTTGCGAGCAAATGAAAGAAGATTTTAAGGGTTAAAGTACAGTCAACAATCTATCTAATTGATTTAAAATTTTTTGAGTTATTTGAATTAACGAGTTTTATTTTATAGCATAAATTTGATTTGAATTTTTTCGAGTCAAATGGAGTTCATAAAATTTGAGTTGAGTCAAATATTTTGAGTTTCTTTTTAAATTTAATTATAAATATTTATAATATTATGACACTATTTGTTATATGTTTCTCCGATCTCTCTCACTAATGCATTAATTTGTTGTATGTCACTTACTAGAATGAAAGATATCTGCAGTTCATTTACTTACTGTACAATTCAAGTGGGAAGATGCAGCTGTACCAGTTTATAATCATCTTTGGAACTGTACCACTAATGTTGGCACAAGGACCGTCCTTCCATTCACTAAGACATATCAATCTTGCCTCTCTAATCCTTATTCTTGCTTACACCGCATTGGTGGTTGCTGGTTCAATACATATAGGTCAGAAATCCCAACTATTATCACATGCAAATGGGCCGATTACATGTTTACAGCACCTAACAAGGACTACTCAATACATGGATCTAAAGAAAACCGTATTTTGGTGTCATTAATGGTATTTCAATCATCGCCACCACATATGGCTGTGGGATTATCCCGGAAATACAAATACTACTATTACATTATTTGAATTCAAATAGACTAACTTTAAATAATCATTTTCACCCCAAACATATATTAAATTGGAATCATCATATATTATTAAAAAAATATAATATTAAAAAATACTCATAATGTTAGACTAAATAGTCATTTTAGCCCGTATTCTTTTTTTAAGAGCATTTTGGCTCCTAATGTTTGACGAAATAGTCAATTTTAGTCCTGATTTTATTATGGAGCATTTTAGCCCCATAACGTTTCAATTTAGAGAAAAATGCTCTATTTTGGAGCGTTGACCATTTGTTGATTAATGGTTTCCGTCTACGAAGAGACTTTTTTTCTTTAAAATGAAACACTAGGGGTTAAAATGTTTCAAAAAATAAAATAAGGTCCAAAATAACTATTTTAATCAAACATTAGAAAACATTATTTTTCAATATACCTAAAATTCGACTATCCACTTTTCTTTATTTGGGTAAACAGAGAATGTTTGGTGCAGGCAACTGTAGCTCCCCCAGTGAAGGGCAAGATGTTCAAAGGTGAGTAAGAATTTTTTTATTTTTGAAATATTAAACTCAAAAATTCATTTATTATATTAACTCAAATTTTAACCGATAATTAAGTTAAATTGATTTTGTTATAAGAGATTAAGTGTATTTAGGTGAGTAAGAATTCTTGGTGACAAGTTTTTGTTCCTCTACAAATATAGTGTGTATTAACTTTTAAAATTATGGAAAATTATTTTAGAGATGTAACTCTTTTGTGATCTTTGTAATTATCAGAGTCTATGTTGCAAAGATGAGAGTTGTAATGACGTAGGAGGACTAGGTTTATGAGTCTTCGAGATCATGTTCATGCGTGTCCAATACTAATACATACCCTCAATCATCTGACTAGGTTTTCGAGGCCATGGGTTTAAAGGACTGATATTTTAACCATTTGATGATTCAGCCCGTCAATCCACGTACTAAAGGATATCACAAACCACTCATTTTAACAAACGCGAGAGCATTATTTTTACTATATTTTCTTCATGTAATCGTTGCAGAACGAAGTACTTGAAAAATGGTTTGCAGACCCAAAGATGGATCAGTTCTCTGCACGTAGCGTGATGCCAAGATTGGTATTAAGATATGTGTCAGTGATAATAGCCATTGTATTTGCTGCAATGATCCCTTTCTTTGGTGATATCACGGCATTGTTTGGTGCATTTGGAATAATCCCTCTGGACTTCATTTTCCCATGGTTTTCTACAATCTCACTTTCAAGCCATCAAGAAAGGGCATACTGTTCTGGGGAAACACATTGATAGCAGTAGCATCCTCGGCTTTAGCTGCAATGGGAGCTGTAGCTTCGGTTAGGCAGATTATTCTTGATGCCAACACCTATAATTTGTTTGCTAACATGTAATGCTGGATAATCGACTAGCCACACAACCTGCGCTTATAGACACGGTTCAAATAGAAACAAAATCTAATGCCATTATTCCCAAAATGAATGTTGATGTTATTAATCATAAGAATAAATGAAATTATATGATTCCATGATACCCTCTTGAGTTTTAGAATTAGAGTAAGACCTTACTTAAATATTTAGATGAGTTTTGAGAGTGATTTTCGAACTCAAGGTAATTATTTTTGGATTTTGGTATTAACATTGTTTTTCTGTTATTAATACTATATGAAAACATAGTTGAAATTTAGGATTTATAAAACATGACACTAACATACACATAATTGTCAAAGATTCGATTTAAAATTGAAACTCACGTTTAATCACAAATTATGATTTAAACCTACACATACATCCAAGGATAAATCGAGAGATATTGGGTTGCATCGCATTCCTTGAAAATTTTAGATTTTTTATTTGTATTTTCTATTGGTAATATAATTTTGTACCACATGAAATTTTGTAATTTCACACCCTTAAATTTCTAATATAAGTTACTAAGTTCACATACCCTAATTTTTTTTAAATTTTCTTATATTTTAAATATTTTCTTTATATTTTTTATCGATAATCTAATTTCGCACTCCTAAAATTTTAATATATGTTTTTAAGTTCGCACCAGTATAAATTTTAAATTTCCATATATTTTAGATATTTATTTTTACATTTTTCATATATAATTTAATTTTGCACTCTTTAAAATTTTGTATTTTTGCAATATTAAATTTTTAATATAAATTTCTAAATTTATACGTCTTACATAAAACTTCACGTATGCTCTTGCATACATCATCAAAATAATATAAACACACAAACAAATATAAAATCGACTTCACTTACCTAAATTTAAGCTCTTGTAACGAATTCGAACAAATCGATCAATGACGAAATTCCACTTTTACTTAACTCTTTGAGCTACTACACACTGTTGGACTCAAACTCAAAGAATGCAACATGCAAAACGTCATATTTCACTCTTAGTTCATTTTAATCACTTGATATTAAACCTCATGTTATTTGTTTATCTAAATTTAGTCTTTTACAAGTACAATCCTATAATCGATCAATTTCCTAGTTTAATAGAAAGCCTTGATTTTTAACTAAACAAATAATATTGTTAAACCTATTAAAATTTAAATTCCAATCGATTTATTACATTGTCACATTTTCAACTATCGGTTTCCTACAATTTTCAAGTGTCGAAATTCGATGTGTTACATTATTGGTATGCTTGACTATAATAATTGTATGAAACATCACCCTCACCTTTGATACAATTTGATTTATTTTAATAATATGATAGCCCAAGGTGTAATGTTGATTGTTTCCGTGATGATAGGAAAATGTTGAAATTTTTGTGGCATTAGGTAGTGTTTGTTTTAGGAGATTGGTAGAGTGGGTTTATGTTTTGCATATTTAGTAGTTAAGTGTCATATTTGTAGGGAGCACAAGAGACAGCTTCTCGTTGATTTTGCAGAAAATTCTGATTTTATTTATTTATTTATTTATTAATGTAGGCAAGTATAAGGTAGTATTTGTTTAAAAATAATTCTCAACTATTTGACATTGAACGCTCACACCTCTAGTATTCATGGTGCTCAGACCAAGAACCTCAAAAAATAACAACAATTCATTTATCACCGAGGACGCTTAGTTCGTGCGAAAATTTTAAATTATTAAAACGAATATAAAAGTTATACAAATTAAAGTATAAGATTAACATTGGATAGATTAAAGTATATCAAATAAAATTTAATAAATCATACATTTTTTATAATTGTTGAGTAATATTTTTTCATGTGTTATAACATTTATAATAGATATAACAAAAATTATTCTAACATTTTATTAAATAATTAATTTAGTTTTTATTTTTCTAGAATACTTCGGTCTTATAAAATTTTATTCTGGGGTAAAAAGATCCGTGGTTGAAAATCATTTATCAACAAATATATATACCGATGATATGAGGCAAAGGAAGAAGGAATCAATAGTCTTTTTGAATTTATAATCAATAGCTTCAAAAATGTTGAAGTCAATATATAATATGCTTTAAACACTATTACTTTAATATACAAGATATGAATATTAGAAATAAAATAAAAATTATTGATTTGTTTTTGAGATTTTAGTCTATGGAAAGGGATTAATTCATTTTATAAATTTTTTATTTTATTTTATAAGGTCAATTCTATTTTTATATAAATTTGTTTTCTTTTGTGTGAAGTAAAAAATATTATTATTTTCCCATCAACACGTCTTTTTAGCTGTAGAAATACTATGAATTCAATTTGTTAGACATTGCTTAATTGAATTACGCGTGAAATGATTTAAAAAAATGACATTGAATATTTAGAATATACACCTATGGTAAATTTTATGGGCGAATAAAAGATTATTTAACTTGTAAAAAATATTTTTAAATTTTGAATTATTTGAGTTAAATAGAATTAATAAGTCATTATGAATTAATTGTTTCACGATTTAGTCCTTTATTTTCTAATTTCTTTAATTCTTCATTTATTTTAAGTTTATTTTAGACCAAATTTGAACCATATGCTTTAATCACTCTTGAATACTTATGTAGTTTTAATTTCTCTTTTTGTAATTTAATCCCTCAACTTTGCATGGTTTCCTCATTTCTTCAATTATTCTTTCGTTTTAAGTTCATTTTTAACCAAATTTAAATCGCATGCTCTAATATCATTATAGAATACATATGTAATGTTAATTTCTATTTTTGACAATATTTTTTACAATTTAATCTCTCATATTATATTTTATTCAATTTGGTCATTTGACTATATTTTTTTAATTATTTCTTTTCCTAAATTCATTGATTTCTTTATACTCTAATTAATATTGTGTCTTTAAAAATCTTTTTTTAAAAATAATATTCAAAAGTGGCTATGTAAAAATTTTAGTTTTATATCTTTTTGATATCGTTTGATGAGTAAAAATAGATGACTAAAATTAACAATAAAAAATGAGAAGATATTTACAAGGAAAAAAGAGATAATCTTAGCCGCCTATTTCACTAACTTAACAATCCTAGGTGTAAAATTAAAAGTTTTGCTTTATATGTAAGTGAATCTAATCATATTATAAATACATTTTATTATTTTAGATTATATTTAACTTATTAAATAATATTGCAAATCTTACTTACACATGCGAAAAAGAATATGAGGTAATATATATATATATATATATATATATACATGTACATACATGTGTGTATGCGCGTGTGTCTTACATGATGAGGAAAGTTATATAAATTTAAATTATAATTAAATATAATAAAAAATTTAAACAATTTGATTTAACTCGAATTTTAAAATTTGATTCAACTAAAAAAATTAAGTTATAATATAAGAGTAATAAATTTAAATAACTCAATAGACGATCAATAAATTTGATGCTTCACAACCCTTTCATCTTCAATTGCCACCATGTCTTAGTTAATGTTTTAAGGTCCAAATAGGGCTGCTGCAATATTAAATTTCAAGATGCCCATATAGATATTAACAGCATGATCATCTAATGATTGCAATAAATTGAAGACTCCAATAAACTCATCATTTATTAATTTAAATATATTTTATTAACATTTAATTATTAAAAATATATATTAAATAACTTCAAGCCAACAGATAATAAAATCCGAGTCTTTGACCAAAAAAAAATTAAACAACAATCTTTATGGTATTAGTTTAGCACTGATCGTCGACTATTAATATTTATTGTTTTTATTTTATTAAAGTATCTTAACCTTTTTTTTTAGTTTTAGTAACTCTACGCTACACTTTTGTCTACTTTATGTCACGTTTCATTATGTATTTAAACATATTTTTCTGTTATTTTTGTTTATCATTTTTTTTTCATGATCGAATTTAATATCGTCACGAATTATCAATATGACGTTTATTTGTTATCATTATGATCTTCCCTGCTTTAAACTATCAGATTAGATTTGGATACGTGATATATGTTCGTGGATTATTTTCTCACGTCGCTCGACTCTAATTTACAGTTTGTCAATAGTCTTTCAATAATTTAATCTCATTTTGTGGTTCATTTGCCAATGCTATCAGATATATTCGTATCTACTTGTTGTTCAAAATTATTTAGTTAGATTTTTCTCGCAATTGTTTAGTTTACAATTGTGGTTGTAAAACTTCATTGTAATTTGTATATTTTCTATTTTTAATAAAAGTATCACTTCTATAAAAAAAATTAAACAATGACTCAATCGATCCAATAATATTTAAAAAATTTAAATTATGGTATAATTTAATTTTTTATTTTTATTATCCTCTAAAATATTATAAATTTATTTTTTAATATAAAAGTTTACGTCTATCTCCACATCGAATACAATATCTTTTATTTCATCAATAGAAACTCTGCCTATGGTTTATGAAATACAGTTTGGAATGAATAATAATGTGGATGAGATTGAAATAGTTGGAAACTTGTAAAAGTCAACAAATCTTAGTTGTTAATGAAGAAAATTAATTACGTGGAAGGGAGGTGCTAATTATTTGACAAAAATAGTATAATGTCAAAAATATAAAGATGTTTTCCATTTGGCTTTTATGTTTAGTCAAACAAAATGGCAATGGAGTAGGTGATAAAACAAAATTCAATCTTCAAACTCACGCCAATGCATACTTTGAATTCTAACCCTTCCCAACATTGATAATCACATAATTCAGTTAAATCAAATAAAAGCTAAATAATAAAAGGAATTTAATCTTATATTACAAATATCATCTCTTCATGGAGATTACTTGGGAATTAAGCTGACCTAATCTTTGACCCGAGTTGGATTCATATTTGGCAAATGTAGATAGTTTATGTTACTTGAACTCGAGTATTAGGGTGAGATATTGCCTGATTTTCAACCTCGGAGATGGATAATATCTCTGTATTTACGTGTCTAACACAATTACTTTAAGAAGAATGAAGAGTCGGAGTAACATAACTGACCGGTGGAGGTTTCTCCCGGTCATCGTCGGAAACGGAACAGCGTTTGATGAATTCCAAGCAGTCGGAAATGGCCTCGGAATAGAAAGAATTAGAGCGGCCCAATGATGATCTCAACCTGCAGGTGTCGGCCAGAGGTACCACGTTGGGCGAAACTAGAGACCTCCGGCAACGCCAGCCGCCGTTAACATAGCGGCCATTTGCATTAATACCCATTTTCCTAAAGATGAAACGAAAATAGGATCTGAATCTTCTGATCTGATTGAACAAATAAATGAACCTTACCCTTAGCCCTTGAACCGAGAATCTCCTGCACTGAATATTGAGCCTCAAACCTTTGCTTCCCCGGCATCTCTTTGGAACCCTGGTGTACCCCATACGACTGCTCATGCTTCTTATCAGCCTATAATTCAAAATATGTATATATATACACCAACAAATAATCAATAGCTATGGGTGGAAAAACAAGTTTTTGGAAGAGGAAGGAACTGGGAAATCAATTGCAGCTTTTGGGATATATATATATATATATATAATTTGCATTAGAATATTAACATGAGGATCATTTGTCCTGTAATCAGCTTGTTGTTAATTAGAAATGGGTAGGTAAGTAGGGTCCTTTTTCCCAGGACAAGCAGAAAACTATTTTTTTTAAAGTCAAAAGAAAAAAAAATGCACTACAGGTGTCAGTCATTGATTTGGTGAAGGGTAAACTACATATTTAGTCATCTAACTATCACTTTAGTTTCATTTTGTCTTTTATCCAAAACCATCACTAACGTTATGTTTTGGTCACCAGCCGTTAAAACGTTAAAAAATTAACGGTGATGCTGATGTCTGAGCATGCTTTAATGTTATATCAACAATACTTTAATGTTATATCAACATTGAAAATATAACAAATTATCACTTCAGCAGTTCTATTTTTTATGGAGGGTGACCAAATCGGAATTAAAACGTAACATTGGTGATGATTTTGAAGAAAAAAGTAGTTGAGTGACCAAAACAGAATCAAAATGGAAGTTAGGTGACTAAATATACAGTTCACCCTTAATTCAATTATGGTTCAAATCCCACCATGCACGAGCTCTTAAAATATTTATCAGTACATGTCTATATTCCGCAATAGGTCATTTTTTATCGGATCCGAGTATAGAATGTTCAATTGAATGATTATGGGTAAAGGCTGAGATATTCCAATTTGGTGTTTAAATGTTGCAATCGAAACATTAATCATTACTTTTTACAACGAAAGATCTACAATTGTACGGCGGGCATAATTAGAGATGCACATGACCCAAACTACAATCTAAAAAAAAATCATTTGTACACTTAAATATATTATTTTATAAATGAATTCAAATAAAAATTTATAAATAATAACAATATTGATGGGTTTTTGTTTAATTTTTTTTTATAGTTTTTTTTGGATATGGGGTTAAGTTTACTTACCCCAACTGTTGGTTGAGGAATTTGTTACTATTATTATTATATTTCTTATTATGTTTTTACAGGATAATTATATATATTTCTTGAATAACTCAATTATATTTTAAGTTAAATTCGAATTTAAAAATGGCATCCGATTAAACCGAGCCTTCAATTGATCACTACTCAATCTTAAATTGACTACTATTCGAGCTTGGCTCAATTACACCTCTAGTTGAAATTGAATATGAACCCATCAGGGATAGAGAACGCACCCGCATGACGTGTATGACATGAAATGTTCAGATCGATCATGTCCTCTTTAAAAATTCTGTTTGGAATCGAAAATGATAAAATTAAATTGAATTTGATGACTCCTTAATTAGAAATTTTTAGGCAATTGTTACCTTAATTCAGGATGATGTTATGCATAAATAGATGAGAATATTACGTATTATTAATTCTTTGATTCTCATATACTAGCAGCTCATTTATTCAAACGTTTCAATAATTTTCCGATGTGGATATCTTATTTAAATCATGAAAACCTAAGATAAACACAAAAAAATATTTTCTCTTCTTTCAAACAGTTTTGGTGATAGAAAAAGGTTCGATTACAGTTTGTTGATCACTGCAGTCGTACTACCGTTGTGCTCATCTCGTTATTGTATCTTGGCAGATAGTCGATCAACGTTCTCAAGCACCATAGGAGCAGACGAATCTTTCTTAAAAAAATTATGTAAACGAGCCTCAATAACTCTTCTCATTCGATTTCATGACTACAAATAAGTAAACTACAAAAGCTGGGATAATGACTACAAATTCTATTAATTATCCCATAGAAACAGACGAATACGTCTTAAGAAAACTATGTATACAAGTCTCGATCATTCTTCCCATTCGATTCCATCACTACAAAGTAAACGATTTCTTATCTTATTTTTCTTTTATTTATTTTTACAATAATATCAGTTATTTTTTATTATTCTTGTTTATTTCTAGGATCATCTTTTGTCTCATATATATACTCTATTTTTTTTAGAGTTCATGATCAAATTTGTCACCTGCCACTAGACTATATCTGTATTCTATTTTTTTAGAGTTAATGATCAAATTTGTCACCGGCCACTATACTATATTTGTACTCTAATTTGTTTTTTAGAGTTAATGATCACATTTGCCACCGGCCACTGTACTTCAACTGATATCTATCCTTGTACATTAATAATGTAGACAAATTTGATTGAAATTTTTCGTTATTTTCAAATTAAATTTTGCAACTCAATTTTAGTTTTTAAATTAAGTTTACACTCACATTGATTGTGACAAACACAAATTATTATTTAGAATTTTCAACATTATTTGGTGAGAGTAACATAAGGTTATAATATTTGAAAGTATAAACGAGATTACTATTATCGTTTATTTATTAAACTTATAAATAATAAATATTATTTTTGAAATTAAATGTTTATCAACTTAAGCTTTTCAGATGATTATAAAATTTAAAATTTTAAAAAAATCATAAAATTACCAACAAAAGTACTCACGATGCTAAATTTCTACAAGGAATTAATAATTTGTGATTAACTTTTTTCATTCTTTCATCCGTATTCATTATCTATTTTTATCTTTTTTTCTAAATTAAAATATAAGTAAAATTTGATGGCAGACAATAAAAACAACTTTTATCCCAATTAAACAATTTAACTCAAAATACGATGTTTGTGTGAAATTATATCAAATTATATGTACAGTTATTTTCAAATATTTTTTACGTAGTTGTCATATCAAATGTAAAATTCATGTAGAAATGAATCAATAAAATAACGTGAGAGTTTTTAATTTAGTATTAAAAGTCAAATTTAATTAAACAATGACTATAATATTATATTTCATTATCAAAAATACACAATAAACAAATATTTTAATATTAATAACATATAATCTTAACCAATGGAGTTAGTTCAAGTGATACGCAACTTAGTATCGTGTAAACATGTCTCTAATTCGAAAGCTTATCTATACAACAAATCCTTGCTAGGAGACTCATTCATCAAAATCAAATGTATGACATAAATCAATCCGGATTAATCAGAACAAAACCTTAAGAATCAAGAGGACAACACAAAAATAGCATATGATCTTCCGTTTCGATAATCTTATTTCCATTAATAATCATATATTCAAATTAATTATAAGAAAATATAATTACTAAGACAATAATCACATCCTTTGTAATTATAAGGAATTATAATTTCTCATACCTATTTGATTGTCTCATTAATCTAATAAATGAATAAAAAAATATTAAAAAAAAACAAACATTACAACTAATTACATATGTAATTTCACCAATTGTCACTCTTTCCCTTGAAAACTCCAATTACAGTAAGACTTACCAAGTACAATGATTATCAAACATGTCACAAATGTCATTACAAGCAATTACACTTTTCAAACACTCTCTTAATCTCGTACAGCAAAATGACAAAACATAGACACATTTCAATTTCCAAGTTCCAGCTAAAAAGTCTAACATCAAATTTGCATATCGATCCTTTGCTTTCCTCAAATTATTCATGTTTCTAAATATATTATTATATCTTTTTTTTTTTTTGAAAAAACAAAATTAAATATACCTGTGTAGTTCTCAAATGCACATTACTAAAACTAAATTACAAGAAAACATGATTCTCCCTCTTTAAATAACTTAAATCGCAAACTATTCGATCTGTGCTACTCGAAGGCTGCAATTAGTAGGCTCCTAAACTCCTAATTATATTATTACTGCAGGGACAAGGTGAAAGGAGTGACTGAACTTCAACTACTCCATCTGACCTGCTGCTAATGTAGCATCCTCATCTTCAGCATCTAATTCTTGCTCCACACCTCTGACCTGCACCATTATTACCCAAATCCTGATCACAATTACGAACTCGGTTGAAGAAAAACAGTAAACCCACTTTTCACAAACGTTATGACTGCATGGTAACCTCCTTAAAGCAGATATATGTAGTTAAGTATGCATCATGAAGTAATGTCGACGCCGACATATAGATTTGTTCTCATTTAATACAATTAAGCTCCAGTGCTATATTCATCAGAGCCTCCTTCCTGATAGTTGTCACTGCTTTCTGCTTTATTGTGATAACCAAAAAGCAAGAGCATATCCCCCCCCCCCTGGAGCAATCTTCACAGCAAAAATAAACTCAAGTTTCTAGAGCTAATCATTGATGGGCAATAAAACCCTGCAACATCACATGCACTAGGACACGGACCAGACAAATCGTTTCTCCAGACGCTTTGATCATATGCCATGGGTAGTATAACTGAAATTAAAATGTCCTGCACTTCTTATGTAGCTTTACCAACCTACGATGGTCTCAAACTAGATAATGATAGATTCTTCTACTACTGTCTAGTTATTCGAACAAAGGGATTAAAATGAGAATGAGATGACGGTTACTTGATAAGATCATCCAAAGAAGGGCGATGGGAGTGATAGAACTGAATGGAATACGCAGTGGTAATTCAACTGAAAGGGGGAAAACTTGGTACGATTTGACTTTTCCCTTACTTTACTAAGAATCACATGTGCTTTTTTTAAAAAGAATTATTAGGTATATAATGATATAGCAATTTGTATGATCCTATTATAGTTTTAATCATATTTACATAAAGCATGTATTGCATAAAACTTATCCGTTTCGCTTCCTTGATCCTCTGTGCACTAAACACAAAAAAAGCAAAAGCAATACCGTTCTTTGCAAATACCAGTCATTTATCCTATTCTCTCCAACCAGCTTCATACCGAATTCATTGCGAATGAAGTAATATGATAGTTATCAAGTAGTACCTCAGGTACATAATGCATTAGCATATTTTCAATGCCAGACTTCAAAGTGACAGATGAGCTTGGGCAACCACTGCATGCTCCTTGCATTTTCAATTTGACTATTCCTGTATCTCTACAGAAGCAAACAAGAAACATTCCATCAATGCTAGTTCTGAAAAACAAATACAGCATGCATAAATATTTTAGAAAGAATTTAAACCAAATGAAGAGTAAAAGGAAGCTTTACAAATCAAATCCCCGATATTCAATATCCCCACCATCATCTTGCACTGCTGGTCGAATTCTAGTCTCTAGTAGTTCTTTGATCATTGCCACTGTTTCAGAGTCATCCTGCATTGGCACCAATTACATGATTTTATGAAAGATCTTAGCAATTATGAGATAATTATTCTGATTAATAAAGATATTGGAAAAGAATGGAAGGCACTGTTCACACAGATATTCTCCTAAGAATAAAATGAGCTCGTGATGTTGCTATGCTACTCAAATGGCCAAATTATACTTTTTCCTCTCAAATTTGTGTACATATTGCATCCTTTTGCCCCTAAATGTACTCCTTTTCTTTATCACGCCAGATTATTCTCATATATCATGGCTCATGTGAAAATTGAACCTAAACCTCTAAAACATAAGAGGAGAGAAGAATTAATTATCATGCCTAAATATTGAAATGGGAGACTGCTTTTATTGGCAATGACATAAATATTAGACACAAGACAGGGGCTCAAGCTGAAATAACTACATCTAACCATATAAAGAATAATAAAATTCAAGAAACATCCAATCTTAAAAATCTCAAGACAGGGTGACAATAAGTGAGAAAAAGTACCTCATGAATAGCAGTGTCCTTAGCTGCTGCAGTTTCTGAGTCAAGAAACAATGGCTGTCCTGAGGAATAAAAATCCATAATCGAAGCAAAAATTTGAGGCTTGAGGAGATCCCAAGAAGCATCATCTGACTTTGTTACAGTTATAAAATCTGATCCAAAGAAAACTCGAGTAATACCTGCATTGCGAGGAAACAAGATTCAAATATACACTTACCAAAACTATTCTACAATAAGATTGACTTTTTTTTATAAGAACAATAAGATTGACTTTTAAATCAAAGTAACTGCGAATAACAGAAAATAGTAGGCATTTTCATCGAATTTCTATTTCTTGATTCATCTGAGGTATTGTTTTAATCTGTTAATTGCTCAAAAGTCCCAAGATCCGTTTCACAACTCCTGATCATAATGTTTCTCTAAGAATCAAATCTACACAATACCTACATTACTGTTACAACTTAAAAGGCCTGTGATTGTTCTGTTACTTTACCAGTGACAAAAACTCAAAAACGGAAAAAAAATAAGAATAAACATCATGAAAATAGCTAAAGATTATAAGGAGAAGAAGAAAAAAAGGCAAGAATGGATTAAATCAGATCAACAGAAAACTTCAACAACTCCAATAAACATGAACATACTTGGTCAAATTCAGAAACTCAAGACTGAAATACGAGTAAGATGCATAGGGACTCTAGTTTCTAAAGTTTAATAACTCAAAGAAAACAGTAAGGTTGGCTGTAAATCTATCTCACAGCTTATCTATACCAGAGTTGCAAATGAAGTTTTAATTGTAGCCCTAGATTTAAAGCCTAAAGAACAGAAATATCAAATGCAAGGTTAACGGTGATGCTACTTTCAGCAACATTTGTCGCCAAAGCAAATTTTTGCTTGTTATCAAATATTTCTCGTTGTTGTATATGCTTTGTTCCATATCATTTTTATGCTTTGAATTCATCTTGGTAAAAACACTACTCAAGAGCTGCTTGCATGTTACTTCAGAAACACTTAAATTCAACTTGGTAACTATCAAATTAAATTACAGATCATGTAACTAGGTATTCTAGAGGGCTAAATTTGAGCATTTTAATCTAGTTCTCAAACGGCTCACTATCTGAAATCCCAACCAAACTTTTCCATTTCATATACTTATTATACATAATATAAAAATGCATAAATAAAAGTTCACGCATGAAGTCAATCAAGATTTTACTTGAAAATACTGAAGCTTAACAAAATGAGTCCTGAGCAGCTTAAGATTTCATCAAATCAGACTTCCATTTTGGGTATTTGCGGCTGCCTAGATTTGAACTAAGACTGCTCAAACTAAGAGTAACACTCTACAATATAGCATGTGGCGGTTGGCACATACTCAGATTTCACTATAAGAAAGAAACCTCAAGCAAATTTTTGTTTTTTGGTACATAGGATGAGAGAAAACCTGCTAGGTGGAGCTTTCAAGCTCTAACTTCAATATTACAGCCCTATTTTATCTAAACCTAACAAGCTGTATATTTGTGTAGTGGTGCTTTCCCATGTCCCAATAGCGTTTAAGATATTACGTATACAAATTTTGACAATAATAATCCTTTCTGCATATATTTTAACTCGTTCATACATTCATGCAATGATGTCGTATCATATAATTTATCTGTGTCCTAAGGCGTTTTAGTTATTTTTCAGTTATCATGTACATGTGTGAGACTAAGCAGTATCCACTCGAACAAAATTAGATGAATAATTACTCTAATCTATTGGGCTCACTCTTACCGTCAATACCATACAAGGCCTTGGCCAGTGGGGAATTCATGGCAGAACGAGCATTTGGGAAATCGGCACTCCCGACTTCCATAACCGCTTTCCCTGTATAGAACATCAAAGATGAAGGATTGGGTGTGGATTGAGTTTGGATAAACATGCTTCTCCTTTGCCCTGCAAAGCAACCCACAATAGGGGGGGAAAGCCAATCAATTTAACTAGAAAGAAAGCAAAAGCAAAAGCAAATGGAAACGGAACAGACTGATCAACCTCTAAAATGGATCCAATTCAGAAGGGAAAAGGGAGACTGGATATCGGAGGAAAGGATGGAGCCTGGGTTTCCGACCACCAGCAACGACGGCGTTCTAGAGGAATAGAAAATGAATCGGCGTGAGACCAACTTTGAAGGGATGAGTGACTGGAATATCTGGCGATGATGTAGAGCTTTCCTGATCAATCTTCCAGCTTCTTTCATTGCCACCGCCATTTTTGTTTTGGGAACAAAGCGCCGACCTTTATTTTTGTATTAAATGAGGATTAAAAGAAACCAATGCATCAAAGAAATTGACGGGGATTATGATTAAAAGAAACGATGATGTTTCCTTAAAGTTAGATGAGGATTACAAAATATGGATCAACCAGGAGCGGACTCAGAAACTAACGGCCCAGTGGGAGAGAATTGAATTGGCATCAGGGAGCCCAACATCAGCAAGGCCATGGTTCTCTGATATGGAAGCAAGACCTAAAAGGTAGACCCAAAATCAACACCACATGAACAACTGAAGGAGGAGTTGCAAGTAAAGACAAAAATAAATTTTTTTATGAGATATGTATATCACCAACAGTCGTAATGAGTTTTTTTTATGCAATCAATGAATGAATTTTCTGAATTTCTTTTACTTATTCTTTCAATCTCTCAAATCCCTTTCTCAATTTCTTAAGTTTCCATAATCATCACAGTCCAACTGACAATTTGGTAATTAGAGCAAGTCACTATCATAGGTGAATATGAAAGGTACTCCTTTAAGCCTGAAGAACCTGATATTCTGACTTCTAAACCAATTTTGTTTCACAATCAGAGTAAGTCATACAATCCTCCTAGAACAAGAATTGAAGCTAGTTCTACTGAACCTAGAGATAATGATGAATCATTTCTGTTTGAAAGACCATTTCAGCAAAATACTCCATGCACATACTGCTAAACCCAAGATAGAGCTTCAAATGTTTGAAGGTGTTGGGTGAAGAAATGTCACAAGTATTTTGCACTATTTGATATTCTTGAAAATCATAAAGAAGAAATGGTTGCTATGTACTTGGCTGGCAGGGCCGAAATATAGTTTGATGGGTATAAAATGCAAAAGAACAGGATATCTTGGGAGGATTTTGCTACTGAGTTATGCCATAGATTCTGTGATAAGCATTTACAAACATCATAGAGGAATTCAACAAGCTCTTTCAAAAGACATCAATCAAAGAATATCATGACAATTTTGAGGAGCATAAGCCATACATGTTACACCATAACCCTTCTTTGGAAGAGATCTACTTCGTTTCCAGCTTTGTAAGTGAGCTTAAAGAGGAGATCAAGCACAGAGTTAAGATACAGCAGCCTAGATCTTTAACAGAGGCTTCATAGGCAGGCAAAACTTATTGAACTGTCGTTGGACTTGGAAATAACACTTAACTGTGAATTCTAACATAATACTTTCATAATCTAACTATACGACAGTTGACTTGTCTGAGTTATCATGTATAATTTTACCAATAACATAGGCAAGTGTATCATGCATGCCATCATTTAATGATTTTAATCCATCATTATTGAGTGTGTGTTACCATTTTTTTGACATTATTGAGTGTTCCAGAAAATTAATTACAACATAATTTTATTTAATTTTTAAATTGTTTTTAATCACATTCATGATTCAGGTGACTGTTTAAATCCAAATTATTGCAATTTTAATTCAGGTATGATTTGGAACGTTTTGAACCTTAATTTTGGTTGTTACATAGTTGTTACGTTATTATTCAGCTGTTTCTATTGCATAATTGCACCCTTAATGTTAATGTAATTACTCGTTAACTCAGCTGGTTCTAAGCACTCATTAATTTAGGTTAATTAGAAATTTTTACAATTTATCTTTAAGTGATTTGAACTAGTAATTGATAAGAACTAAATATGAGTTTAAAACTTAAAAGTACTAAATTTACAAAACTTTGTGAGATTTAAATAAACTTAATGAATCTTACTTGGTTTTTAAAGTTTGAGACTAGGTTTGGGAAACCTAGGTTCTAAACACTCGTTTAGGTTAAGGGTAATGTATACAAATGGTCCCGACTATAGTGTAATGTAACATTAAACGTTCACATTCTTGCATTCATAATGCTCAAATTCGAAACCTCAAATAATAATAATAATTCTTTTACCACCAAAATTGTTGGTTGTAAGTGGGCATTGACATTAAATGTAAATGGAATAAACGTTTTTGTATACATGTGGGAATCGTTTAGTATAATTGGTCTGTCATAGAATATTACTTGAAGTGAAGTAGTAAGCATATTATGCTAAACTGATACACCAATCCCGAGTAATGATATTCTCAAAGTGAGTATGATTATTCCTTAAATTTTATATATTATTTTTTCTTTACATTATATCAAATTATTAAATTTTTATGTAATAACTATAAATTTCATTATATTAATACTTATTTAATCAGACAAAGCATAAGAAATAAGATCCCAATATCCGAAATTATTTCTTTAACTTCGAACTACTGTCTTCCTTAGAAAATAATTTTTTAAAAGAATTAAAACAGAAAAATAATAATATAAAAGGAAATTACTTTAGATATTATTAAACTTTGTCCATTGGCTCATATATATCATTAATCTTTTAATTTTGCTAATTATAATATTAAACTTTAAGTTTACATTCAATTATGTCACTTCGTCATTAAATCATTAATGAGATGATGATATGACTTATAGTTGCTGACATGGTATGTCACCCTAAAACGACGTTATTTTGGTATAACTGTTCTGATACCTAAAACAATATTGTTTTAGACATTGAACTTTAGGGGTATATCAATTTTGTCACTGAATTTTTAAATAATATTTTTGGCATTACATTTTTCGATCGTCATCGATAGTCTTTCGCGATAATATTGGAACAAAAATGTTCATATTTCACTATTCATTCTTCTCGTGTGATTAGTTTTTCACGAAACCCACTCAAAATCGATTCAAAACGATGAAATTAAGTTTTTTTAATCATTTTTAGATGTTTGAGGATTTTTTTAGGTTTACAGGATTTAGGGTATTTGTTCAAAATTCTGACTAGTGAAAATCATTATTTCGAGAAGACAAACAATATACCTAAAAAAAACAAATAATTATTATTCCATATGAACTTCAAAAAACAAATCCAGCACAAGAGTAGCAGTAATTCCTTGCAATACAACATTTAATATTATTATTCTCTTACCTCCCGTCTCACGTCTTCTTTATGTTCCATTATTTAAACAAACCCAGCATCTCCATTAGTTTCCACCTTCGTTTCATAATTTCAGAAAACAGAAAGAAAATGTCTGTAGCTACTGAAGTTTTGCATGACTTAAGATCGCCCAGGACGAAGATGGAATCATCCGACGAGTGCAAAACACCATCTCCAAAGAAAACAAGATCCCAGCCGTTGTTTCATGTCCGCCGGCACCAAAGAGGAGAGGTGTTTCATGCAAGAGAAACCCGTCTGCACAATTTCAATTCTTCGACATCGTTAACAGGGATGAAGTTGATGCCTTCTTCAATGCTGCTTTCGATGATTTGATTCCATCTCTAAGAGAAGGTGCCTTTCTTCATTAACTTTATCTGCAAACAAAACGTACCAATGGGATTCAAACAAGTCTGTAAATATTCAGACGGCTTAAGGCTTTGGTGATGTGAATTTTTAATATATATTAAAAAAATCACATATAAATATTAAGTCTGTAAATATTTTGTTGTCCTTCATTCCGGCAACCACGTGTCATTCAACAATGGTTAGTTTTATACATTCTTGATGTAATTTTAAGTATTTTCAAATATTAAGAATTTTAACTGGCAATTTTAAATTTGTGTACTTCAAAATGATTTCAATTTCGTACTTCATTTTTCATTTTTTAAAAATTATTTTTTCTTAATATTTAAAAATAATATATTAATGGATTTAAATTTTTTATTTTAAAAACTATTTTAAATTCTCATGGTTAAAACTAATTTAGATCCATACTTTACTCTCTTTTTTTCTTAATAATTGTTTTCTTTAATTTAAAATGTCAAAACTGTCTTTAATTTTCATATGTGACATTATTTAATATATGAATAGTAAAAAAACAAATTATTTATTTAAGTTTGACCTAATTAAAAAATAATTTTCTTAATTTGAATATATGAAAATCTTAACAATTTATTATATATTCATTTAAAAGTAAATTTCATTATTAATATATCGAATAATAATCCATTAGTTCTTATATATTTTTGTGACGAAATCAAATAACTCTTCAAATTTTGAAGCCCTACTCAATTCGGACTAAGCTTATTATATTAGGTTTCTATAACTACAAAAAATCTATTTTAAATATTGTCTAATTTGTGTTAATTTTTCCCAGCTTTTAACAAGTCTAAGTTGGATTCAAGTTAAGAGGAATAGATTTATCGGTCTAATAATCTTTTTATGTGTTTCGATATAATATTTTCTTAATACCCCTATTTTTCTATGTAATTTAATTACAAAATATATATATCTTATAGGTATAGGTATATGTACATGTTATAAAATAGTTATATCATTGATTCACAAATAAGTACTATTGATGAGAATAAATTGAACTCGTCAACCGTTGATGGTTCATTTTTTTTTTTGGTTTGGACAAAAAATCATGGTCGGCGAGAGAGCGGTTGTTGATCAGTATTTGGTGAAGAAGCAAAAGAAGAAGATTGTACAGGAGCATTAAAGGTTCCATCCCTTCTCTCAGTTGTGTTGAGGGGTATTTATAGTGATCATAGTCTGGTGGTGTTAGACTTAGGGTAATTATAGTTATTCGTAGGTCAGTTGACTAAATAGATTTGATCGTTAGATCTTGGATTTCACTCTGGTAGGTCATGAGGACCTATCAAAGGTCTTGTCCTTGCACTGTAGTAGATTAAGAGGCATGTGCCTGGAGGGTGCAGTCTTTTTGGGGGTTTCAACGAGTAGAGAGATCTAGTTAGCAGTTTTTGTAGGTCATGTTGATTGGGGGTTTGGAAGTTTCTGGGGATCATTTCTGGAGGTATAACAAAATCTCCTCTCTTTGGTTAAGGAAATACCATAAGGCGACTCGACCTAAGACTTGCGAAAGAAAATATGTCTTATCGACCGTTGTCGATTCAATATATTCTAGAGGTGTCTGGTCAACAAGTGAAGGCGCCGTTAACGCCATTAGAGGGATTGGTGTATATCTCGCAAGGACAATACTTTGATTGGTAACATCGACACCGGTGGATCAATTATATTTTGATTTGTAATATCCATACTCTGATGGTTCATCCATATATGGGTTAGTAACATCCACATTATGGTGGTTCTTTCATATATTGGATGGTAACGTCCACATTTTGATTGTTTATTATCACTCTTTTTAACATTTAGTTGTCATGGGTTCCTGACATCTTAGGGGATAGATTCGATAGTTAAGGGCTTACTAACCTACATTTGTATTTTTGAGTCGATCATTTATTCTGTATATTGTAACTCAACTTGTTATAAATATCTATCTTGCTGCATTTCCATGTTTCTTTTAGCTCTATGATCTTTGAGCAGTAGTTCTATCTGATCAAGTATCTCCCATTAAATTATCAATTGTTTCTATATCATGCTTTTAATTATGTATATTTCTACTTAATCTTTTACATTACCTTGTTTTTGTTTTCTATTTTGCACGTTTTTCCGCTGTATGTTCCATAATTGGCATTAAAATCCTACATCATATCTTGCCAAACAAACTAAAGAAGATATCATGCCAAACAAGTAATATCGATTCCAACAATCCTATTCCAAAAATATAATTTTACATTATGTGAAACAAACCTCTCCAGATGTATACAAAGAATATTCTTAAATTGGTGTATCTAAGATGACAATTTCAAAGAGAGTTTAACCGCGTGATTTCAAATCTCTCCGGTTCCAAGTGGTTGCCTTGAGGCATCACCAGAAGCCCATGCTCGGTAGTCTTTAACAAGCTGCACAAAAAAGGATATCAGAACCATACCATTGAAATGCAAAACATTTGCTTTAAGTTAGACTCGTTTCATCATATTTTTATATTTCCATTTACAGAAACCGATACCGAAAAGAATTCGATCCACCAGTTGCTGCAACAGCACATTAGGAGTGATAGGTATGGGTATGTACCCGACATAGCTATATTCATTTCTTTCCAAGTATTTGAAAGTTGGAATTAGTATAGATGAACACATATGTAGCATTTAACATCACGTTAACGGTCAGTAGCTGTTTCTATGATTCTACAAATAATTTCCTATAAATATTTGGATGATAGTGTCACAAGGTTAGTTTCGACTAATTGATCCGTGCAGTTTTACACACTTTTCTGTTGGATGGGTGCCTAAGTAAGTCTTCACTACAATATGCGGAAGCGTAAACACTGTCAGGACTATCTAAGCCTCTATTTATAGTTGAGCTCTCCTAGATCCAATGGCCTAGATTAAATTACATCAACGGCTGAGATTGAATCTCATCTAACAAACTCCGTATCTTATCTTATCTAAGGAATTCGAATTCAAATCAAATATTATCTCAACATTATCCCTTTAATTTAAGTAATTATCTTAAATTAAATGGAATATGTTTCATCTTCCAAGGATAGGGCCAAGTTTGATGGCCTAAGCAAATCCAATACTGCACACAAAACCTCATCTGCGGACTTTTGCGTACACATCACGAACCCAAATATATGGCCCGTGACAATAGTCTATTGCATTATCAAAGTGAAGTTGGAGCAAAACTGTGTTTCGCAGTCTCATATATTCAGTTAGGAGTCTTTAAAGGACTCAGCCGGTATATATTTGGATGATAGTCATTTATCCTGCTTCACTATAACCTCTAGCAGCCACCATTTTTAGCTAGTTTTTCTCTTTCTCTGCAATGCATTATTCTTCTCCCTTTCTGCAATCTATCTCTAACCTTGTTTATCTTTCTGAAGCAAACATTTCGAGACAGACAGCATTACATGATGTATAAGACCACTCACAACCTACAAATCCGTATAGTTCAATCTCCTACGTTGGACATAAATCATACCAGCGAACTGTATTGCCTTTTTTTTATAAGAAGAGAACTGTATTGCTACTTTTTTTTAATAACTTACAGAAAGTGCGAGCTATATTCTTGTCTCTTCATGCTTCTTAATGTACCTGAGTCGACACTTGCGTTTGATGCATATCAAGACATTGATATGGAGCTATGACCCTCCAAGAATTTTCCAAATGTGTAGGAAAACTTTACAATGTTGAAAATCTAATGCTCACACCCCCGTCCAAGAAACAAGGACTAAGAGTCAGCAAGGATGACTACACCGAATGAGGGAAGAATAGTTTGGAGCATTTTCAACCACCAGATATTTGTCAATGCCATTGCCGTTCATGCAATAAATTACATGCGTGATTTGTTTAAGTAAAACTCATTCCAAAACTGAAACCTGCTGAGAAAATATTTTCGAACCAAAGGGATCCCTAATGTAATTCCGCCACTGAATTTGTAGAGGATTCCCATTAACTACAAGCTTATAATATTCTGAAGGGAAAATCCAAGAATAATTTCCTAAAATTATTTCTACCATTAGAAAAGAAGTAACTAAAAAAAAGTAGAAAACATTAATGTAATTTTTAGAAATATGAATTTAGATTTCATTTGCTATATAAATTGTAAGGATGGAATGCAAACATTATGAATTAAGTTGGGTTTTAATATAATATATATTTGAAAAGCATAAAAAGCATGAATTTTTCAAATTCATAGATTTCTTAGAAATTTCAAATTCACTACTAAATAGGAATTCAACAAGTTCATGGATTTGAGAACTAATCATGGATGTTACATTTGTACGCGCTTTCTCACCCAATTTACACTCTTGAAATCCAAATCCAAATTGTAAAATCTTAAATCCCAAACGCTAGCTGATAGTTTTTGTTCTTATTTAATATATTGCATCCTTGCACCAACAATCAAACTTAACCTTTAAACACAATTAAAATGGTAGTCTTGCATTCTTAACAGCATATAATCTAAATTTCCGTACCCACATTCCTCCTTGTGTAGGCCATGTGTTCTTCAGACTCAGGTGTGTCAAATACGGTTATGTGTTTGACATGGGTATGGTCAGAATTTTCTAAGTTTTTGCATGTACATGGACAATACTTGGGTTTCATAGCCTTGTATCCATGTGTGGGACACAGGCACATACATTTTAAGAAAAATGAAGACACATAGCAATAATTCAAGTATAATGGACAAACACAAAATATCAACTATTCTTAATCAGTGAAAAAAGAAATTTTAAGTAATATCTTACAAACCTGAGCCATAAAACGGGGCAGCATCAACCCGAGTATTTGTTCAAGGATTTGGGTCCCACTTGATTCAATCATTCCCAATGGAAATGGTCTAAATGCAAAAGGAACCTCGATGTTAACCTAGATTAAACATAGAATTGCAAATTACTGCAAGAAATATATGCCTTTGTGAAATGACATGGTAATATTGGAAAAAGAATCATTTGCAAGCACTACCTCGATAACTGCATCCGATGTAAGCTCTTGTACTGATGAGTCCTTTCCGCTGGTGTCACAAGATATTCGATTGACCATAGAAGCTGCATTTCATATCAAATCAGTGCTAAATCATACCAGAAAGAACCACTGGACCTTAACTTAGGCATAGCTGACAAACAGATTATGAACATGTTATGTCTTTTCCTTGTGATGATCAAGTTTCTCAGGTCTAATGGCCTTTTAAACATAGTACTAGTGTTCTTCAAATGATGGCTTGGTGCCACCTCAGCTATGAATCAATTATATACTTCTTTGATGAACCATGGCTTAATACATAACAGAGAAAGCATCAAACAACAAGATTAAACTAAAATCACACTAAGAATTGCCAACAACTATGGAATTATCCTTGATCAACCTTAGCACATGATATTGAAAAACTGATGATGCAATTCCGGTTACAAAAGTCACTATGGAATTATCCTTGTTAGTTGTTGCTGATGTAAAATCACAAGGAAACATCATATAATAACTTTTTCTTCTTTTTTATTAAAAAGATGGTACGAATGGGTATGATGTAATCCTGATTAACTTACATCACCGATAACTAAATATGATATCTTTCTTTGGATGGAAAAGCCCGGAAAGATGCTTACCATCAAACTTATCATTCTGAGCAACCACGATGGGCGAACCCTCCAGCTGCAATCAGTGGAGAGAATAGTTATCAAAATCCAGAATGTATATACATTAACCGTCCTTCCATATCTGAAGAGTGTTTCTAAGCAGTATGTCCAAACCCCTAATTACACTGATTAAGATACCATTCCAAGAACTTTAACACTTCAAGATGTAAAAGTGGCCATACTTTATATGAAAGCTACAAAATGAATTAAAAACAAAGATAAGATGCAAAGTATTTTTCAACAAATTTAAGCTTGCAAGCAGATTACCCAGTGCCTACACAAATTCTTCCTCAACTCAATATATAAGAAAGCGAACAAATTCGATGTAATGAAACAGCGAGATTACCTTACAAGACAAGAGCTTAATACAGCAACCATTAGGCTGTTCTTCAACTCTTACAAGCAAAACAGGGCAAACCTCGAAATTGAAAAACTTAAACCTATACACATAACACCTAAATGTATTATCATCTACCCTCTCTATCCTTTCTGCGTCGAGCACTGAGTATTGGCTTGCTGGTAAGCTCATATACTCAACTGCAACATCAAAGCAAAACCCCAATTAAAATAATAACGCAGAAATTGAAATTAAAGATTCCATTATGTCACTTTTGCTAATCAAAACAAAAGAGAATGTAACCTGTTTGAATAAAATAAAATAAAAAACAATAATTTATAAAGAATTTAAAAAATAAAGAAAGAAAGATGCACGATATATATAATAATATATTTTTAATTAATTATTTTAATCAATTATTCTATTTCCAGACATTTAAACAAATTATTATTAGAATAATTGAAGAACTTATACCGATAATTCATTCAATTTTATATGCATAATTAGATGGGAAAATGTTAATTAAATAAAAATAACCGTGACTTTCAAAACAGAGTTTTCTTTTTAACAATTTAAGCTTTTTTCTTTTCTTTTATTTATTATTTATAGTTAAATGCATAAATAATTTTATAAACCTAGTGACAAACAGCAACAAAAAAAACAAGTAAAAGAACACAATAAGGAGAAATTATTAATCAAAAAAAATAAATTGTGCAACATTACTTACTGAGAGGGCGGTTCAGCTGCCGAATCAAAACGGACTCCTTTCGACGCGCGACGAAACGGGCTTTTGGGGGAGAGTTGGTGGCTGAGGCCTTAAGGCGGAACCACCGATACGAAGGCGTTTGCAAATGAAGCGGTTTTTTTGAGGTTTTGATGGATATTTTGGAAGGGAAAGAGAGGGAGGTTAGGCGCGCTGAAGAGAGTGTAGAAGAAGAAGAAGAACCTAAAACCATATTTGAACCGACGTCGGTAAACTGGTGGTAAAGAGCGGATATTTAGTGAAGAAGCTTCGGCACTGGTCTGGTTTTCAGCCTTTTTTTTTTTGAGGGATAAGAGATTTGCCTTGTGAGAGTGGCTAAATTGCGCCGCTGGTCCTCGATAATTGAACTTTCACAATACCACAAAACTACACGTCCGAAATATTCACACGTGAATGCGATATCTCTTAGTTATGAAAATATCTATATCTATATCACATTTAAAAATCTGATTTTAATGTTAATAGTTAACTTAATATTAATTTAATTGAAGATTATTAAATTATTTTCATTTAAAGATATAATATGTATTATTTTAATAAATTTGTTTTCTTTATTTTTATATGATCTTTAAATAAAATAAAAAATTCGTTGCTTAAGGATCAGACATAGGATTAATAGATTTAATTATAAATTTCACCTAAAATTATTTATTGAATGAATTATAAAAAATAACATTTTTATTCAAAACTTGAATGTAATATCATCTAATATATATGTAATTAAACATATATCATAAATAATTGGGTATTTTACATTGGTTATCCCTTATGTTTTTAGTATGTCTTATTGTGGTCATCGATTTTTAAAACGTTACATTCTGGTCATTTTTGTTTTCGATCTATCTTATTTTGGTCACTAGGTCATTAACTCTAATAAGTTTGTTGACTAGGTACGTTAGTAAAAATGACTCAAGTTTAACTTTTCTCATGTAGTTCAGACAAAATGCTAATTTGATCTCAGACTTTATATAAAATATTAATTTGATCTTAGATTTTAGATAAAATATTAATTTAACCCTTGAATCTAGTCAAAGTCCACATGCAGGTCACTGCTCATCACTGTCATTGGTCACTATCGTTTGTAATTTACCCGTAAAAAATCCACATACAACAGTTCCGTTAAGATTTTAACGATGGTACCGAAATGAAAATTAAACTAAACTTTATGAATGATTTTGAAGAAAGATTAAGTACCAAAATGGAATAAAAGTAATAGTTTGGTACTAAATGTGTAGTTGATCCAAAATTTAATTAGTAGAATATATAAAAATTACAACTGGGAGCGAATAGAGCATTGAGATTGTAAGATGAGCTGCTTCCTCAAGATTTTGCCAGCTGCTGACTTTGGGATGGCATCTACAAATTCAACCCTTCTCACTTTCTTGTAAGGAGCCACCTGCACATTTAATTACAACACCAATTATGATTTATGCTGTTACAACTGATTAATTGAATTGAGAATTTTCAAAGAATTAAAATGTAATATTCGATTATGTCCGGATTTTAAAAAAATAATTTTAATTACATTATATTATTTAAAATTTTATATCCTAATATTTTATTTTTAGACTTAAAATCACATTTTAATGATACTTTAACATTTAAAAATAATCTAAAAATATTGATCGAATTTAGTTTGATTGATATTTTTTATTGGTACAGTACACATGAGATCGTGAGATTGAATATGCTTAAGCGTTAAAATCATTTGATTTATAAGTAGAAAGGATTCTAAATAGTATAAATATTATTACAAATTATTCAAGAAAATGTTTTTTTTGCAAGTAACTAAACATAAAATATTAAAAAAATTATGATTTTATAATGTGTTTTTATTCTTTTAATAGTTATAGATATATGAGATTGGATTTGTTCACATCGTGTAATTTTTTTTAATTTTATATCCTTTTAGAATTGTTGGTTGATTAAAAATAGACAGTTGAGATTAATAATACGAAATGAGAATATGCTCATTAAAAATATTAAAATAATATGAACCATCTATTTTTATTAATTCAACCCTCATTAAAAAATTATAGAATTAAAAGTATTAAACTATAGGGTAAAGTGTACAAATGGTCACTAAACTTTTTAAACATTTACATTTAGGTCTCTTAACTTTTAAAAATTGCAATTCAGTCACTAAACATTTAGTTCGTTTGCAATATAGTCCTCGGCGTAACGACCGTCTCACTGCCGTTAGGGTAAATTATATAAATCGAGAACTAAATGTTTGGTGACTGTATTGCAAGCTTTAAAAGTCGGGGGGACCTAAATGCAAGCATTTGAAAAGTTTAGTGACCATTTGTATACTTTACCCTAAATTATATGTAACATTAATAGAAAGAAAGGGTGAATATAAGAAATAGTACTTACCAATCTTAGCTATTAATAACTAATTGTTTAACAGAAATTATATGATACAATTTGTTAAGATTAAAAAATGATAAACACTGAGTGCAATAAAAAAATCTTATTAAGAGCGTAATTTTTTAGGTTTGACATAATAACATTTTAGGTTGAAATCGAAAATATTAAATTCTAATTTGTATAGCTTTTTTTGGTTATAAGTACCACTCCCTTCAATGTAATATTTTTTGTTGTAACCGAAAATGTTACAAATTTATAGAATTTTTTAGATTGAATAGGATAATATTTTAGGTTGAAAGCCTCCTTAAATTAAGTTGTCGCACCGCAGCAGAATTACTCATTTTTAACCCGGCTTTATTTTGACTAAATTTGAGACTCGTATATCTATTTTCATTCATTCAATATATATATCTATGAAAAGTATGAAACCTGGGCAGCTACAAATTGGATAACTTGTTCCTCAGTGAGTTGAGAAGCAGCTGCTTTGACCACATACGCCATTGGTATCTGCCCTGATTCTTCATGTTCAACCCTACAAAACAAAAAAACGTGATCAAATATTAAACATGCAAATACTTAAAACGCACAAGCAGCTCCACAAGGGCACCCACGGTATAACTGCTGCATCCAGGACATGGGGATGGGTCAAAAGCAGTGCCTCCAATTCTGCTGGTGCAACCTGCCACAATCAACATCAAACCTAAAACTCTGCTGTTCAAATTAGAGCTACAACAAAAGAGATTCAAATCAAATTACCTGATACCCATTGTGCTTGATAAGCTCCTTTATTCTATCAACAATATAAACAAAACCCTCCTCATCAAAATAACCTAGATCCCCAGTTTTAAGCCACCCATCTTTATCCAACGTTGCATTCGTTGCCTCCTCGTTTCTTAAGTACCCTTTCATGATTGAAGGCCCTTTTAACCATAGCTCTCCTTCCTTGTAAGGTGGCAAAGCCGAACCGGTTTCGATATCGACCACCTTGGCACTAAAAGTCGGCAACAATGCCCCACATGACCCTGGATGAGCCTTGGCTTCGTCATCAAAAACGAACCCCGTCGCGGTACCGCAGCTTTCGGTTAGCCCGTATCCTTGTCTCATCTCCACCCATGGAAACTGTGCCCTGAATGCTTCAGTCAACTCCTTGCTCAATGGTGCTGCCCCTGACCCAATCCTTCTCAGCGTTGCCAAGCTGCTATCGCCTTTGCAGTGTTTCACCAGGCCAAGCACCACTGGGGGGACTGCAGCCACATTGTTAATTTTATGAACCCGAATCGTCTTCACCATTTCCTGGAAATCGAATCTCTGCATCAACACATTCGTTATACCGCAACACAATAACCCGAACCCGAAAAACGCGAGTCCATATATGTGAAAAAAGGGTATGAATCCCAAAAAATATATCGTTTGTAGATAATGTTCCTTCTGCAAACCATCTTACAAGTCTAGCCGTTGTTATTAAATTTGAATGTGTTAATACAACACCCTTGCTTTTTCCGGTGGTACCCGAAGAGTATAATATAGCTGCGGTATTGAATTGTTTGATCGTAATTTTGGGTATTTCATGTGGATCGTTACATTCAATCAATTCTTCTATAGATAACGAATCCTTATTTTTTTGATGTGACAATTGTAGGCACTCGAATTCGTTCGAATTTATGTAGCTCTTCAGGAGTTGAGATCACGAGCTTAGCACCGGAGTCGAGAACTTGTTTAGCTATCTCCGAAGGGGTATTGATCGGATTAGCAGGTGAGAGTATTGCACCGATTGAGAATATTGCAAGACACATTGTTGGGTACAAGAGTGAGTTAGGGGACAAAAGGAACACAACATCACCTTTGCAGACTCCGAGGTGGTAAAGGCCGCCGGCAAGCGATCGGACCGATCGATGAAGTTGAGCATATGTGAGGTGCTGATTTGTTGCCGAATCAATGAATGCGAGTTTTGATTCGGCAACATGAGGACGAGGGAACTGAGATAACACAAATGAAACAATGTCAAGGTTGGGATCAGAGGGAACTTTGAGATGGTCGGGAAGTTGATGGACCGAACTATAAATTCCGGAGCTCGAATCAAAGCCACTCCGATTGATCGGAGGCCGAGAATTGCCGGATTCTTCCTTGATGGGGACGGCCCTAGACTCTTTTCCTGACATGTTTTTCGTTTTCTTCTGATTAATTTGCTAAGCCAAAGCAAAAGGCTTTAATAAACTTTTAGTTTAGTTTAGGATATATGTAATAGTGGTGGTCGATAAACCCAATATTAATGATGTAAGTTTAGTTAATCCCAATAGAGGATGCTCTCCTCGATATACTCTATTTATTTTATTCTCTTCGGGAAGTACGAACGTTCTAATAATTTTATATTTTTCATTTATTTAATTTTATATAAAAATCTTATTGAACATTAATTGTATTGATACCGCTGTTACAATATCCAAAAGGTTATAGTTTGAGTGTATTTAAATGTAATTAACTCTTAATCAAAAAAAGAGTAATTAACTCCGATTTAAAGGTTAAAAAATTATTGGTGAAAATACATATCAGGTCCTTTTATTATAAGCATTGTATTGATTTAACCCCTATATTATAGAGACATTCAAACTAGATCCTTTAGTATTAAATGAACCAATTTAATCATCGTATTAGTTAGTAAAAGAATAAAATAAAGCTAAATTTCAATCACAGTTCTAAATTTTAATGGTAAAATGTAGATACCCAACACCATTAAACTTAACCACCCCTAATATAATCTAAGCATGCCAAGAAGGCCTCTATCAATACCAAAGTATTCAAATAAGGGTCTTTAGGGACCATTACAAATCCTCAAATGAAATGACTAGCCAATGTCAAGTATTTTAACTATCACATGTATACATTCCACTAATACTCTCCAAAGACACAAAAGAAAACTTGCTTATTGTGAATGCTTATGGTTGCCCTTGATAAGTGATGTAACTGTTCTGACTAGTCACGATCCCTTCGATTCACCTATATGTGAATAAAACATACATACACTAAGTCTCAAACTTAGTGTGGCATAAAGAAATCAATAAGTATGCTTAATTGAAACATGGTATTTTCCTAATGTACGCAGGCGGTATTAAGGTTCACAAATTTATCGATTCACATGTGGTAACAGAATTAAAAAAAGAAAATGATACTAAAGGGCGATAGAACCTTCAATGACAATAGCATGCGAAGGTGTAATTTTCTTGTGTTGGTATAATATGGGGCTTTTGACAAAGAAATTTCAAGGGGTTTAAGCACATCTCTAGTAACACCTAGTTAAAAGTGACGCCAAAAATCAATAATGAGATAGAGACACGACTTTGGAGTATTGGTTTAGTCCAATAATTCGTTGTACATATAAAAATCAAACAGCTTGTTGGTATGTTTTTTACCCACTCAATTCTTATCTTCAAATAGATGTTTTAAGGACCGTAACATCATACATCATGGAAGAGAATAAATTCTCCCCAAATTGCAAACTCCCCACAAATCCAAAGTTTTAATCAATCATTTTCTCTTTATATATTTTTTAATATGGCTATCATCAGGTTTGCATAATCTGTAAGATCAAATATATTGTTTCATGATCATATTTATTCAACCGATCAATCTATAAGTATTTATCGTGATTCTAAGCACATACAATTACAAGTTATCATAAAACCCTCGATCAAGACTAAGTAAGGGATTTCTTTTTTCTTCTTCCTCCTGAAGTTTACTTTTGGGATTCTTGAGATTTACTAAACCAAATGATGCTAACCACATGTAATTCTAATACGAATAATTAACTACGACTTTTCATTCAAATAAAAAAAATGAACCGCTTATAGCCGTCACAATATAGATGTTTTCATCAACAAGTGCCATAATATTTTTTTCCCTTGAGGTCTTGGATTCAAGCATCATAAATATCAGGGATGCGAGCTTTAAGTGTTAAATGGTTGAGAGTTTTTTAGAGTTATCTTCAATCATATACTACCTTGTACTTACTCAATATAAATAAAAGGGTAAACCACGCCATTAGTACCTAAACTTTAACCTTTGATCTGATTTAGTACCTGAACTTCCAATTATTTTAAAATCGTACCTAACGTTCATTTTTTTGTTTCAATTTAGTACACTGTCGTTAAAACCGGTAGAGCCAATGTGATATTTTTAATTATTATTTAATCAATTTTAAATTCAACTAATAAGGTGGTGACCACCATATTAGAAATAAAACAAAGGAAAACTCTCCTTAAATGTGACAATACCAGGAATTGAATCTGGGAGACCTTGGAAAAAAGGTAATCGCCCAACCATCAGGGCCAAGCATCACATAGGTAGTAATTTGCCGAAGCATAGATTTAACTTATATTAAACTATCACTATAAAATAAAAGAAAATCATTAGAATACATACTAAAATTATTATTTAACTTATAAAAATATTAAATTAAAATTAAATAATTTCTAATTTTATTTAGAAATAAGAAAATTATTAAACAATTATTTAAAATTATTATTTTATTTGTTTATTTAAGTAAATAAATAATAATATCAAATTAAAATTAATATTCTATCCTTATAATTTCAAATATAATTAATTAATTAATTTTAAAACTTGTATTCTATCATAAATAAATATCATAAATTTAATTTTCAAAATAAATTAATATTAATTTTATAAAATATATAAATAATTATTTTTTATTTTAAACTAAAATGAAAGATTATTTAATTTTAATTTAATAATTTTATAACTTAAATAATAATTTTTGTATGTATTAAATCAATTTTCATTTTATTTAGAAATAAAAATAATTAAATAAATATTTAAAATTATTATTTTAATAAATAATTTTAAATTGAAAGTTTAATAATTAAATAAATATAAATAATTTTAAATTTTATGTTTTAAAATTTTAGTTTAAATTTTAAATTATTAAATAAATATAATTTTAAACTACTTATGATATAATATATATTGTTATAATATTTATTTTAAATAATTTAAAATTTATATTTTATGATGAATAAATATTATAATTCACGTGCCACCACCTTATTAGTTGCGTAAAATTAATTAAATAATAATATAAATAATAATTTAAAAATGAAGAAAATAGTTAAAAATGTCACGTCAGCTTAACGAAGTACTAAAATAAAATAAAAACTAAACGTTATATATGTTTTTAAAATAATTGGAAGTTCAGATACTAAATCGGATCAAAAGTGAAAGTTTAGGTACTAACCACATAGTTTAGTCATATATATATATATATTAAATTAAACCTGAACTTATCCTAATTAAACTTGACTGAATTATAAGTTAGTCCAGCCCATGGATTTCCAAATATACAATCCAAAAGACAGGAGTTGAGATTTCTGGATGATATTTATGACAAGTGTCGTTTGCATGGCCTTATACTCATTTTTCAAATCCATCTATCCACGCATCTTCCCCTCCCTCCATTGCCACTCACTCTTAGCCTTCTTCCCTTTCCTCTGTTTCTCTGAATCACACTGAACCTTACACTGTGCTGTAAATGGCGGTAACAGAGTTATCAACTTCATGTACCGAAACGGCAATCTGTTTTCGCTCTTCACAGCTCTCACTCTCGTCATCATCTTCTTCTTCACGTTTCTCTCATCATTTTCGTCGTTCTTTTCGCCCGCCTTTACCCAAAACCAGGAGTCCTACAATTTCATGCTCTGTTACATCAGAGTAAGCTACCTCTCACTATGAAATTTGAACTCTTTTTATGGATCTTCTTGCTTTACAATTTGGTGGGGTTTTTTTTTTTTTTTTGCTTCTCAGTCAAGTTCAAACCCAGACACCAGTACAAGCTGAGAGTCCCAAGGGAAAGAGTGAGTGTTATGGTGTCTTCTGCCTCACCTATGATCTCCAAGCTGTATGCTTTTTCCCTCTATTATTTTTTAATTTTATATAATATTGTAATATATTTTACATCCAAACTTAGTGCCATCACTAGTGTCGGTATTTTTCATTATACTTGCTACTTTCAAAGCTATCAGGATCTGAGTGTGAGTTTTAGTTTAATACCATATTAAGAAAAGAAGTGTATGTTACAAAACAGAAATAAATTAAATATATATGCATAGTTTTCCTTATATGCAGAATAATTCTGTATTTCTTGGCTTTTAGTCATACGTTAATTATTTATAGTTTTGCTTTATGGCAATATTTTAGGCAAGCAACTGTAAGCATGTAGGGAAAAAGGTTAAACTTGAACAAAATAAACAGTCTCGTCTATATTATGTTCATTACTTCTATTCTTGTTTTAACTAATTGTCATGTAGTTTTAGTTACTTATAAAGTTGAACTCTACTCACTCTCGATAGTTTTGAACCGGATTCTTATAATCGGTTGTGATGGAAAAGATTAGTGGTTGAACTGTATCATTGAGGCGACTTACTGTTTTTGTTTTGCAGTCTAATATTCAGTCACATAATTTTTTTCCCCATTTCACAAGTTGATCATCTTCCATGTTTATACATTTTTTTAGCTATTTAAATCATGGTGGCATTAGTCTATCATTGTTTTAATTGTTAACAGGAAGAGGAGACAAAATTATGGAAGAAATTAATTAACATAGCTGTTTCTGGTGCTGCCGGGATGATCTCTAACCATCTTCTTTTCAAAGTAAGTAACTTTCATATAAGTGTAAATCCCATTTATTTTCATTGAAGCTCTTTAGTTATATATTTGTATCTTTTCCTCTGTACCTTTATCATCATCCAGCTTGCTACTTAACCCGTTCATTAGCTGATGGCTGATGCCCTTATATAACACTTACTATACAAAATAAAAGGTTCTTATGACTGAAAGACTGTGTTCATCAGTGAAGTTGAGTAGCATATGAGGTAAAATAAATTTACTATAACAGGCATGGTTCGATCTGGATGTATGGGTGGATCTGACTGTCCTTTAATAGGAAATGCATATATTTTATGGAATCTTAACAGCACACAATATCATAGTTACTGCCTTTAGAGCATTATTCAATTTTAATTACAGTGATCATCTTCTGTTGCTTCAAATTTTCCACATTTCTCATTGCTTTCCCATTGTACATCCACTGTGTCTGAATGATGATCCAGTGATAATTTTGGAGTTTGATGCCCAATAGTATCTTGCTTTAACCTGTCCATTTTAGTGAAATCGTCGTTTCTTTACAGGAGTTAAAACTACAGTAGGTGATATTTTAATGGGTTGTAACTTAGTTGCCAAGTTGTTGTTTTGGTTTTCCCAGATTGCATCTGGTGAAGTCTTTGGACCTGATCAGCCTGTCGCTCTGAAACTATTGGGATCGGAAAGATCAGTACAGGCTCTTGAAGGTATGGTTCTTCAGGTATTCTTATCACGAATATTGGGCTAACGAGATGTCATTTCAAGAAAAGGAAAACTGTTTCCTTTCTCTCGAGGAAAAAAAAGAATGTATCGAGGACAATGGACTCTATACACATCCAAGCTATTATGAAACATAGATTGTTAAAAACTCAGGACATTAAATAACTTTTTAATATGGAGAAAATTTTTGTGCTAATGCTCTCTGAATGTAGGGAAGATATATAATGGCTTTTTTTCAGTAAATGCTGCAACTCTCTTCAAATTAATGACCAAATGCATGCAGGAGTGGCCATGGAACTTGAAGATTCTTTGTTTCCTTTATTGAGAGAGGTTAGTATCGGAATAGATCCATATGAAGTGTTCCAGGATGCTGAATGGGCTCTTCTGATTGGGGCGAAGCCGCGAGGGCCTGGAATGGAACGAGCCGACTTGTTGGACATCAATGGGCAGATATTTGCTGAACAGGTGCTTTCAAATTTTAGTCCATTATGTGTATTTCTTTATGTTTGGTTATGACATGTTAAAATCAATCTGCTATCATGACCACGGTTCTAACATTGTAGGGAAAAGCTCTCAATGCGTGTGCGTCTCCTAATGTGAAGGTGATAGTAGTGGGCAATCCCTGCAATACCAAGTACGGATCTTTGCCATCGTAGCTCTATGTTACTCAGATTCTGGTCTTAAGTGTCGTATATGGGATGTGTCCGGAATAGGTATGTTTTTTTTTATTAGAGTTTTCCATGTATTTGGAGGATCCTTGAAAGGTCATATCCTGTCACTTATATCTGGATATAAGTATGGGTATATATATGATCCTTCAGGGGCTTTTAAAATACATGGAAATCTTGAAAATTTTGAACATACCTGCGTTCAGCACTCACACCCAAGTCTGAGTAACATAGATTTATTGTGCTTGATTCCTAACTATTTTAGGCTCCTTTAATCGTTCTCTTATTCTCTCTGATGCAGTGCCTTAATTTGTATGAAAAATGCTCCGAATATACCTGCAAAGAATTTTCATGCACTGACTAGGTTGGATGAAAATAGAGCGAAATGCCAGGTATATGCATTGATTGAGTAATACCTGTTTCTGTAATAGTTTGTTATTAATTTTAACCTTCAAATATTGTAATAAAAAGTACAGTTTTACGTAAAAGCAATGATTTCTGCAGCTTGCCCTAAAAGCAGGTGTGTTCTACGATCAAGTGTCGAACATGACCATCTGGGGAAATCACTCAACAACACAGGTAGTAAACACTAAATCGCATAAACTAGGTTCTGAAGACGTTGTCATAAGATAGTTCGTATTCGATCCTAGGTTCCGGACTTCCTAAATGCCAGAATCAAGGGCTTACCTGTCAAGGAGGTCATCAAGGATCACAAATGGTTAGAAGAGGAGTTTACTGAGAAGGTCCAAAAGGTAAAATACAGGGAACAATTTCTACTAAATTCCTGAAATTCCATGTTGAATAAGTTATTTCATGAACTATTTGGGCCTTAAATTTGTTAAGTTGTGTGGAATTTTGATTTGCAGAGAGGTGGTGTTTTAATTCAGAAATGGGGAAGATCTTCAGCAGCATCTACTGCTGTGTCAATAGTTGATGGCATCAAGTCTCTAATTATTCCGACACCAGAGGGGGATTGGTTTTCTTCTGGTGTAAGTTTATTCGCTTATAAAATATGTTACCGTCTTTGATAACACCATCTTATTAAATTGTATATTCGAGATCCATCTCCTTTAATCCTTACTACATCGAATCTAATACCCACCGAAAAGAAGAGAATATTGCACAGAAATGCACATTTACATATAATATATACACATGCAATGAGAAAACTTTGATATTAGCCATTAGTTTCTTTCTGGATATTTTATAGAGCTTCCCTGTATGAATTAGCATGTTGAAAAACATACCATGGCTAACACAAAAATTCCATCTCAGTTGATTAACATTGAACTTCATTCCTCATTTAGGTTTGCTTGTTCCAATTACAATTTTTATCTCACTTTTCACAATGCAAATGTAGGTTTATACCAATGGCAATTCGTATGGTATAGCGGAGGATATTGTTTTCAGCATGCCATGCAGATCAAAAGTACGAAATCAGAGAATTATTTTTACGATCTTTCCTTGAAATCTTTTTGTTCACTCTTATCAGAGATTTATGACAGACTTTTAAATATCATTTGAATTGCATTCTGTAGGGAGATGGTGATTATGAACTCGTCAAGGAAGTGATCTTCGATGACTATTTGGTCAAGCGAATTAAAAAGGTACGTAACGGGATTCGAGCCCCGGACTTGATACGTATTTTATTTTGACTAATTTTGTGGAGCTAAAAGTGAAATCGAGACACTACTTCTCTACACTCCGACACCGATATCCTTACATTTTTCGCACCAACTGATTTGCAGTCGGAAGCAGAATTGCTAGCTGAAAAACGATGTGTGGCTCACCTTACAGGGGAGGTAAACTTCAGATAACAAGAGTCAACAAATTGTATTTTCATGGATGAAGTTATTAGCATATCGATGATTTAAAATCGGATTATTTTCATGTTTCCAGGGTATTGGATTCTGTGATCTACCTGGAGATACAATGCTTCCTGGAGAAATGTAAAACAGGTTCAGTGTTTTCTTCCACTTATTTGTCATCAAAATCAGCTTTTGGGGCAAAAGAAAGAAGAGAAATGAAAGTTATACACGTAGACTAAATTACTTGTTGTATGAGTATGGATTGCAGGTGTTAAATTAGTAGTAATGAACTTCCCCACGTGGTTGAGATTTGGGGCTGAAAATAAAGTAAAAGAAAAAAAAGACTATTCTTCAGCGTTCATCTTTGATCTTCTATTGTTTGATTGGCAGTAAGTTGGTTCAGTTTGTGTTTGATCATGTGGCTCATTACTCCATATTGTCTGAAACATGGGTTACTATAGAGCGAGTAGATCGTGAGTTGGGCGCTTGAATCGTGTTCGTAAAAATAATTTGTTATTCGACTCGTTACTCGTTAAATTCTCCAAAATTTTTACCTTAATTTTTAGTTATAAGTAAAATCTACTAATATTATATAGAGCTTAATATAAATATAAATCAATAAATTTTACAAAAAAAATATTAAAAGAGTGTATTAAACAATTTTAAAGGTTAAACTCTAAAGTAACAATTCATAAATACATCAAATTATTAAATTAGTAAATTAATAATAACTATTAATTGGTAATTTATTATATATTAACTAATTAGTAATCATTTTTTAGAATTTTTTTGAATAAAATACTTTTTTAAGGTAATTACTAAAAAATTATAAAAAAAAAATTAACTAATAAAGTCGACTTAGGCCTTGTTCGATTCAACTCAACTCGTTAAGGTCTCGAGTCCGAGTCTAGTATTGGTCGAGTTTTTACCGAGTTAAGTTCAAGCAACTCAAGAGTTGCTCAACTTATTAAGCATCCCAGGTTTGAAACGTCTTCGTTAGGGATGTAAATAGATGAGACAAATTGTTAGTTACTCGAATTTAACCTGGTTAAAGCTCGGTCAACACTCGAATTAAATGAACTTGATTCGAGTTCGAACTTGACTCGAGTTTTTAACGAGTTGAAGTGAGCTACTTGATACCATACTCAAAAAGCTTACGAGTAACTTGAAAATATAATATATTAAATTTTTATTTTTAAATTAAATTATTAATATATTAACTTTTATAAGTTCGTTTTCTTTAAGAGTACATTACACGAGTGGTCCCTCGTATTTTCGTCTGTTTAATTTTGGTTACCAATTAAAAAAAAAGGATTTGATCTTTTACGTTGTGTGATATTCAATTTTAATATCTCGGGTCGTTAATTCATGTTAGCTCGTAATACTCACTTCTTTCGTTGGTGAAAGATATAAAATACTCGATAATGATCTACCAGGAAACTTCGGTCAGTTAAGTCAAAGCTACTCACAAGTGTTGAGCACATTCTTAAAAAAAAAAAAAAAAAAAGGTTGCGTCGGGAGATGAAACCCAACCTCCAAAATAAACAAAGACAAAATCATTTTCAATCCACATTGCAAGTGTGTTCGTTTGGAATTTCGAATCCAGACCCGTAGTTTGCCCGTCACAAACACAACTCATAAATATATTATTCGCCTCATTTTGACTGAGGGTAGCAACCTCCGACCACCAGACGCAGTCAATTCCTTCATTGTATTAAGAAGAAATTTCAAATATATATTACAGAAATTTCACAGGAAAAATTATGGCAAATTATAAATTAAAGAAAAGAAACTGTGATTAGAGAGATTGTCTTAATTTTTTCCTTAAAACACAACTCTTCCAAATGGTTAGAAATCGCGCCTCTAATTTACGTCAATGACAAAGTGACACGCATACGAGCTGTCAGTCATTAAAAGCCAATTATAATATTAGGTTCATGAGAAATGATCTAACTAATGCCGGGGAATTCTCTGTGCGTCTTAATTCAAGTCATTTTATGATGTTTCCTCAATTAAAGGGGAGATAAATGTTGTACCTCTTTCGAATCTTCACGCAAATCGCACCTCCACTAATTGTGTAATTATAGAAGCTGTTGGAGTTTTATATCTTTCAGTCAGATATAGTCTCTTGATATGATCATTAGTAGACTCACTGATCCACTAGAGTTAAATCTAGTATCTGTTCAGCTTGCCAACCTACGGATAATCATCATGGGCCCAACACCAGCTCTAAAGGGCATGTATATAAATCACCGAGATCGGAGAAAAAATCTTCTTGAATTCTCTATTTCTCTCTTTCAACTTCTCTTACTGTTCATCATCATTCTTCATATCATCTACTTTCTATCTCCTTCACAGAACTACAGCTTGTAAGTCTCCACCTAAAATAAAAGGGGTGAACCATCAAATACCACCACAATCTTGTTTCTCACGTCAACAAGATTTATAGAAACATGTTTAATTGGATTGAATGGATCGAAATGAAATTTCAGCAATTTGATGAACCGGAGTGTTTGTTGGCATAGGGATGGATTTTTGCATATTGTTAAGGATGGTCGTTCCATAGGGGTATGGGTGTATTTCGGTCCTTGATGCATCTGTTTGAAGGAATAACATGTCTGGTTGATTTCTTAAGTATGATTAGAAAAGCTGTTCTATGATTGAATAATTGCAAATTACATTATTTCAAACATAAAATTGAATCCTCGTTTGATTGTTCTTTGAATGAATTTTGTGAAATTAACATGCTTAAGTGGTATGCTAAAGTTGGTCAAGTGATACGATAAATGTCTTAATCGATGTTGTATTTCATTTTGTTACTAGCTATTAAAATTCAGAAATAAACTCATCAAGTAATTTTAGGAATATTTTTTTAGAGACCATAGGTTCAAAATTCTATGCTTACAAGTGGGGACGGAATCAAATGATAGAATATAATGAACCATGCAAAAATTAGTGATACGGTAAGTGTTTTTTTCTAAATACAAAGTATAACTAACCATGGAAAATGAGATTAGTCATAGAAATAAAGAAGGTAAACTCAAAATAAATTAAAATTAGATCTAATTTGATATTTACTTATGTATATTTTTAAATTATATAAAAACGGGGATAGTGGCCTTCAGGATAAAACTTAACTTCTTCATGTTTGCAAAGTGCATATGTTTGTCAATAACTAAAAAATATACTAAACATATACTATCTTATAATCACCTAAGTATTAAAAATAATTATAATTAAAAAATTATTGGCTTCGCAAGATGATGTTACTAGTTATAGCAGGTGATCATTATTGTTTGGGTTTGTGAAGAGATCTAGATAATGATTACCACAAATCGGAAATTGTTGCTACCTTGTGCATGTATAAGGGAACAAACGTCCGATTCAGTCGAATTAAATTTTTTGTTTTGAATTATTCAAATTAATGATTCTTATTTTATAATTTGAAGTTGGTTTGAAATTTTTTGAGTGGAATAGAATTTTTAAATTTATGTTTAAATTTAATTATAAATATTTATAATATTATTTAATTTCAATTTAATAAATCTTTTATAACTGTATACAATATAAATTTCTTCATATTTTTTTCATATGTAATATACTTATATCATACAAAATCAAGAGACTCGACTCAAACCTTAAAATCAATTCACTCATTGTTAAAAATGTTGGATTATTCGAGTTATTCGAATTGTATTTTACAACTCAATTTAAAATTAAAATTTTCGAATTAAATCGAAAATATTGATTTAATTTTACGGACAAGAAACCCTAAGGCTCAACACTCAGGAAACTTTTTCTCCAAGGAATCATCCTACAAAGATTCAGCATAGTTTAAGTTTATTCAAAGTACAAACTTACCTTGCTGACAAATCCGAAATCCGCCAGAAAGTTTGTTCATCTTCATCACATTACAGTCATACTATCCAGAGTCACTCTCATGAAAAGAAAAACGAAAAGGAAAGTTCCGACCATAAAATCAAATAAATAAATCATAAGTAATCTGGCTCTGCACAACAAGATTCACCAGCTTTCGTCCCTACCAAGCACTTCACATTTACAGCCTCGATGCCCGATAAGCCATACTTATGTTCAAGAGAAATATTGGAAAGGCAAAGCCTCATAAGTGAACAAACATTCGCTTTAACCGAAAGTCTCAAAGAATGTTTCAACCAATGAATGACCATTGACGATTTTTGTCGTTCCAATAATCAGATCATATGCCATTCCTTCCTGCACGAGAAAGAACAATATCAAGGGAACTAACTTTCAATAAGATCACCAAACTGGTCGGATCAATAAACCTAGTTTTAACAATATTGAACACTGAAAGATGAACAGTTTGAAATAATTAATGTCAGCAAACAAGATTAAACCCTCGCTGAGGAGTTCAAATATACTGTCAACCTAAAATTACCATTATTGCACGAAATTGAGATATTTTTAAAAAAAAAATTGTATTAAGTGTAGACTGGAGTCATGTAAATATTTTATTTACGGTTAATTACTGTATGTTAGTAGTAATCAGTAGTTAAGATTATTCCAAGTCTTATCTCATCTAAAGTGTAAATAGCCTTTATATTATATAAAGTAGAGGACGAACAAATAAGTTTTAGTCCTAGTAGGTCTCTATGTACTTGGACTATAAACAGGCTTCTTTCTGTATGGATTTAATCAGAAAATTAAGAGAATAGAAAATGATTCTTTTTACCAAAAAAACTTACTTTCTACATATAGCACTTGACATTGGGAACTAGGAAGTTGACATTCAATAATGAATTTTAAGTCGATAGACATTATGTATAATGATAAAATAAAAATAATTTAAATTGCATAATCAACTACACAGCTTCAATCTAAGCTCAAATAAGATGTGACAATGAAAAACAGTTTACCAAACGACAAAACGTAACTTTTCTGGATCAAGCACTCACTGAAAGAAACTACATTTTTAATCACCTTATAACTTAAGATTACCTCAAGGGGCCTATTAAGAGATAATATGGAACCATTGGCAATTTCAATGATCACATATAGAAATTAAGGTTCATAAGAACCCATTAAAGTACTAGCAATGTAATTAAGCCGACAAATCCAAGCATAGAAAACCTGAGACTATACAATTGCCTTCAGAAACATTTTACAGTAGTCGTTTCCTAAGACAATCAATCAATGTTTTTTGTTATTAACTTCCTTAAAAATGCTATCTCAAAATCCTATGCAACAAAAGAAAGAAAAGAACATCATCAGAGACTCCATGTCCCAAATCCAAAAATTACACTTAACGGCTTCCCAATGTACTTAAATATTATGCATTTCCATGAAGAAATGACCTACGTTTCCCCAACTCTTCAGTTTTATTTTTTCTCTAACACCCGTGTTTAACACAAATCAGGGCAGGGGTATGGCGATATGACCAAAAGATGCCAAATCCATGAAGAAAATAAACATGCCAGAAGCCGACACACACAAGACCCAATAATGCCAGTGATGACTGTTTAATGGCAAGAAATATTAACAAAACCTGTACGACAATGAACATACCATATACACAATAATCAACATACCTGAGCACTGAGAAATCTAAGAGCTGCAATTTCTGCAAATGTTATCCCTCCAATAAAGACAACAAGTACCAGGGAGCGCCTACCATCTGCTATTCTGCAATAACTCAAGGACCCAACCAAGTAACATTAGCTTTTCTGCAAATGAATGAAATAACAGAGAAGACATTCCCAAATTATAGAGGTCAACAAAGAAATACAGAACACAACTTAAAACTTAAAAGCACATATAGTGGAGTTTTCGTTAACTAAAGGAAATACAATCACTGGCTATCATTATAGCGACTCACTAAACTAAAAAGGAAAGACACAATTTTACTGCCCTATACCCATTGTTAGTACCTTCTAGCATCAATCATTTTTACCTGGTTATTCTGGTTGTTTGGGCAATTAACCGAGGAAGAAATCTCATTACCAGAATAAATTCCAACAAATACATCTAAATGAAACTATTTAATGGGTCGTACAGCAATGGAATTATGAGACAAACAAAAAGGGGAAATATCACTTACTTGTCTAAGCCATTTGAAGCACCCTGCAATGTGCCGAATGAAGGACTGCTAGTGAACCCAGCCTATAAAAATAAACATGCTATCAAAGTAATTAAAATATAACTGAAGAACAAACTTTCTTGAGGAGTCAAGTTTTGGTGCATAGAAGTCGATGGTGATTATTAAAAGAATTCCAGAGCAATGTCGCTCCATATTTGAAACTGAAAAACATCAGACAAAAAAAAAACAAACAAAAAAGTATAAAGTAAATAAACTAATCCAAGAAGTCTACTTACCCTTTTTGTTTCAATATGCGGCCCAGGCAACAGCTTCAAAATTTCTTCCATAGGACGCCTGTAAGGAAATTTTATACGTACATTCAGAAATTTAAGGCATGAAGGGACTTGGATGAACATTCCTGACTAGTTAAAGCACTTAACTGGTAAACACAAACAACAAAAGAAAATCAGGCAATAAACAATAAAAACCTTCTTTCCCTTGTTGACTCAACAGCCACCCCAAACCCAACCCCGAGTCCCGTTCCCCCTTTCTTTCTCTATTTTCTTCACTCTTATCATATTTTCTTAATCTCTCTCTCTATTTGGTAGTACTTGTGCTCTTTAATAAATTTGTATTCTTCAACTCTTCCAAGATGGCATTTTCAATTTCTGGCCATCCCTAAATATTCAACCTCATCTTTTTTTTCAGTTGTCCACATTGCCCGCAACCTGTTTTACTCTAAGTTATACATTTGTGCCCCCGTCTCCAGTGCCATGCTACCACAGTTAGTTCATAAATATTGATAATTTCTTCTTCTTTTCCCTTGGGGTTGGGAGGGGGTGGATCCTCCAACAAAATTCACTAGTTAGTCTGCTATCGCTTAGGAACCATTTTCTATAAACTTGGAACATATTTAGTCTGCTATTGATTTATGGCCTACTTTATATAGACTTTTCATTTAATCCAATATTGATTTAAGGCCTAACCTCTATGAACTTGCTTTGCATTACAACTTCCAAATGATAACAAAGTGCAGTGCAGGATATTGTAAAATCTAAACGCATAATTCATAGCTTACTAAAAAAATGGTTGACAAAATTGCTCTATTCAAATGTAAGAGAATGCTAAAAAATAACTAGACCTTCAAGATAGAAGAAAGACAAGGAGCCATCTTCAAATAGACTACCACATCCTTGCAGATGAAAGAGATGAGGACAAAATTCTTTTAAATCTAACAACTGTTGTCATTGACTATTGAAAGCTAAAACCAATTATTTTTCATCAACACAAAAAAGACAGACATATGTAAGAGCAAAAGCATTGACACTGACCACTACTCATGCCTCCTAGCCAATTCAAACTCAGATCCTAACGCTAACGGGTGAATCTCATTAATGCTCTCAGATCATGACCTAAACTCTGAAACTGCTTCTTCGTATCTCCCGCTATACCAGTGCCTCGACTTGTGCTGGGAACTCAAGTAAGGAAATGACCAAAATCCTACTAATTTAAGTCATCCTTTTCTATTTAGAACAGCTATAACCAACAGCAAAGAACCTAAACCAAATTTATTCTCAACAAGGAAGAAAAATGTAAAGCATAACATATCTAGATCACATACTATAATTAGAATGAAATTGAACAGATTTAACTTACCATCCAGATCGAACTGCATTTTGCACAAGACGAATGCTAAGCGGTGCATATCCAGAAAAGACATAGGCTATGTCGTCAGGACTGTTGCACCAAAAAACTTCTTAATCAGGAAGCGAAAGAGGACAATTAACGGCTTCATACCATCAGATCATGCTATGAGATTTAAAATAAATTCTATCATCAGATCATGCTACATGTAGCTCCGAGCATTGTGAAGTGAATTGGCCATAATTAGCATACATTTGATATGGTGACTCGTATTAATCAAGGCTCAGCTAGCCATGAGCAGTATCTAACACTCAAATAAATATACAACAAACATTATAGAATATTTTAAAAAAACAATGCACCATGAAAACTACAAAAATACTAAAAACAATAACACAGAATCTCTCGATAAAAAAGAAAATCCATCCATCTTTCTTTCTCTTTCTTTCAGTGGTGGTGGGGGGGTGTTTGGGGGGGAATGTTGGGGTTCTAAATCATATAGATGGATGGTGACTAATATCAATCAAGACTCAGGTAGACACGAGCAGTAACTAACCTCTAACCTAAGTTGCCTGGACTCAGGACACAAGTGTCGAACACAATAAGAATCTAAGTGTTGGACTCATCTAATCTTGAAATTTCAAACACAGGGACACCATATAAAATCTGGACATTGGTACTTTCAAGTAGATACATCAATTTTTAAATATATAATATCACTTTTATTTTTATGAAAAACATTCTTTAAAAATTTGAAATTTCATTTATCAATCGTAAATAATTTTAAAAGCTAAACATAATTTAAAATTTATTATTTTATTATTTGAATTTAATTTAATTATCTATTTTTTTTGGGTCTTAAAACCCAAATATCGTATCTTTTTTCCTATTTCATGCGTCACTTAACTTATTATCTTTTTACTTTACTTTTTTGACTTAATTGAAAAATAAGTGTCCAACTATCTCTATTTTTTTATTTATGTGACTAGATTTTTTGGTTGAAGTAAATGCCTAATGTTTCATTTCGTTCCCATTTCCAGGTCACCCGTTAAAAAAATTACCCAATGAACGCATGACATGTGACATCTGTTCACTTTCTTCCTTTCTCCCCTTTGATTTTATAGGAAAACAAGCGTAAAAACAAAAGAAAAATTTTATAAATTGGTACGTTTATGAGAAATCAAACAATCTCAAGTCCCAAACACTTTGATTTCATGAACTCATATATTCCCTGTGCATCAATTTTGATCTATACCTTTCTTTCTCTCTTTGTTTTCTGAGAAATCAAAAACCTCAAGTCCCAAAAAGTTGTCCAAAAACACTTTGATTGCAAAAACTCATCAATGTGAAAGTGAATAAAGACTCCAACTCTCAAAAGTTATTCCCAAAACACTTCAATTTTGTTTGTAATGGAAAGCTGAGTAAAAATAAGTTGCAAAGCTTGAAGAACTCATCAATGGAGGATAATGATTTTTTAATGGACGACCTGAAAATGATTATGGAATGAAACTTTAGACACCTACTATGACAAAAACAAAAACAAAAAATTAGTCACCTAACGCACAAAATAGGTATAGTTTGGACACATTTTTCAAATAAGCCTACTTTTTTATATTTTATGTGTTTTTCCTCAATAAATGTAATTTCAATCATATCTTTTTCTTTCCTTTCTTTTCTGAAAGTTTCCTTCCCCCACTCCTTTCTTTTTCATTTTTTTCTTCTTTCTTGCCGTTCTGCCGGCCTTCATCGGATCTGACCCGTATCCTATGTCAGAATCCATGTCAGATCATGTCGGCAGGGGTACGACACCCCAAACAGATGAGTCCCAGAAACATAGCCTCTAACACTGAAATAAGTTCGTAGCAAAAATATACAGTTCATTTATCAGAAAAGATTGCATCAGTGAGAAGAAAATACTTTGCAGTGTCGGTATCCTCAACTACAAGTTGCAGAGCACGTTTGACTGTCAGCCAGTTGCTTTTTGATTCCTACAAGAGTCAAATGCAAAACAATTTACTAAAATAATAGTTTAGACAAGTACACAAACCGAAGGAAATGAGTATGACTGTTTATGCACTCTTATTCTATACCTGCTTCTTGAACAATCCAGCCTTTTCCAAATTATTTAGTGTAGCCATGTGCTCAAATCCATAACTATGGAGAAGCTCCCTCCTAAACCATGAATAAGGAAATAAACCAGAGAAGAAAAATAGCTGTTAATTTGTAAAAGTCAGCAGTAAAAAATCAGCATACACAGTCAACATCAAAGAACAAAAACAAGACTAAAAGCGACTTCCACAGAGTAATAATGCTTGCCTCAAATAGTCGAAATGCTTTTTAGGCAACCCTGAATTAGTTACAGAAAATAGGATGAGAAGACGCAATATGTTGACAAGAGGTTCCTGCTTATGGATCATCTCTTCAATGTATTCAAAGCAACTGCATTTATAGGCCAGAAACAAATGTTTAGAAACTAGAAAAAGAAAAATGCCAAATACTGTAAGGATGAAACGGTTTTTTAAAGAAAATTAAACCATAGGCAGCTGCAATATGCTCAGAACGGAGAATAAATTTGTTCACCACAAAATGCTATGAGCAATCAGTAATAGTTGCATTACAAAACAGAGAACTGCAAGGACTCGCATTTTGAGTTCGTGAGATTTGCAGGTGAAGCATGTGAGACTTACATGTCATAGCTCGAGGCCTCAATAATTGTGTGTTCCATGTCAAGTTTTGCAAGAAAAGATGGCTTTGATGTGAATGTTGAGAGATGCTGTGCAAGGTTTATGTGTCTCTGAAGCAATAATCAGCAGCTAATTACAACCTCATCCAGACCACTTTACAGGAAGTCAATGTAACTCCCAATAGGCAAAAATCAAAGAACCCTACTCACAGTCATTTCTGGTAATGAGTTTAGCTTCTTGACGAAGTCCTTGAGTTCAGAAACTGTTTGGCTCTGTACGCATTTATCAAATTCAAAAGGGATTATATGAACTTAAGAATCTTCAACTGTTTCAGAAGGAAACCATTTGAACCACTCAGTCATCCACAATATGATACATTAAAAGTGAACACAAAGGAGAAGAGTTTAACAGATGATTTACTCGTACAATAAACCATTCAAATATTCTTTCCACTTGCGTATGACTACTTTCTAAATGTGACGGGAAAACTTAAATAGTGTCACAAAAAACTACTTTCACTAAGATTTTGACTATGAAGTATAGTCAGGTTATGACATTAAGCATGACATATGAGGCATGAGAATAGTTCAGGTCCTTATTCACTTACAGCTGTGGTAATTTCAGTGTAGTCCTCTTTCATAGATGTTGCTTTCTGCTTAAGAACCTGCAATCATATGGCAACTAAGAAGAGAAACTTGGAAGAGATTAACTTTAGGGAAGCGATAATTGGAAAAATAAATATGAAATTGATTAAAACAGGTCAACCTGGACAACAACTTCAAAATTGAGATCTCGTATCTCCTTGAAAAGCTTGTCACTAAAAGTTAAAATAAGCATTAGATACAGAAAAGAGGAGAGAACAAGGCAGTAAACAAAAAATATTTGGCTAAAAGTCTTTTATTTGTGAAGAGAAATTAGAGTTCTAACTGAAGCCAATATAACTCAATTTATTCATTATCCATCAAGACAAATACAAAGGAGGGTAGGAATCTTGGTGAAATAACAAGAAGTTAAAACATTCATGTTTGGTTCTATTGACTCAAAGACAACATTACTTGCCAAATGCAACAAAGGCACAGATTTAAGAGCCTTATAATAAAAGCCAAATCCAACCATGACCAATTGACCATATATCAAAACACAGGCAAAACCACAATGTTTAAAAGAATCAAAGTGCTACTACAACTAATCAGTTAAATAGATTGAGCATAGGCTAACTCCACCTTGAATTAAGCGGGACCTTCATCTTTTTTCCTTCTTGCTGAACACCCATGATAGATGAATCCAGCTCCACAGAACCATTATTAATGTGCAAGAACTGCAGAGAAATAATTGAGAGAGAATTATCAAATACAACTAAGAGAGAAAATATCTAATAATAGAAACACTGATTGCCCCACAAGAGTTAAGTATTACAATTTTGATTAGGAAACCTCTTCCGTTAGATTCCTATCCAACCAACCTATTTCGGATAAAATTACTCAAAACCATTAAACAGGGAGGTTCAACAGTCTCGCTATTACAGGTGCTTTACTACTAAACAGAGTCAAAACATCCACTAGAATGGGAAGGAGAAAAGGTTTTAGAAAAGACATGAGAGCTTGAATTTCTTAGTTACATTCCAGGACCAACTTGGGACCTTTTGGCATGTAATATCTTGCAGACAGTACGTTGCAAAAGTGGCATTCCTGCTTTCGCAGTAATTTATGCCACCAACAAGCTACCTCATGAGAACATTTTATTTGAAAAAATTAATTGAACTAGTTAGATGTTAGCAAAAGATATTATAATAAAGACAGCACTAGTCCTTTGAATTGTTATTCATAAAGCAACATAATTTCAAATTTTATTTCTCCAGATAGACTGATCTTCCAAATAGACATGAACATGATGCTTTGCAAAGGAAATATTAAACAATATTCAATTGTAATACTGTCACTGCTTGCATCAGCTTACCTCATCGAGTAGCCCTTCATATGTTAGCTGTGAACACATAGGAGTAACCATATCCACCTGCAAACAAGCACTACAACGTTTCAGGTTATAATAACTATGGTTTATTTGTTCAGTCCATTTCACTATCAAGAGAGAGTGAGAGAGGCAACAGACCATGTAACCTTAGAGCTCACATGAATTTTACCAATTTAATATAGTAAACTATTAGCAGGTAGGCTGAGAATTTTGGGTTTGAATCGGATTATAAATTTGTAGCTCTCCTTAAAACATTCGTAGTAACTTTCTCACTTAATCTTGATAAAAACATTCTAGAACAGAAAATTACTTAGTTCACTGAAAAGGGAGACTCACCTCCCTATCTATGAGGATGAGAGTGTTAATCTCTGATAAAGCCATCTGAAGAAAAAAAATGGAAACCAAGGCCACGAGTCATTTATAAATACTTAAAAGCAAAAGCATCAATTCATATTTGGATGGGAAAAAAGGTTTTAAATGGGGCCATAATTACATCAGGTGAATTCATCGGCTCTTCCGTATGCATGCGATCCAGAATATCAGAGACAATACCAGATGCTTTGCCTTTTGTACGCACATTTGGTATAACTCCAAAAGTAGACTGCAATGTGTATATATTTAAGATTAATTCAGGAAAATACTGAATTTAGAACGATAGAGCTTTATGAAATTAGGGCATCCTTAATCATATGATAAGCTAATTAACTTATTTTATAAACTCTTGATATCTGATCATCCTTATCTAGCCCAAATAAATAACATAAGTAGTGCAATGCTAACCTCAAGCTTGTGAATGGCTTTTGCAATATGCCAAAGTGAGCCAGTATCACCATCAACCTGACATTGCTACAATGAAGAAACACACATATAAAAATTGGTTCTTATTCTTCAGAACCACAAGATGAATTCAGTGGGTGGGAAAGAAGGCAACTTTTTCGTACTTTGTACGCAAGATCCAGTTCAAATGACAAAATGTCTTCATCCAATGGAACTAAATACAATGGATACTCCCCTATGGTTATCAAGTGATGCACTTTTTCCTCCTCAAGGATCTGCACAGAGATGAAGATTATTTATGGTGTTTGTGTGAACAATATACATAGGTATAAATATAAACAGTTTAGTAATAGATGCTTACCCTCTCACATTGAATTTCACGGCGAGGAACAAAATAGATAAAGTACTCTCTTTGAAGTCCTTTCGAGATATCATCATGCACATGAGAAGATATGGACTTCATCAAGTCACGCTGAGAAGGAACAAGATAAACCACTTTGGAGCAATCAGTCTGAACTGACTCCGCTGAAAGATGCCGCAACTCAATCCCATATTCCTGAACATAGTCAACAACACATCCATACTCATATACTTTATGTACATTGTTTCTCTATCAATCTTTTTTAAATATTTAATTATGTATAGAAGATGAATCATCCAGTTATATCCTCTTCTTTTTTGAATTTAAGTATGTACTGAAACAGGCTGAATATATAACAATATATCAAAAATATAGAACTTGTCAACAGAGGAGCCGTTAGTGCTTCAATAATCAAAAGAAAAGTAATGTTTTCTGATTGAATTTAAGTATTTAATTAAAACTGTGACATCTTCGAACATTTAGAGTTGCAAAAATAAAACAAGTGAATTACCTTAAGAAGAGATGTTTGGATAATCAAAGAGAGGGTGCCACCAAGTTTCGGTTCAACAACCAAACATTTTTTCCCGCGAATCTAATATCATCGAAATAACCAAATAACAATGTTAACAATAATAATCAATAAAAACAAAAAGATATTTCCACTAAACGAGGCTTCGTGCAACAACATCATTTTAATTTTCCTTTTTCTCGAGCTTTATCGGCAACCAAGTAGTAGTTAAGTTGAAAAATAAAATAAAATGCCAGTAAGTTTAGAAAAGGAACAATTACATCTTTGAGGATTTTAACAAGATCTCGCTGTGACTGTTCCCTGTAAAGTGATAATAAATCATAATTAATGAATGCAAAATCGAATGAAATTGAAGGAAATAACGAGATTGTGCAATTAGATTGCACCTGAGAGACTTGAGATTCAGAGGAGAGTTGTCTAAATTTGGAATTTGAGCCATTGAATTCCAGATGGAAAAAAATGTATCTAATAAAAAGATATATTTTGCTGTTCTGGGCAGCGGAGAAATAAGAAAATAAGTTCGTGAAAGATCGCTAAATTGAAGGCCGAGTTGCAGATGCTTGGGATCCATTATTAGATTCGTAATCCATTAGGGGCTTAGGCAAGAGTGAGCCCAATTAGTCCAATGAATCGGCCACCAAACCCAAAGATAATTCCAGGACAGACCAGCGACCCAGTGAGTCCAAAATCTCCGGTTTCTAAATCTGGGGACTTTGGATATGATACGATTTTATGATAGAAAAATAATAGAAAGAATATTCCTTTTATTAATAGAAAAATAAGAAGAAGAATAAAGAAAGAATATTTCATCAATTTAGTTAAGAAATAAAAAAAATATTATAAAGTTTGTCATTCAATCATTTTTTTAATTAAAATGAAACACAAATATTACATCATGCTCTTAAATACAAAAGGCCTTGATTATCCCTTATAATGAGGTTCTAAATATGTGAAAGAACAGTATCAAGTAAAGTAATATTGGTTTGGTACCAATTGCTCGTACCACTTAACAATGACCAGCTGCATCATCTTCAGCTGCAATGAGTTTTATAACCTCTAGACAATCGGATCAGGGAATGACTCTCCCAAGAGTTAATTGCATTATATGTCTCTAAATTCTTATAATTTTCATTTTAAATTGGTTTTTAAACTTTTAAAAAATTTAATTTCATCCCCAAATTATGACTATCATTCTAAATTAATCCTTAAATTTTTTAACATTCTAATTTCATCCCTAAACTATACCCTTTTTCTAAATTAATACCCAAAATTTTTTATATTCCAATTTCATCCCAAAATTTATGCAAATATATAATTAGTTTCAACCATAATTTAACCTAATTTTCTTAAACATATAACAATATAACTTAGCCTAAAGATTTTATTAACAATGGATGTGATTAGTATATACGTCTAGCTTGGATGAAATTGGAATGTTCAAAAAGAGGACCAATTTAGAATGAATGTCATAGTTTGAGGATGTAATTGAGCTATTCAAAAGTTTGAAGACTAATTTAGAATGATAGTCATAGTTTAGGGATGGAATTGGAACATTTAAAAGTTTAAGGACCAATTTAAAATGAAGGTCATACTTTGAGGACACATGATGCAATTAACTCCAGTAAAAAGTATAAAGTTGATGCGGCTGTTTATGAATTGTAAGTTGGATACACGGCTTATGATGATTAGTGATCAAAGAAGAATCTCAGCTTTTAAGTACTCAGAGCGCCACGTTGAAGCACAAAGAATAAGAATCTCACCTCTAAAGTATTCGCTGAGCAACTCCAAGTGCAAAGAATAAGAATCTTTTTTAATGGGAACTTACCGTCCGAAGAATAAGTACCAGAGAAGAGACTAGAAAAGAGCATAAAGGTAGGAATGTAGTGGTATGAACATCATCACGTAAATTCCAACTTAATAAACAAAAACCCCAAAGCACAGTATATGAATCAAACTATAATATCAACTGGAAGAGAAAAAAAATAGTATTAGATTAGAAGTTCATACTTTAAATCTCACATCTCAACAGAAAAAATAAAAATAAAAGACACCAAGAATTGTTGGCTCGTATCTTTCATATTTAAAGTATCATCTCAGTATGATTTGTTCTTTTATCCTTGATAATATCTAGGCAGTGACCTGCAAAAGCCATATATATATATCAATTAAAAGTCAAAGAAGAAAACTAAGATGGTTATATTCTACAAGCAAAAGTAGCTTTCCTAACTAATGCAAGCAGTTTTTGGTGCCCAGAAACCCTTGAATAAAAGGTACTACTCGTTTAGCACCTACAACGGAGTAAGTCATACACAGTTGATCTGCAGAGAAAAATTCCAATCATCCACCTGGATGCCTAATTAAACACAAGATATTCCTAAAAGTTTTAACAACTTATTTATGAACTTCGACGTTTAGTGTTCACTGTTGAGATTTAATTAGCTGAAAACAGCAGATATTTCTTGAGTTCTTGTAGCACTGGATATCTCAGCAAAAATTTCAACTTAAATCTTGGAATGCCATGCAAGGATCCTATAAAATGTGCTTCTCTTTTTATGATTTCATGTCATACATTGCATCTTCTCAATCATAGTCATTCTCTTCCTTCACCATGACTGGAATGGATAATTAAAAAGAGTCAGAAAACTTCTACAGCTTCTATCATAATTATAATTACCTATGCAAAGCTTCTTACAAAAGAAGAGGTTAGCAATCAATAAATTCTTAAACTAATGTTTGATTTCAAAAAATAGTATAAAGTTCAATGGCCATTCATTGCAGAACACAACAGAGTCAATACCATTAAACAATATAATTATACATACACCTCATAATTTACATTATTATATCTACAAATGCAATGAAATCTCAATTCTTTTTTTGTTTTCCAGCTAAAGAGCACTTAGAGAATAGCACAACACTTCTTTACCTCCTCATCTTTTGGGGAGAAAATAACTTTAACCGCCTCAAATACCTCTTCTATGGACTTTGTAGCATCAATCTGATGGTAAATAAAGAACATTCGAGTTAATGTGAACATGCAAACTATAAAACAAAAACATTTCAGTGACTTAGAATATCACCTCTCGAACCTTTCCCTTTGCCTTATAGTACTCAATTACAGGAAGACTGGACTCTAGGAACACCTGAAATCGCTTCCTTATTGTTTCAATATTATCATCATCTCTTCCCTTAATATCCAGAAGAAAAAAAAGGTTTAAAGAACAAAAATGGGTACAACAGAGAGGCAACAAGGAAATCATCTGATTCAAACCAATATATATCTTTCAGACAGGAAATTAGGTTAACCTGGTTTCTATTAAGAATTCGCCTCTCCATTTCTTCTTCAGGACAATTAAAAACCAGGACAAGTTCTGGCTCAATTTTAGTCTGCATTCGGCATGTGAGTGAAGTCATTTTAAACTCTTGGATTTTGTTTAAATATCTAAATGAATGATGCCGAGAAGACCACAAAAAAGAAGTGAAATACATAGAGAATGAAGAATAATAGCCTTACAATAGCTTCAAATGCAGCACGGTTTTCTTCATTGCGAGGAAAACCATCAATAAGAAACTTGTCATTTCCACTTTCCAGCATTGCTTTTTCAAGAAGCTTAATTGTTACCTCAGAAGGAACAATCTTTCCTTCATTCATCATGTTCTGAATCATGTTTCTGCAGACCAGAAGAGAATAATGCATTCATTTTACACTAAGCCAATGATAAAGAGTACATCTGCATGGAAATTTTCTCGAGAAAAATAACTGATCCTGAAATGAAAAACCTAGACATGATATGCAAGATCTATTGACACGTACAGATGGTAACCAATCATTTGAAAGAATATTGTTTCTCAATCCTAAAAAATAGCATAGATTACATAAAAAGATAATCTAAATTACGTCTAGAATTCTTTTCTTTTAATAGTCTGCGGTGACTACAAGGTAGATTTGTTTAGAATTTTTCTTAGCCTATTGACAATGCATACATACCCTGCAGACGCAACTGCTCGAACTTGGTCTACATTCCCTTTAATCGCTGAGGCCACTCAATGAATTTTATGTATAGAATTCATATAGAAGTGAATGCATGTCAAACTATTATAGGGGAGATATGTCATACCCATTTTCAGAACCAGAGTCTCTTTCTGCTCGGAGAAGATCTCCAGCGCTAAGATGAGTGTAACCAAAATGCTGGACAATATTAGCACACTGAGTGCCTTTCCCACTGCCCGGGCCACCTTATCGAATTAACAATAAGATTAAGCGGCTTAGAAAGCTAAATTTAAAACCACCAACAGTAAAAAAGGAAATATTACCTAAAACAAAAACCACTTTTGGCTTTTTCTCAGCCAAGCTAAACGCCACATCCTGCATTTATATTCTTCCTTAACAACTCAATGTCATCTATGTAACTGATTCCATGAAAGGGAATTTCTTCCCCTTTTCCAAGAACAAATAGGTCAACGAAATAAATTCCATCACGCGAATTACCTTGCTTGAAGCATCCGCAGTTCCCATTACTGAAATCTTAGCTTGAAAGCCTACTGTTCAAAAAGAAGAAGAAAAAAAAACTTGAAAGGCTACATGTTTAAAAAACATAAATCCAAATAATAATAGCTCAAATTCTTTTATTAGATCCTGTACTTTCAAAATTAAAAATTCAACCCTAATTCAAACAGTTGCTATTAGTTTTAGTAATATGCCTAAGTTAAAAATTTAGTTCACCTTCTTCAAATTAATCATTTTAAGTCATGTAATTTAAGCATATTATCACTTCATTGAATCACTATTTAGGTTAGGACTAGAATTTCAAAATTAAAAAAAAAAAGTACATAGATAAAAACTAATCAAATTAAAGTATGGGGCTAATCCGTAATTTACGTGTAATTTAGAGACTAATAAAAGAATTTGACCATAGTAATGATACAGCAAACAATTCACTTTTAAGTTTGAAGTCTTAAAACTCTTAAGAAATAAGAAACTAAAAACATTCAGTATCATGCAGTAAAAACGTCCCAAATTTAAAGCTATTATGGGTTTAATTTTCCAAACAAGTTCAAATATTAGTAAAAGAAAAGAAAAACCTAACAAAAAGAAGACAAGATTAAAAAAAAGAATAAGCAATACAAATATATATTTTAGTGCCAGAATCAATTTAATTTAGCATAAGAAAATGGGGGGAAATTCATGATTTCATTTAAACACACTACAGATGAACTATAAAATGCAATGACATGTTTAATTTCCCACACACAAGATCAAAATCGTAGCTTAAACAGGGGTGAATACATTAAAATAGCTTTAAAAAGAGTTAAAAATAGAGAAATCCAGAAAAAAAAATTCAAAACGTGTAGCCAAAAGAAAACTGGAAAGAGAAGGTTACCTCAAAGTGGGAGGGGAGAATAATACAAAGAGAAAGGGAGAAGACCACCAAGTGAATTTGATGGATTTCAGGACGATGCTGTTAAATAGAAAGTTCGGGGGTTTTTTTTTTTTTTTTGCGGTTAGAAATGATATAATTAAGGATAAAATACACAAATAATATTTCAAGGTTATTTTTTAGTCTCAATTAGACTTGGTAAACTGATTTATTCGATTTAAAATATGATATAAATCTAAACACGATTACCCAAATTTGATTTAAACCTGAAACAAATGAATTGAACTAAAACCTATCTGAATTTTAGTTGAATTGATATAGTCTTGAATAAAAAATAACTCAAATCGAAAACAACATAAATTGAATATAATTCAAACCGAAAGCAACCCTAATCGAAAGTAACCCAAACAAAAAGTAATCTAAACTGAAAGAAACTCAAATCGAAAGCAATTTGAATAAAAAATAATCCGAACAGAAAAATAACATAAATCGAAAATAACACGTATTTAATTTATCTAAATTCAATCTAAACTGAACATTTATTGATTTTAACCTGATAGTTAAGTCAAAGTGAATGAATGTTTTTTTATTATTATCTTTTTAACAACATGATAAATAATAGAACGATAAGTCTAAAATCCAACTTTATATATATATATATATAATTTAAATTATTTATTTGATTTAAATATTATTTAACTAATTTTATTTATTAAATATCTAAGTCTAAAAGTCAATTATTCAATTTAATATCAATTAATCAAAATTAAATTAAATTAATTTTAATTTATAAGGTAAAAAATTTTGATTCAATAATTTTTATATACTCCAATTTTGATTCCGTAAAATCATAACTTATCGTCCTAGACTTATATAGACTTTATTTAAATTTTCTAATTTTATTAATTTAATAACTATTTTAGATTTTATTAATGATCCAAAAATATTAAATTAATCTTTAAATCATTTAATTAATGATTTATTAATTAAATATTTCAATTTAGACTCCATTAAGTAATGGCCCAAAATTATTAAAATAATTTTAAATCACTTAAATCAAATCATAATTTATTAATTTAATAACTAACTTTGGAACCAATTAAATAATTTTTAAAAAATATTAAATTAATTTTCAAATATTTTTATTTTTTCACCAATGAAAAAAGTAGTTACTTAAATTTAATATAAAAAGGTTATTTTTACAATATAAAAATTTATTTTTTATTTATAATTTAAAATTAAAATATTATCCATAATATAATATTGGGTAAACTATGTGAATAGTCACCTATGTTTTTGGTCTGACTGACTTTGGTCACCAATTTAAAAATTAAGGGAAAATGGTCCCTAATGCTATCGATCTGTTCGATATTAGTCCCTAATGTTATCAATCTATTAGATTTTAGTCCCTCAGTCGTTAACTCTCGTTCAATTTCAGTCCCTCAGTCGTTAACTCTCGTTCAATTTTAGTCCCTCAATCATGTTAGGGACTTAAATAAAAGGGGGTTAACAAAAATTAGTACTAAAATGACTTAAACCGGACGGATTGATAATGTGAGAGACCATTTACCTTTAATTTTTAAATTAGTGATCAAAGTCAGTCAGACCCTAAACAAAAGGGACTATTCGCACAGTTTACCCTATAATATCATTTATAAACCTGTTTAAAACAATACTCATTCAAACATATTTGATTTATTATTCTTATTCAAATTCAATAAAAATATTATATTTATAATTAAACATAGAGTTTAAAATTTTAATTTATAATAAAATTTATAATAAATTTTTTTCTTTTTCATCAAATAGGTCACACCGTAAATTTTTCTCACTGAAACAATATGAAAAGATCACAAACTCTAATACGTCTTATAAGTATAGTTCAAGTTAAACTATCATTGCTAAATGATGACTGAATTTGAATGCAATTAAGCCTAAATGATAAGATTGACAAGTAAAAATATATTTTTTATAAATAATATGTCAATAATTTTATATATACTTGATTGGACTCATATTCAATTCTACCGAATTATCTCATAGATCAAAGATTTATTTGACCCAAAAATCAACCGATTTGATATTGATCTAAGCTAAAAAATAATCAATCTGATATTGATTCGAGCTAAAAAATAATCGATATGAACTCAACTCGAAAATTGACCTGACCCGACTTACTATAGAAACAAATTAAATTCAAACCAAATATGATTCAACCCAATCAAACATGAATTGAATGTAGTCTAGACCCGAAATGATCCAACTCGTATCTACTCTGAACGACACGCTTGCCACCTTTAACCTCAATTATAAAAAGTTATAAAATATAACGTGACTTCAAAAATAATAAATTTATCATTTTCATTTAAAAGTTAGAGGAGTGATATTGGATTTACGAAATTAGAATAGTAATAAATTTGACATATAAACTTTACACATTATTATAATTTAATATTAATTCTAAAACTTTGACTCCACATTTAAATATTAATCCAGTTTAATCCCTTAATCCCAAACAAAAATCCTTCCACAAAGAAGAAGCAGTGCTCCAAATATCAATAGCCTGGCTAATCCCCCTTTAAAAGAACTCTATCTTCTCCTTAAAATCATATGCCTTCGTCAACACCTAAAGTTAATGTTACCCTTTAAAAGAACTCTATTTTCGACTGTGGAAAGCCAGTATTGAAGATTAAGGCATGGGATTTTTTGCCAATGATGAGAGTGGATCGTTGGGTACAATACCCGTAGGAAGCAAGGAAAAAAAGAAGGGAAAGCTCGGAGGATTGATCATTTCATCTATCTTATTATTCTTGGTTAACCCAGTTGCAAAACAAGGGCTGTTGAGATTTGGGGTTGGGAAGGAGGAGGAGGAGGAGGTAAATATAGAGTTTGAATCGGCTATTGGGGTTGGGGTTGGGAGTTGGGTTAGAGTTAGGGATTTTATTTATTATTATTATAAATTATATTTATAATTAAATTTTAATATTTTTCCATTTCATAATAAGAATAATAATAAAATAATCCACGTAATCAGAGAGTGGTTAAAATAGGAGTAATTCAAAAGTTCAATGACTAAATTAATTTTTTTAAAATTTTAATGACCAAAATAGGAGTGAAAAGATAATCTAGTGATGAATGATGTAGTTTACCAAAAAAACAACACACGATTCATATGGACAATACATCTTTATTTCAAGGGTAATATCAAAAAGGGTCAGAATTGTACAATACTTAGAAATTAATGAAAATGAATTTTCACCATTTGAGAGGAAAACACTACTATTGATAAAGGAGTAGTCTATTATCCTTCGGGGAATCCTCCCAAATCAAACATAGAAATTCTTTTTCTCATATACTCTTGTAAATGTGTCTTCGATAACAATAATCCCTTAACGGAGTTTAGTTTGTGTCTCCATATCTGAAAAATGTATATAGAATAGGATCCTCTAAGCATCCTCTAAATACATAATAACATCTTAAAATGAAAGATTGAACACGCCTATATAAACACGTACTTGTATTTGAAACTTATATCCAAACCCAAAGTGACATAGCTCACCATCTCCACGCCCTCATTCCCTTTTCCTTGCTCCTTCCCCTCCATAATCTTCTCAGCAACTCTCTTAACTTTTTAAAACCAACAATGGCACGCTCAATAGATCAGTGAACTTAAATTACAGTAATAGCATTAAAAAAAGAAAAGAAAAGCTAGATGCAAAAAGGAGTCAGACAAGGGAAAACGAAAAGCAATCAGATTAATAGACGCACACAGGGATTGACAAAAGGGCGGATGCTTGGAAATTTCAAATTCTCGTGTTTTCGGCCCCTAAAATTTTATAAACCGACCCTAACATACAATCTTACATCTGTCCCTAGACGCACACCAATAAGGATTCAGCATTGTCTACCAAAAATTAAGCCATTTTCAATTGAAATTATTCAACATGCTAGCTTTGTTATGTATCCTAATAAAATTATTCAGCATGCATATTATGAAACAGAGTTATTATTTGAAACATACCTTCAGCTCTGATGTTGGAATTCTTGGACAAATTTAACTAGGCCAGCAAGAAGAGATTTTATAAGCAGACAATCTCTCAAGTCATTCCTAAATATTAGGCAAAAAATGAAAGCAGATCAGAAGTAATATGGGTTTAAATTCATCTTCAGAAATCATATAATATACCAATTATATATGTTACTATTTAAAAAGCATACTAATTCAAAATATACGAAATCAATACTGTAGTATTTAATGAAAATTTGTTCAGTTGCATCCAAAACAAAGTTTAGAGAAACATATTAAAAACAAAATCAGGCGCTGGTGTTGCTGCTGGACCCGCAGCCATCCTTGGAGGAACCATGGCCGTTGGATGGATGTTGATGATGATGATCATGCCCTTCGTCATCACTGTCGTCTTCGTCAAAGGGTTTTTCTTTATGGTAAATACAGCATATTTTGGAACTCTTCTTGTTCATGAACTCGTTGTCCACGGTTCCTTCTTTCCACGTAACTTTCTTCTTCCTAGGGCGGAGTTTGAGGACGTGGGCTTCTTGAGGCTGCGACGATGAGGAGACTCCCGAGGAATTATCGATTGTCACGATTGTTGTCGCGCAGGAGATCGATGATGACGATCGGTTGGCTGTGCTCGCCGCCATTGGTCGAACCATCGCCGGATATTATCGCCGTTCAATTTTATTTTTGGATTTTGTTGACGAAATAGGCCTCTTCTTTCCTTTTTTTTTTTTAGGAATTTGGCTTCCGATTTCTAAAGAGCGATTCAGTTTGATTCAATTGCAATGTTAAAGGCCTTTTTCGGGGATAAACTTTAATCACACGTGCTCGTAACATATCTCTCCACCTTGTTTTAATTAGAGCCGGTATGCCCATTTTTTGGTTTTTTTAGGGCGAATTATCTATTTGGTCACCATCTATTACTAAATTCTATTTTAGTCTCTCAATTATTATTATTTTTTCAAAATCATATCTATAACTAATATTATTCGTTGTATTGATTAGTGAAAGAGACAATAATCATAGATGGTGATTGGGAAACTTCTCAAGTGACTTAAGCCTGGATTTCTTGCGAAGAAGACTGTATGTCCTTTTACTCTTCGTTACGTGACTTTCTCAAGTACCCTAAACAAGTGTTAATTAAGAATTATAGTAACATTGATGTTGATGGGACGTCTTAGACATAGACTTGATTAGTCATCAAACAAGGCACGTGTATCAATACGTGGCCATTAGATATTATCTATAAAATGTGCTCATAGGGTTATAGATGAGATACACGTATTTGCTAACAAGAGTTCGCGAGATATATTTTGCATGGCCAAGGGTTCGCATGAGTCATAGACGCGCAAGGTTTGGTGTTCTGCATAGGCTACAGGCTCGCAGGCTGTAACACGTTTAGGTCATTTCAAAGTAACTAAGGTGGATCTTAAGTGATTCGGTTAAAATTGATAAATTAGGCTAATTCGTATAGTTTAGGGGTAAACATTTGTTAAGATTTCTAAGTGTATATATGCATAGTCACTTAGTGCATTTGAATCTATGATTAGAATTTTTGGGTTTTACATTTAATACAATATTATTACTACAGAAAATAGTTTTATACAACAAAATTGGTAAAATAATATGATGAGAGGTGCCCAAAATAGACCCAAACTCATCCAACAACAATTACTCAATCCCTATGCAGCTGGAAGAATAGCTTCAAATCCCATTGATTTTTAATCATTCACTATGCATTACAACAAACAACTCACTTATCAGGCAAAAAAATAAATGATTTGTGTTGATAATGAAGAGTTTTTGCACCAAAAACATTTGAGCCTATCAAACCCAGTAATATATAGTCGTATCGACCAGTAATAATGTTCAGGAACCTAGACTTGATCTTCTCGTGCAATGCCCTTGTATATACAAATACGAATCAAGTGAGCAAACCACCCTCGAACCCATCAACTATGTTAATATCAAAGTTCCGTACTTGTAAGTGAAAGAGCGATCATCTAGTTCTCGATACGATACCAATCAAGTAACCGGACCAACCCACCAAACCCTATCACCTATGTTAATGTTTAAGTCATTGTACTTGTGACAATTAATATTGTCCATTAACCTAGACTGGAAGTATAGTAAAAGATTGATCAACTCATCTTTGAACTAAATTCAGATTACATGATTGAGTTACCAATATATATATATATATATATATATACACACACACACACAAATATTCAAGAAACAAAGGCAGAGAATTCAATCAAGTTCCACAACAAAAATGATTAGAAAGTGTAATTTTAACTAGGGAAAGAAATCAAAGATGGATATCAATTCAATGCATGTAATAAAAGAGACAAACCTGACTACTGTGAGGTTCCCCTTAGGTCCCGGTTTTTCCATATGTTCTATGATCCTGCTCATTCATGCAGCCGAAAATATTACGGTGAATCCATACCTTTTGAGAGAGAAATATGATTCAAAGTTAAAATGGTATTTCTTAAAAAATGAAAATCTGTCAACTTTATAGAAGTTTTTATTTGTAAACTCTGTATAATCTGAGGCTAAATTTGCTAACAAGAAATGCAGAATCTATGACGAAGGATGAGTTTGAACATTTGCAAGAAGCCTGGTAACTTTGCTTAGCGTTTCACGAGCAGATACAGTATCTGGATGATTATCGCCACAAATTGAAGTTCTAATAAAAATAGCTTTTCGGATGAGGTCATCTCCGATGTCAAATTGCCCCCCTCTTAGCATTAACTTGGCCCTAGTTTCCAGCACAGTAGCTCTCAACAGTGCTAACTCCTGCCAGAGATATGGATTCAATTGAGCATTAGTTTGGATGGGCCTCCAACAAAGTGACTTGTCCAACCATTTCTCAACTGGGGTAAGGAATGCCTGGTCTGCTGCCTCCAAAGCATCGGTGCATACGCGGAGGAGTTCGACAGCAGCACTGCACCTAGAGAATGAAATGAATGTCCGAATTGCAAGAGGCAAAATCACCTGTTTGACAAGGTGTAACAGTTCCGACACCCTGAGCTCAACAACTTTAGGATTATTACAGAATCCAAATAGTAAGAAACATGCCGCCCACATATGTTCCGAGTGGAGGGATAATGATCCATGTCTAACAACAGCTTGAACCATGGCTTGTGCAACACCGGTAACTCCTCTCTTCCGAGCGTAAACTCTGATTAGCTCATTGAAATGCAAGTAACCTTCCTTGGTACTAGTTCTTGCAATATTGAACCTCAACAACATTGACGATGCTTCTGCTTCGGATCTCTTGGAGTATGATGAAGAAAAACCACAAGTCAAGAAACGCAATAATTTTCTCCAAAAGCGGGTTCCTTTATGTTTCTCAGGTACCTTGTGAGCGGCTAGGGCTAAAAGGGAAACCGGAATGGCAGCAGGTGCAAACCAACCACTCACTAGGACCATTCTATAAGCTAAGCTCCTTGGTCCATCTGCATGATCAAATATTGAAAAACACACCTCAAAGAGTTGCAGGAGGAAGGTGTTTTTCCTCAACAAATGAGCTTCCCTACCGCTCCATGAAGTGTCTTTCGAGGGCATCCTGTTGATGGTATCCAGTAGCCTGCTTGGGTTTATGGGTAGCTCAGATAAGATAGCACCGACAATGGCAAGGGCCAATGTTAGCCTTCCAACTTTCTCCTCGATGATCCTAAGCACATCAATCTCTGCGCTAGGGTAGTCTTTAATACTTCCCTGCATCAATGACATTGCCTCTACACCAGACAAGAATGAGAGTTTTAACGGTTCTAAGTTCATCACACGCGGAAGGCGAGTGGATATCAAAATGTGGGTCTCTCCACCAAAACGAGGAAGAAGATCCATTACTAGCTTGTGATCCCACCAATCCTTTTCACTCTCTAAATTATCGATCACCACCAGAAAAGGCAAGTTTCTCATTAGCTCTTTCCTGACTCTAGAAATGGCAGCCTCTTCTTGCTCTTCAAAACTGTTTATCCTGTTTTTATCTATGAAATTTTCAACCCCAACATCAACCTCTAAAAATGACCATAGGTTTAAATAGTTCTGCCTAATACACCGGCTTTCCCCTCCTATCCATAGAACCATCTTATACCTCTGGTGAAATCTGTATGCAAATTCCAGAAGAAGCTCTGTCTTCCCTATTCCTGAATCACCAGTTACGCAGGCAATGCCCTTTCCGTATACAATTTTTGTTGATCTCTTTCTCCGTGAACTCCGTCCACCACCTTTCGGTCTTTGATAGTGTTGTTTTTCGGTACTTTGCATCTCAATCTCCATTTCAGACTCCTTCCAAATGACAGGTTCCTTACCCTTCCGGCTGCCACTCTCCCGATGCTGTTCCCTGCGTCTTTCCTTCACCGAACCACTCTTACTCCACCCAACAGTCAAATTCTTTCTCTTTGATCTAGCCTTGAGCTCAAAATAGTCCCTTTTGGATTCTCCAGTAATATCTCCAAAAAGTATAAATTCTAGCTCCGACAATTCTTTCTTCCGGCCAATAAAGTTTTCATTTCGAGGAAACGGGAATTCCTCTTTGTCAACCTTCTCTCTCCACTTTGTTAATCGCTCTACAACGCTTCGTCTTCCTAACTTCATTGCCAAAACTGCAACAGCTCGTAATATGCAGTCTCTCCAGTTACCATCCTGCGCTTCTAGCTTCCATTCATCCACTCGAAAGAGGCCTTTGACAGCTTCCTTCCACTCTTTCTCCAATCCTCCGTATAAAACCCATAATTCACCACCATGCTTTTCCCACAGCTCTCCCCTCTTCTCGACTATATCTCGGACAAGACAGGCATCAGGCTTCAAATCAAAGTAGATTGGGACCAGATTTTTCTTGCTCGAAAAAAACCTAAGCTCCTCAATAGTATATGGATTACTTAGAGACTTCCTTGTTAGAATTACAACCCCAAAGGAAGAAACAATCATTGCCCTCTCGATGAGTTCATGCTTACGAGAACTTCGGAATTGAGCTCTGTCAGATACAAAGCAACTTATCCCTTGAACTTCCAACTCAGCACGGAACCAATTTGCAAACCTCAGTAAGGAAGGTTTGACACCATGCAAACCTATGTATACATCATAGCTTCTGCATTGGTCAGAGGATAACGATACTGGAAGAGCGGAAAATGACACGTCATGGCTTCTCATATGCTTTCGATGCTTCTTTGTAGGGCCAAAATAACCGTTGTCGCCCATATGATCATAACTAGACCGGCTTCCATTAGAGACGGGAGTTGTAGATGACACGTTATCAAATTTCCGGAAGTCAGGAAAACCAACATTTGGAAGGCATTCTGAAACCTGAATGCCAGAACTAGAACTTGGTGGATCAGCACTTAAATTAATACCATCACATTGAGCATCAGACCTTGTCGATTCGGACAATTGACACGAAGATCTTGGAGAGAAGAACGGGGATTGATTCGCTGAAAAAAATGCTGACGACAACGATGACATATTTCTAGACGTTGTTGCTCGTAACGACTCCAACCTGGCACTATCTTCATGGGGATCCATATTTACAATACTTCCGATCGTTAAAACGATCCCATAAAGGCGAACAGAATACGACAAGCCACTCTGAGATCAAAGAAACAAAATCAATCAATAGCAATAAAGAAAAGTACACCATAAAAAGGCATGTAACACACAATTATCCAAAATTGATTGCCATATTCATCAGTGCCACTCAAACAAACAAACATGGAAGAACAATTGCAGGAAATAAAGCATACAATTTCAAAGGCACACTAAGAAATTAAAGTAAAAATACCCCACGACTGGAAAATCTAAACATTAAAAGCACAATATTCAAAGCAAAATTCCAGCATACACAATAAATAAAGAACAAAGAGGACCCAACTTCTAAAAAAATTTAAAAAAAGGAAGAAACATAAAGGCAATAATAAGTAAAGCTTGAACTCTAGAGCGTGACAGATCTAAAGAAGGTAATCAATATACAAATAAGTTTAGATTTAAAGACTCATTTCTCAGTTTAGTACACTAAAATAACATTTCAAATGTAATTCAGATCTATGTAGCCAAATCACTCAACACAAACTCAACTTTAAAACACTGAAAAGCAAGAAAAAAAGAGGGTATTATATCTTAATTCAAAATCAGCCATAAACATAGAAAAGAAGGTATTTTTTATGGCAAAGTTGAAAACTTTTCTTTTTCTTCCCTCACAGTGTAGAATTGAAGCAAAGGGGTCAGCTGTTTACTATTAACATTAAAACACAGATTTGATAAAGGCTCGTTATCAAGAACATACTAAACAAAACGTGAAGATTTTTATGAATGCACCCAAAAAGAAAAACAAACTTACAATGAATCCAACAATGAAAAGAACAGCAGTTGGTTTCTGTCTGACTAAAACCCAACCTTTTTCTTCTCCTCTTGTCTTTTTAAAAAGACAGAGTCAATGAAAAAGATTTTTGTGTTTCTATGTGGTTTTGTCGATAGTTGCTTACAAATAGAAGCAGGGTTTATAAAAGAGTAAAAAGACTGGGACCCATATAGACGGATCTGACGAGGTAATGGCCCCGTATTTCCACCGTCACCGAATCCACCGTTCTCTTCTGGCTCTGAAAAAGAAGAAAAAGGAAAAAAGAATTAAGTTTTTTTTATATATTTTATTTTTCTGACGAAACAAAATCCACTGCGAAAATGGGTTTTTGCCTTTTTGGTTGTCCCCGTGGGTGTTGTTGGCTTGGCTACGTTGTTAGGCGGTAATGTGATAAAAATATTTGAATATTGTGGCCAAAAAAAATTTATTCATTTAATGTTATTAAAAATATTTTTTAATTAGAATGATTATTACAATCATTTGAAAAGTCGTTAAGATTACACGATAATTATTAAAAAAATATATAAAATATATGATAACTTCTCGATACTGCTTACATGCATGTTAACTTTTAGGAATTTAGCAGCATCTAAAAGTCGTCGTGTAGTCTATATATTTTCTAAAAATCGTTATGTAGTTCTAACAATCATTTTAGTTATAAAAACAATTTTTAATGCACTTTATATGGATAGTTTTTTTCATCATGTTATTCGAGCAATTTCACCAGGTAATATTGTATATATTTAAATTTTTTACGATTTTTATTAGATAAGTTTCATATATAAATAAGGATAGATCAAAAGAGTGTTAGATTGCAACTGCATTCTTAAAATTTCAAATCCTCGTAAAATTAAATATTTTTCTTATATTTTCTATTGATATCTAATTTAGTATTCTTAAAATTTTGTATTTTCGCACTCTTTATGTAATATATATTCTTAGTTTGTATCTATACTCATTAATAAAACCATGATTATATTAAAAATATATATTAAAACAATGAATTAATTATATATCTAACGTGACAACTGTTTTGGTTTTGAAACAAGAACATTGTTTTGTTTTCACCTTTGCAAAGTAGACAACTGTTACATTCTAATTATCTTGTTTTGGTTTTTATCTGTTACCTTCGGTTTGTTGTAATACCATTTTGACTAAAAATTATTAAATGGATTCAGTTCATCACGTCATTCGTAGTTTCAGTCAATAAAAGTCATTCATCTCAATTTTTTCTAAGATAAATTTTCGCCTCTTTCATACATGTAAATAAGGAGCGGATGGTTATTTGAAAGTTATTTTAATATAGATGAATTTTACATATTGAGACTACAAATAAACGTGGTGAGCCGGATTTATATAATAATTTCTCCATTTTAACACACGGAATTAATTAAGAAAAGTTTTTTGTAAATTTGTAGTACCACTTGCATTACATCATTGAAGGTTCCTCTTCAAACCAAAATCAAACTTGAGATTTGTTGTTTAATCATTGCACATTTTATATTAGAGAGAATCGCCTCAGTGACCAAAAAAAAGTTATAATATACGATTTTAACCAACTTTTTTTGGATTTGCCAAAATGACCAACAAAATCGCAACGCGAAATAAAAATCGCAACGCGATCCCCAGAATCGCAAATCAGTTTCCAAAATCGCAACGCGATTCTTGAAAATCGCGATGCGATAGTACAAATTCGCATTGCGATTTTCCATAATCGCAACGCGAATATGAAAATCGCAACGCGAACACATAAATCGCAACGCGTATCCGTAAATCGCAACGTGTATCCGTAAATCGCAACGCGTATGGGTAAATCGCAATGCGTATCCGTATATCGCAACGCGTATCCGTAAATCGCAACGCGTATCCGTAAACTGCAACGTGTATCCGTAAATCGCAACGCGTATCCGTAAATCGCAATGCGTATCCGTAAATCGCAATGCGTATCCGTAAATCGCAACGATAATCCGTAAATCGCAACGCGTATCCGTAAATCGCAACGATAATCCGTAAATCGCAACGAGAATCTGTAAATCGCAACGATAATCCGTAAATCGCAACGAGAATCTGTAAATCACAACACTTAAATTTTGGGTATATAACACTGAAATCATAAACTAAATCCCTAAATCGCAACTCATTCCATCTCCATCTATCACTCTCTCCGGCGACATCCGTTCCTATATCCAACGACATCCTTCCCAATCCGGCAACAGGTTTTAGTTTCGCAGCTCGTCTGTTTAGTAAATTAATTTACAACCATGAAATCATCTAATGTTGATCATGTTTGGATAGATTTGTGTTTTGGAGGGTCATGGGATAATGTTCATGGTGTTTTACAATATATGCCTTTACCCATGAATCTTCAACTAAAATTGTCTTTACAAAAGTTAACTTATGAAACTCTAATGCTACGTGTTTCAAATAAATTGAATTTAGAGCCCCTAAGTGGATTTAGGCTATCTTATCAGAGAAATGGTAAAGTTTATTTGTTAACCGACAATGAAGATGTTGAACGATTCATTGCTTACATTAGTGTTTCACAAGATGATGTTACATTGTATGTTGTTGAACCTAGAAGTAGTATTGTTGGGTCAGTAGCGGGTAGTAATCAACTAAGTTTTTCTCAAAACCCACAACCTTTCTCTAATCCAAATCCCAATCAACTTTCAGCACCAAATTCCGGTTTTCGTATTGACCAGTTAGACGATGATGAGCCAACAGAAAAAATTGTGAGTACTAGTCAGTATTCGAAATTTGGTCTTGGTCAATATCCGGACTTTGATATTGGTCAATACACGGATTTTGATGATGTTTCAGAAGAAGAAACAGACCATGCGTGTAATGATATTGATATTGGTCAATACCCGAATTTTGATGATGAAACAGCCGTTGCCGAAGAATGTAATGTTGATGATAATGAGGAGGAAGTTACGACTGTGAATGAACATGTTGAACATCCATTTTGTAATTCATATAATCCTGAAGAAGAAAAAGAAGAAGAAAAAGTCCCCGAAGAAAAGAAAATGCCACGGGCGTATAACTGGAATATGCCAGAATTACTTCAGATACCGGAAGAAGAGTTGATAAAGAAAGCAGTTGATTGTTACACAAAAGTTATTCGTATCAAGAAAGATGATTGTTTTGATACAAAGGAAGACTTGAAGATAGCTTTATATACGAAATGTGTGGAAGATGGCTATCAACTAAAAGTTAACAAATCAAGCAAAGATCGTTTCGAAACAAGGTGTATGATTGACAAAAACTATACGTGGCGTATGATTGCAAAGAGAATAAAATATTGCAAAATGTTTCAAGTTAGGACTTTTATTGATAAACATACATGTTCAAGAACCCAAGTTTTTCCTCACCATAGACAGGCAAACAAAAAGGTGTTGGGTGGTTTTCTGGCTGAGTTAATGTTTTTAAATGGCAGGGTATATCGGGGACATGAAATTATGACTGACATGAATGCTCGGTTCAAGATTAGTATATCATATTCTCAAGCTTGGAGAGCCAAATGTTATGCCTTGGAATTGTTGAGGGGGTCGCCAGAAGCATCGTTTGCCCAACTGCCGGCTTATTGTCACAATTTAAAGCTGAAAAATCCTGGGTCGGTAACTCATATCAAAACAGATAGAGATGGACGCTTTGAGTTGCTGTTTATCGCCATTGGTGCTACGGTTAGTAAATCAATATAATTTTGTTGACTCATTTTGTTAGTTACATGCATTTCACATTTAAATGATTATATTTCTTGTGTATATTATTTTGTAGATTCGTTCGTTTATTACTTGCATGCGCCCAGTTATTATAGTTGACGGAGCACATTTGAAAGGTCGATACCTTGGAGTAAACTTATTAGCAGTAGCCATGGATGCTAACAATGGGATATTGCCAATAGCTTACGGGGTTGGCAAATCTGAAACCTCTGATTCATGGACATGGTTTATGGGGCATCTTAGGGATTGCATAGGTCCTATTAGCAATCTGACAATCATATCCGATAGGGCAAACTCAATTGACAACGCTGTTAGAAGGTGTTTCCCAGATGCTTTTCATGGACTTTGTGGTGTTCATTTGTATAGAAATCTAAAATCAAGGTCTGCTGGTATAAAAAGCACAAATGGACATACTGGAAGGCTGTAAAAGCTTATCGGGAAGTGGATTTCAATAAGCATATAAATTGTTTAAGACGTGTTTTGCCTCAGTGTGCTCAAACACTAGAAGATGTCGGGTTTGAAAGATGGTCAAGAGTACATCAACTTGGAGCAAGATATGGTTTCATGACGTCTAATAGTGCAGAATCAATCAACGCTCTAAGTCGTCATTCCCGGAAATTACCCATTACTATGTTAATGGAGTTTTTTCGAGCCTCTATTCAACAGTGGTACTACAAGAAAAGAAACCATGCAGGTATTATTTCTTTGAATTCGTAACTTATCATATTTATATATTTTACTAAGTATTGTTTATTTAAATTTACAGGAACATTGGAACATCGTGTTACACCATGGACTGAAAAAAAGATAACGAAACGTGTTGTGAAGTCAACGTTATGGAGAGTTGAACCATGTTCAAACACTTTGTTTCAAGTACTGGATAATAACTTAAATGGGCTAGTCGATCTAAATGCAAAGACGTGTAGTTGTATGAAATGGCAAACATCTGGTTATCCGTGTGGCCATGTTATAAAAGTTGCTCTTCATTTAAACCAAGATGATTCAAGCGCATACGCTATGGATTGCTACACTACAGAAGTTTATCGACAGACTTATGCCGAGATTGTCTACCCTATTCCACATCCTTCTGAGTGGGACATACCAGATGACTTACAAACAGTTTTGCCACCAGCCATGGACAGAAGGCTACCTGGCCGACCAAAAAGTCACGATCGTATACCGTCTAAGGGTGAAGAGAAGAAGAGATCGACATGTAGTCGGTGCAAGGAAAGTGGTCATACAAGGTTGACATGTGGATCACCAGTGCCATCAAAATCATCTTTTCCTCTACCAAAATATGGATCCTCATCAAAATCCAAAGCTCATATGGTGTCAAGCAAAAGGCAATCATCTTTAAAATCCCAATCACGATTGGCTTCACCTTTTGAGACTGTTAACTTAGGTGATTTTTAAATGCAAACGTTGTATTATGTGGATTTTATGTGTGAACTTTTAACATTTTCAGTTGAATTAATGACTCAGGCCAACCATTTTGACTTAACCAACTCTTGTTATTCAGTTGTTATCACTATTAGGCATGCATTTGACTATCGCAACACGGAAAATACAATCGCAACGCGAAATGAAAATCCCAACATGAAAATCGCAATGCGGAAATGAAAATCGCAACGAGAGAATCGCAATGCGAAATGAAAATCGCAATGCGAAATGAAAATCGCAACGACAGAATCGCAATGCGAAATTAAAATCGCAATGCGAAATGAAAATCGCAATGCGAAATGAAAATCGCAATGCGAAATGAAAATCGCAATGCGAAATGAAAATCGCAACGAAAGAATCGCAATGCGAAATGAAAATCGCAATGCGAAATGAAAATCACAACGAGATAATCGCAATGCGAAATTATAAACGCATTGCGATTTTCATTTCCGCATTGCGATTTTCATTTCGCATTGCGATTCTCTCGTTGCGATTTTCATTTCGCATTGCGATTTTCATTTCGCATTGCGATAGTCATTTTTGCCTTCAACATAATGCAGATTGAAATCAACAAAATCAACCATTACATTTCAATCAATTAAACAAGCACAAATAAGAATTATGTTCGCATCAATTACACAAATCAACTTTTACAAATCATCTTTTACAAATCAATTAAACAATCAAAAATAAGCAATAATTCTTATTTCCGATCATCTACTATTGAATCAACTTTTACAAATCAATTAAACAATCAAAAAACAATCAATTAAACTATTGAATCAACTTTTGCAGCTCGACATCATTTTCACGCAGTTCACTTCTGAGATTAACCTGCAGAAACCAAACATTTGTTCAAACAACACTTTCTACGCAAATTATTGAATTCTAGTTAATTAACCAAACATTTTCATTTATAAGTATATAAACTTACCAATTGTTTATGGACATTTTTATAACGCGGATGCAGGTAGGCAGCGTCTCGTATATATCGATTTAGCCATATAATGCCGAAACCACAAGCCTACTGCAGCTTTATCTCTATCGGTGGGAGGTAGATACTTGATGCTTCCCGTCGTCAAACGCTCCAACGCCAAGCATACGAGAGGACCACAATCTCCTCTGGCTCCGCTCGTTTGTTGTGGCGCGGTCTCGTCTCTAATAACTGTAATATTGAGCTTCTTTGGCTTCTTGTTTCCAGAACGAGTCCAATAATTGATCGCATCCAAGAATTTAGCCAAATGAGAGCTCCATCCCTTAATAACATCTCTTAAATCAGCCAATGATATGTAATTTATCATGCTGTCATACACTATTGTCTTAAGGGATGGAGCTGAAGCTCGACGAGAATCCAATGTTTACGTTCCAAAACAGGGATAAACACCTGCAATCATAAGTAATAATTCATTCATTTGCGCACTTATTTCATAAAACCTTTAAACTCAATCTAAAATAAATACTAACCTTATCGACCTCCCACCATGCAGGATAAAGTTTAGCTTGTCCATTGCCCAAATCAAATGATTCATCTCGTGCATTCTTCAAGTGAACGGCGTGAAAAGACGTCGGCATTATTGTATATCGTATATTTTTATTTTTCTTAAGTTTTCTTATTATTAGAAGACGTGTCACCCACGCATCGATATGCTGTTTTACAAAAAAAGACATATATTAGTGACTTACATAAATTTAAAAAAAAAATTAATCAAATTGAAATATAAGAAAAATATAAGACTTACCCCCCCATCGAAATAGCCATTGTCTTCGACCCCTAATAATACGCCCCACCAAGGCCGTTCAAGCAACAAAAAGATATCATCGGTGAGCTTGCATATGTCAGTGAAACACCCCTTGCTCCGCTCATGTAGATAAAATCAACTGCGGTCTTAGCCCAAAGGGTGTTATCCAAAATTGTGTCCGGTAGTTGTTCCCTCTCCTCTTCAGATACCGGTATGGTACTGGCCGGTAACTCATACGAGAGCCAACTTGAATCCATCATGTCCGGCACGACAGAGGGTTTCTCAAGAAGCCTACATATGACGCCATGTGAATCGGGCTCTTGAATGGTGGGAGGGACCTCTTCAATGATGACAGTGGCCTCTTGAACGGTGGGAGGGGACTCTCGAGGAATGATATGGGGGGCCTCTTCAACGATAGGAGTGGACTCTTGAGGGATGACAGGCGAGTCGGGCTTCTTCTTGCGGTGTCTTCGCACTATTGGGGTGTACGGAGACTTAATAGCACGTGCACGCTGTCTGATGCGTGAACTCCGTCGTGCAAGCATAACCCGACGTAAAGCATCCACTCTATCGGGCCGCTAAATAATTAAATACAAAAATCAGTAAATAAACAGACATGATATTTAAACAGTGAAAACAAAGACAAATATGTTTCAAACTTGCATTGTATTCACCCAAGTCATTATTCTATCATAGTTCACAAAATGCATCAGATAACAAAGAAAAATATGTTTCAAACTAATACCCTGAAGTTAGTATTTGTCTTTGTTTTGTCTATTGGTTGAAGTAATGCAATCCATTCAAGTTTCAATTTGCAGAAGAAGAAATAGTTTACTTTCGCAACACGAAACTTAAAATCGCAACGCGAAACCAAAATCGCAACGCGAAATGAAAATCGCAACGACAGAATCGCAATGCGAAATGAAAATCGCAACGAAAGAATCGCAACGCGAAATGAAAATCGCAATGCGATTTTGGTTTCGCGTTGCGATCTTGTCGTTGCGATTTTGGTTTCGCGTTGCGATTCTGTCGTTGCGATTTTCATTTCGCGTTGCGATTTTGGTTTCGCGTTGCGATTTTAAGTTTCGTGTTGCGAAAGTAAACTATTTCTTCTTCTGCAAATTGAAACTTGAATGGATAAATTTACTTTCAACCAAAAGACAAAACAAAGACAAATACTATTTCACAGTGTTAAAGAATACACAGTTTAGCAGAATTGGCAGCAACCGAACAAATTTACTTTCAACCAAAAGACAAAACAAAGACAAATATATTTCACAGTGTTAAAGAATACACAGTTTAGCAGAATTGGCAGCAACCGAACAAATTTACTTTCAACCAAAAGACAAAACAAAGACAAATATATTTCACAGTGTTAAAGAATATACAGTTTAGCAGAATTGGCAGCAACCGAACAAATTTACTTTCAACCAAAAGACAAAACAAAGACAAATACTATTTCACAGTGTTAAAGAATACACAGTTTAGCAGAATTGGCAGCAACCGAATAAATTTACTAAGCAATCTAAGTGAAATGGCTAATCTAAGTGAAATTACGAGTAAATTTATCATTAAGTTAAATATGGAAAATCTTAAACTTACCTCGTTGCGTAGAGTATGAACCTCATTCTGCAACGATACTATCATCTCACGTAGAGCGGCAACCTCACCACGTAAAGTTGACACCTCCACACGCCATGCACCATCGTTATCGCGTAGAGTACCGATCTCCTCACGCAAGGCATTGACCTCATCACGTAACTCCCTTGACTCATCCCGTTGAGGTGGAGGTGGAGAACAGGGAGATAGGAGTCGTGGCATCTTTGCCGGTCGCCTATCATGAGGTGATGGTGGAGAAGAGGCTCGATGATGTGACGGGATAGGTGATGGCTCTCGTTCTAGAGATGTATAGTCGGGTCGATCGGGTGATGGCTCTAGGTGAGGTGATGGCTCTCGAATTGGAGGAAGTGGATGCTGCTCATCATCCGTGCCATCAAAAAAATTCTGACTAGCTTGCCACCAATCAGTGGCAAGCTCTTCCTCCGTGGGTGTCAGTCTTTGTAATGGAATGTTGGCCTCCTAAAATATAAAAACTCAAACAAAGTTAAACGTCTACTATTAATAACTTGTTTATATATTATATGAAAGTATTTGTGTTAACTTACATTATTTATTGTGGCATATGGTATTAAGTCTTCCCAATCCAACAGAGTTTTCCTCTTCCAGGAAATAGCCCTGGGAATATCATTGACGTTTTTATTGCATATGTACGCATGCTGGGGAAAGCCTCGAATATCCAAATCTACAAACAATATAATAACAAAATTAGTAATTGTTAAATAATTAATTATAATTTTAGAAACATTATATAGAAATTCTTACCTTAAAGGCCCAAACAAAGCCTGACAAAGTGTATTTGGACCCATCGCCCCGCAAACTTTTGCGGTCATCAAAGGCAGACGACAACTTAGTCCAGGTAGCTTTCCATATATACGAACCCCACGGAAACAGATTCCATGCATTCAGGTCCTCTACCAATATTATTAGCTCCCGATGAATAGGTTGTCTGGCCTCTCTGCCTAAAAAGCCGGCATACACAAGTAGTAGAAGGCATACTCGGACAACATCGACGTCTTCCATCCGAGTGAAACCAGCTTTCTTATTAAATAATTTCTTCAGGTCGTCGACATGTAGGTTCGGCTTCTCCATTGACTCATCCGGAAAAACCCGGGATAACCATGATGGGCGGGCGATATGACGAGTGTACCGGCCTACATCATCGTGTCCGAATCGTAGACCAGTGATTAAGCAGAACTCCTTCCGCCCAAAGCAAGTATACGCTGGTGGAAAATGAAACCATATCTCTTCCTCACCACGTTGTATACTGTCGGGTAGATTTGATGTCATGGTCTGAAGCCACAAATGGGTCAAATTAGCATCTCCACCCGGATGCTGTACTCTCAGCCATGGCCCGAAGCAGGTTTCCTCAAACAATTGTCTTTGAGCAGGTGAAAGCTTCTTTGCAATTGTAGTGGCCAGGCTGACTTTATTTCTCAAGGTCAATTGAGCCGAAAAAATTTCTACAAAAACAATAAACATACCAAGTTAGATATACCAAAAACTACACTGTGAAGATATACCAAAAACAATAAACATAAAAAGTAGTAGTTTATTCTTGAAACTAAAATTCGCAACACTGTTTTGTCTTTTGGTTGAAATGAAAATCGCAACGAGAGAATCGCAACGCGAGATGACAATCGCAACGAGAGAATCGCAACGCGAAATGAAAATCGCAACGAGAGAATCGCAACGCGAAATGAAAATCGCAATGCGATTTTGGTTTCGCGTTGCGATTCTCTCGTTGCGATTTTCATTTCGCGTTGCGATTCTCTCGTTGCGACAGTCATTCTCTCGTTGCGATTTTCATTTATCTCGTTGCGACTCTTCTGCAAATTGAAACTTGAATGGATTGCATTACTTCAACCAAAAGACAGAACAAAGACAAAGACAAATACTAACTTGAAAATCGCAACGAGAGAATAGCAACGCGAAATGAAAATCGCAACGACAGAATCGTAACGCGAAATGAAATCTAAGTGAAATGGTTAATCTATTATTGAAATGACCAGTAAACTTATCATCAGTTTCAATATGAAAAACCTACAATAATGCAAACATTTCAAAATAAAAATAATTAAAAAAACTAACCCTCGGAGGTTGATTTTCCATTTCTGAATATTGTGAGGGATTTCTAACCGTGAATGGTTGTGAGGGATTTCGCCGGAGATGGGGACGGAAATCTTCGGAGATGGGGACGGATTTCTTCGCCGTAGAGAGTGAGAGATGGAGATGGGACTGAGTTGTGATTTTAGGTTTTAGGTTATGAGTTGCGATTACGGGATTTTGTCTTAATATTCTTTTTGTAATTTGAAAATAAAATACGCGTAGCGATTATAATGGCGCTTTAAATATCGCGTTGCGATTTACGGATACGCGTTGCGATTTTATGTATTATCGTTGCGATTTACGGATACGCGTTGCGATATACGGATACGCATTGCGATTTACCCATACGCGTTGCGATTTACGGATACACGTTGCGATTTACGGATACGCGTTGCGATTTATGTGTTCGCGTTGCGATTTTCATATTCGCGTTGCGATTATGGAAAATCGCAATGCGAATTTGTACTATCGCATCGCGATTTTCAAGAATCGCGTTGCGATTTTGGAAACTGATTTGCGATTCTGGAAACTGATTTGCGATTCTGGGGATCGCGTTGCGATTTTTATTTCGCGTTGCGATTTTGTTGGTCATTTTGGCAAATCCAAAAAAAGTTGGTTAAAATCGTATATTATAACTTTTTTTTGGTCACTGAGGCGATTTTCTCTTTATATTATTGCAAACAAGTATATTTAATAAAAGTGTGAGTGAAATTTTGTTTACATACCAACGTAAACGTTTGAATTTTACTTTATCTAAAGTAAAATGCATTCATGGTGTTCATTTATTAATGTTGTTGATGTACGAATGGAATGATGACAATGCATTGCAAGGTTAACGATTGTGTTATAAATATGTTTTAAGTAATGGATTGATAGATTTAAAAGAATATCAACAATGTAATAATATGACGATATAAATTTTTTAGTGGTTAAGGAATTTGTTATTATCTCTTGAGGTTTCAACTTCGATGCCAAAGATATGAGTATTTATTATCAAAATGTTGAAAGCCTTTCAACACATATATTATATTGTATTCTCTAAATTTATATACATATAAAGAAAACAATATGTCGCCTGTAAAATGGCATAATAGAAAGGGTAAGATATAATGAGATGAATTAAACCATAATTAACTAATTGTTAGTAGTAAATGTAAATCAGTAAACATATTGTAAATGTGACTGATTATTGTTTATTGCTTGTGTGATTTGCCCTTGAGCGTAAACAAAGCTTTCATAAGCTTAACGTGTATAAAATATATAAAAATTTATAATAACTGTACACGTTCCATGAAAATATATAAAATTTTTGACATGATGAGATATTTAATTTTCAAATTCAGAAATAACTTGTGATGCAAAGCAAAATGGCACATAATTCAAAGTTTCCATGATGATCGAGAATGAAAACAGTGCACATGTAAATAGACAGATACCTGAACAAATGAATTAAATTTTTGTATGAATTGGAGAGAAACAGCTTTTAAGCATAAAATGAAGGGATTGTCAATTAAGATAAAATAATTTACCAATTAGAAACCTGGAACAGGGGAACATGTCCGAAACCTTTATACCAGGTCCTGTGAACTGGCAATCTCTTAAAAGAGTTGCTTTATTAACGATGCAGAGCAAGCTCTACACAATCAAGTTCAATTCGATCCTTCCTTTGCTCAATGACGTAGATGTATGCGCCTGTATATGTAAAAAAAAATAAAGAGAGCCCTGAACTCCGAAACTGCTCTCGAGACACCTGAAACAAAGTTAACAGCAACATCTCAGTACTGTAGTACCAGAAGCAGTGAAAGGCTTTCGACGGATTCATGAATAGAAAATAATACTTACTACTGATGCTTCCCATCATGGAACTGTGCATTCTTTGAAGACTTGAAAGTTTCTAAAAATTCTTTAGCCTTCTGCATTTCTTGCTTCTGCTTTGACTTGTCCCAATTGTGCTCAACAGCAAGTATTTCGATAATGCGTGGCAAGGCATGGCTTGCTGCATCGGTTTCAAGGAAAGCAAGGCGAGACCTCCTGGCAATGAAATCAACCGCAGATTCACAGTACTCGTTTCGAGCACAATATGCAACCTCCGCCTCCAGATAAGGGTACCCATGAGCAAGCCTCTTACCCAAATTTTCATCCTGGAATTTCAAATGCAGATTTGAAATTGTTAACTAACCAAGAAGACATTAAAAATTGCAAGTTCAGAAACATAACTTGCTATATTAAAAAACGTAATCATTTAAATAATCCCAAGCAACTGTACGCTAGGTCTTTGGATTAGACGATGGCACTTCCAATCGGGAAGAGAATTCAAAACTCTTGCACTAAAACTATGTCATAGAATTGGTTCTATCAAAGCTAACGAGGCTATTGCTCCTTTGATTGATTACAAATAAGGTTCTTATATCTATGTTGTTCAGATTCTTCATTTTTTAAAGCACTTGTGTTCAACAACCGTGTCTGCACGTATGAAAACAAGGGGATATGACCTTTAAAAAAATCCTCCAAATACATAAACCACTTCAAGAAAATAATTTGATTATACCCTTGTTGGAAACATACCATATTCGAAACTCTTACCAAAGCCCAAATAGCAGTCTTATATAACTTACAGGACAAGAATTAGTGTATAAATTTGTTATGCACAGAAACTGAAGAATTAAAGAGTATATGAATGCTCCACAATTGCCTGTCCTATCCCTAGTAGCATCCAAACTTGTCATTTAAATTAGGAACAGGCATGGAAACCTGATGATCGAGAAGAATTTGACATGTCAGCACCCACTGATAAGGAACATAATCTCACTTGAGATTTCACAATATCATACAGTACATAAATAAAACTAATGCATGACTCATAGCATTATTAGGGGTGAGTAAAACTAGATTCAACTTTAAACAATAGAAAAGAATTCAAATTGTGAGTTAACTGAATCGAGTTATTTCAGTTTTTTTAATTGAATTATTTGATTTTTTTTTGTAGTTCAAGTCATGTTTAAATAGAATAACAAATTGAAATACCCCTTGAGTCCATGTCAATTTTGAAAATGTGTAAATTGTTATCTAGCAACAAAAAATACAAAAAGATTTTTTTATAAAAAATCTCCAAAATTTCATAAAAGTTCCAAAAATTGTTATTTTATTAAAAAATTATATTTTCCCCAGAATGATGAATTCAAGGCTTTTTAAAAAATAAATTATCAAATCAAGTTTATCATATTAAAGTATCTTTTTTCTTATTTTGTTTTGAAAGAGTTTTCAGATAATATTGTGTTAAATTTATTTTCTCTAGCTTAAAATTTAGTCATATTGTCGAAACGGTTTTTATTTGACAACTTTTTTTAACTTAATTCAAATAAATTTATTCGACTCGAATTGATTCGAAAAATTTTCAAATTGAGTTAGGATGATAAAGTAGGACATGTCAACTCGACGCTCACCCCTAAGCACTATCACCAGAAATCAATTATGAGAAGAAATTCATGACATTTTTAAGTAAAATTTCCATCTCTCATCAAGTAATTGCATAGAATGCCTAAGACTATAATTCCTAGCTTATTTCCAGTAATTTATCTCCCTCTAAGAAGAACAAATTAACATTGTATTGAAATGAAGATCCTTGAAAGCTATTGCATTTGATTAACGTGGAGTTGTTAGATAAATATTCACTAAAATCCTTAAATTTGTCAATACTCGAAGTCCAATGTGCAGTAGACAGATGCAGAATTACCTCATCACTACCGCTATTAAGACCCATAATTAACAGTTATGATTATGAGAGCATAGCAAACCAACCTGAGCTATGGAGGCCACTCGTTCTGCTAAGGTGCCATATGCATGAGACAAATGCTTTGCAGCAGCAGCGTCCATCACCCCAGGAACAATTTTACCATGTGACTTCTTCATGCGTACATATTGCTGAGCAAGAACAGTAAAAAGCGAGGGTTCCCATCCATCTCCACCAATCAGCCGCAGGTTGCTTGTTATACATCCATTGCTTGGGCTCAGTTTACCAGACTTGATAGCAGCATTAACTGCATCTTCTGCCATGCTGAAACTAGTTTTAGTAATCCCAACAACTCATGCCAGAAAGAAGACAGAGAGGGAAACAGAGACCAATAGAACAAGATACCATGCTCGAAAATCAAGGAGTTCAGAGTCAGGGTATTTCTATCACTATTTCATGTAATTCAATAGTTGGACTACACTCCAAATTTTCACTTCATGTTATATAAGTTCAACAGTAGTACAGCAAGATTAACTCAGCCCTTGTAACACAACTAATACTTGCAACTTGCAAGTATATTGGAAACAACCCCCAGAATATGTTGCTACTCCAAAAGAAGATTTAGCACAACCTGAGTAAATATTACCTTCGATAAGTAGTCCACTTCCCACCAGTGATTGTTACCAAACCAGGATATTCCTCGGAAACAACATGATCTCTAGAAATGCTCTCGGTGCTCTTTGCATTAGGATCAACAGCCAATGGACGGATACCGCTCCAGGCAGAAAGAACATCTGTACGTCGTACCTAATGTTTTCCACCATAAATTAATTAAAAAAATGGTCTGAACTATTTACCAAAAAAATATGTGATTGAATGAAAAATAATGTAGAAAAACAAAGTCAAAGTACTAAATATTGATAAAACCAAGTTATACCTTGACATTAAGGTAATCGCAGATCGCGTCAAGTATAAATTGAATTTCGTCCTCATGTGGTTCTGGAAGTGGGGTGATGGAAGTACTAGAATCTGTAGTGCCAGCTATAGTTCTCCCCAACCATGGAAGCATGAAGACAACTCGTCCATCCTTAGTTTTAGGGACAATCAAGCCCATTCCTTCTGGAGAATAGTAATCTGGGAGAACAACATGCACACCACTGCTAGGACATATCATAGGCAGTGCATCTTTATTGGCCATTTTCCTTAAAGAGTCGCAAAATGGTCCAGCCGCATTCACAACAACTTTTGCATAGGTGTCAAACTCCTGTCCTGTTTATATTATAATGAGCAAAAGGATCAAACAGATTACCAGGCACGCTACCTAACTCCATCAATGTACATATGCAGCAATAAGCTTAATTTTGAAGGAAGAAAAAATGGAAGCAGATGTTTAGTCCTTATGTGTTAATCCTTTTCTTCATCTGGGTAACAAAATAAGAAATAATAATATTTCGAAAATGCTTCAACCTTGCAGGGCATGAAATAAGCCAAAATAAACAAATGAAACATAGAGATGTTTAACTAGGATTGTCACTTATTTAAAATGTAAAAATTGAATAATGAATTGTATAAACTTGAAGATAAAATTAATTAATTCCAATCATACAGCACCCTCATCTAAAGAATGTTGGACATCTTTTAACAATTTAATCATATCAAAGCTCTATGAAAAATTACAGTATATAATTTGAATGGAAAGCCTTGAAGTTTGATCAAAGAAACTTCCGCTTAGGGGCAATTTAAGCCACAATCGTACCCCTGCACTATTGGTTGTTGATTCTAAGAATTAAGGAATTTTGAAAATTATATCTCAATCTGTCTTATCATTTTATGAATAAGGAAACAGTCTAATGAAACACATTCAAGGGTTTAAAAGGTGACTAATGCATTAAGGCAAAACTAACTAGAGCAAGTTAACCACACAGAAATTAAACGGTGATAACAAAAAGGTGATTAATGCGTTCAAGGCACGACTAACTAGAACAAATTAACTAAAAGGAATTCAAATGGGGAACATCTCAATCAACTGCTTGAATAGAAAGCTGATTCATATTTTCAAGACATAAGTGTGAATAGTGCATATCGAACATAGGTATCAAATGCATCTCGGTTCACTGCTAGAATGCCATTAACAAGTACTTTAATCTTATGGTAACTTTTGGCCTGTCTTCTTCTATTATTTTTTTCTTTATTTCTTCTCCTACCATTTCAAACTTAATGTTTCATGAAGAGGCTGGACAGAAACAAACAAATCAAGCCAGAGACACAAATTGTTGTAAGCTTGAATTGGTTATCATTTATGTGAATTTTTTTTCAAGAATGGATATGCCAGCTACCTGACAGGTTGTCACGAATTCTTGCACCAATTACCCGCTGCGTATCTTCCTCTTTAATAAAGGATACAACTTCTGCATGGTTAAGCACTGCTGCCCCAGCAAGTGCAGCAGTGCAAGCTAATCCAACGTTTAGGCGTGAGTCATTCATCTGACCATCATAGTACACAACTGTGCCCCTCAAGCTTTTATCTTTGCCCTTCTTAGCAAGTGTGGGGAAGAGTTCAATAGATTCTTGTGCAGAATAATATCTGGACAAATGTAAAAGACGTCTTCCAGCAACCAGATCGTACATTTTCAAGCCCATCCAGTAGTATACTACCTCAAACCAGTCAAAACAGGGCGTCATGCATGGCAAGGCATGACAAAGATGAGGAGCATTCTCAATAACTTGTTTACGCTCCTCAAGTGCATGGAAAACCAGCTTCAACTGCCCATAGTCAAGGTTAAAGACAGCTTTCTCCAAGTAGCGGACTCCTACCATAATTGAACAAATGGATTAGCCGAAAAACTGAAACAAGCTTATCAAGAAGAAAAGAAATTAGCCTAATGTACATATTTCATGAAATATGTTTAAATGTCAATTCTAAAGGCAACAACAAAACTATGACATGACATCCATCTTAAGCATTTTAAATAATTCAACTGGAAGGAAAACTTTGACGTTATAGAAAAGAAATCTACTTTAATTTTTTTTTAAAAAGGAAATTTTTTATAGTAAATTCATACAAGTGTAATTGATATTTGATAGAGAATACGTTACAGAAATATTGAAGAAAAACTTTTAACAGAAGTACAGAACTAATCAACGTATATGCATTTAAAATCTACGCTCCCTCAGTGAAAAAAAAAAGTTGAAAAAATACACTAACTAATATCTTCTTCGCAGAGTGAAATAGAATTTCCCTTTTTCTCACTTAGATATTTCGAATCCAATGCGATCATCATTTCAGATTTGACGTCGTCAACAACAATCGAAGTTGAAAACCAGGAATCTTGAGATTGCATATATGATCGCTTCAATCAGCTTGAAGTTTCTTCTTGTTCTCAATTTATTTACTAAAGCCCATTTACATATCAAACGGAGAATTTACAGAAGAAAAAAAGAGAAGAAAATGCGACATTTATTAATTAAAAAGTCAATTTGCATGAATATTCATGCTTACCTCCATGAATAAGCTTGGTGGACCGCGAAGACGTTCCGGAGGAAAAATCCTCTCGCTCGACGAGGCCGACACGGAGGCCTCTTGTGGCGGCGTCCAGAGCAACACCGCAACCGGTGGCACCACCGCCAACGACCAGGATGTCGAATGGATTACCAGATTTGGCAGCAATCAGGGTCGATTCCTGGGCAGCGCGGGAAGGAACGACGGCGCTCGGATCAATAATTGTTCGCCTCAGGGACTCGACGGTCGCGTGGCCACTGGCCCGGTCATTAGAAGATACAGATGGAGTTAAAAGGATTGCGCCACCGCATGCAGTAACTGCTACTGCAGCTGTGGCGGCGGTGGCAAGGTGTCGGAGGCGAGTGGCGGTTGCGGACATTGCGTAGAAGAGAGAGAGAGAGAGTTTGGTAATCGAGATGAGGGAGAAGATGTAGGAATGTACTTATATGAATTTACAAAACTGTCCCTCCCTTTAAAACTACTTTCCTTTTCCGATAGAAAGAAAAAGATGTCTGAATTTATATTAGACAGTAATAATAATTTTAATAAAAGGCAACTAAATAAATATTTATTCCCTCCCATTTTAATAATTCTTAAGACTTTAGGATTTTAGTTTCAGAAGATAAAATATAATTAATAATAAAAATTTAAATGAATAAAATAAAATATATCAAGATTTGAAGGTCTACATAAATATTTATCTTTATATATTTTTTAATGATAAAAAATTGAAAGGGTAGAGTGCTGGGACTACGTATAGTTATGTATCTTATCTTAATCATTTTTAATATTTATTATTTTCTTTTATTAATAATATTAAATATTAAATATTTTAACTTATTTTAAAAGTATTTTTTAAAATCTATACTTAAATTTTAGATTGTATTATAGAATTATCCGAATTCAATATGTTAAGATCTTAAAATCGAACAAAACATTAAGATGAACATGTGTTGTCTGATTATAGATGATATTTTATCTTATTTCTAAACAAAAATCTTAATTATTCTTTTTTATTTATTTCTAAAATTTTCATATAATTTTTCTTGAATAATGTTGTGATATTTAGGGGTATCCAAAATTACTCAATTTAATATATCTAATTCTTTGACTCGTCGACTTAGATAAAAATAATCGAGTATTTTTTAAAAAAATATTTGAATTCTCAGGTCGGGTATCTAACTCGTTATTTTAACAGATCACAAGTTAGGCCATAGGCCGCAATTTCCAACCTGTCGGATCAATAGGTATTCGATTCTTTTATATATTTTACTTTTATTTTATATTAAAATTTTCATTATCAATTCTCAAACTATTTTACCCTAACATTCTAAATTTAAAAATTTTAAATTATTCTACCATAACATTTAATTTTACAGATATCTAATTTACAGATACACATACACAAACTTAATAGATCCTATATGAGCCGACAATTTAATATCTAAAAATTTTAAACACCAAAAAATACAGAAACTTCCATTCAACAACTCCCGGGTGCAACTGCTCCGCCCTTTTCCAAGATCGGAAAGGGACAGCCTAACATGCGGGAAAAGTATAGATATTATTTTAATAGTTATTTATATATAAAAGTAAAATTATCATTATCATATCCAAAAATTAATAAAATTAAGATTTATTCAACAATCGTAAGTTAATCGCAAGTAAGACAATACTCAACTCATATTTGTTAAAAAAATTATTGTTTAACTCGACTTGTTACTCTTTAAACTCGACTCAATTAAAAAAAATCAAATTCAAATCGATTTATAAAATATAACTCGAAAAACACAAAATTTTAAATAATTAATATATTGATTTTCAAATTCGAGTCGTTCAACGCCATATGGTATATACATATCACATATGAAGAAATATATACATATTGTATATGATTATAGAAAATTGTTTAAATTGAAATCAAATACTACTATAATATTATAAATATTAACAATTAAATTTAAACAGAAAATAGAATAACTCGATTCCAAAATTTTTCAAATAAAATTTAAGTTATAAAATAAGACTCGTAAACGAAAATATTTTGACTCGTCTCTATCGAACATTCACCCTCTTCTTTAGTGCCATAATAGAATTTAACATGTAAATAAGACCAAGGCAACAGATAGAAAAGTAGAGTAAAATATAGCAATCTTATACTAAATGTTCACATTAATAGTCTCATGATACTATGATTACAGACGGTACAAAGCTAGCAGATAACAAAGGTTTAACCAATCACTTTTTTAGACATGAATTAAAAAAAATGTTTCAAGGCCAATAATTTATAAAAAGCTACCTTTCATCAGTCTTGACAGGATCATTAGCCAAGTCCAGGATCTCCTTCTTGCTCTTTACCACACTCCATTTCCTGTTATGAAAGTCAAGTTTGTCCAAGTCCTCTGAAATTGCCATATAACCATAAAGAAGCTGCTCCTCCAGATTGTCACCCATTTCCTCGATGCTATTTTCGCCATTATTTTTTGATGTAAATTCGATTCTCCCGTGCTTCTTCTCAACAAAATATTGATGAAGTCTCTCTGCCGTTGCCAGTCCAGTGAATGTGCCTAAGAACTTCACCAACATAATACTTTGGTCTGCAGGTCTACCTAGGCACACGCTGATTTTCCCCCCAACAAAGCCTTTATCTATCATCATTCAAGGACCAAGAAGAGGAAGCTTCTGGTCAAAGAAAGTCTTTCATATTCACCAGCAAGTAAAAAGCTTTTAACATTATGATTAATTCCATTTACTCGTAGAGCATATGCACAGCCAATTCAACTTAAAACTTTCATCTATTCTTAGTATATTTTGCTTTTCATTTTTGTTGGTTGATATTAGCAGGGCATCAAACATCCATTTTTTATGTTCCACTCTTGGAACAATTCGAACGAAATACATTAAACCTTTTACTAAACAAATTATCATGCAAATTTGACAGTCAAGTACTTACCTCGCAGAAAAGCCTGCACGCCTTCTATTGGAACAATCATCTGTTCTTGAGGATTGTTATTTGCCATAGAAATATTGTGGATGACAACCATTGGAGGCCAGAGAACCAAATCCTCCTTCTGAGCCAAGGCTTCAGCTTCAGGCAAGACCTGGGGAACCCATGTTATAGTGTCAGGAGGTGCTATGCTGTCCCATCCCAACAACACACATATTGCTTTGTGAAGACCTAAATGCTCTGCCCTCAGCCCCACCTTGTGAGACATGAAAGCATGGGTCACCAGGCGTTGGGTGTCCATGAATTCCTTTGAATAACTGTAAAAGGAAAGATGTAAGAATAAAGGACAGCAAGAGAGAGAGAGAGAGAGAGGAAGATTCATCATTCATCAATGGTAATTAATTTTAAAAAGGATACAATGATTCGACTGGGCCATTAGAAAGAAAAAAAACAATCAGTATCCAATCAGATCAGATGGAATGAAATCAAAATCAAGAACATAAAAGTAACATCCAGTTCCCATCCATTGTATCTCAGACCAATTTTCCTGCAGTAACTAGAAATATAGGAAATGATGTTCCGAAACCTAAACTCACCTTTACTTGGGTCAAAAAGTGACCTACCTTCAAATGGGTTACATTTTTCACCCAGATTCAACAATAAGTTGAGGGGTATATTTGGACTTATCAATTCTAACCCAACCGTAAAACAGAACGAAATTAACCCGAATCAGGAACCTGATTGACCATAAAAAATTAAGACCACACCAAGCCGAACTCGAAAATGACCCAAACAATTAACCTGAAATGATCTGAACTTGAGTATCAAACCTGAATGACAACCCAAAATGAACCAAACTGAAAATCCTGACCACCATAACCTAAAACAGACCTAAATCTGAAATAACCTGAACCCAAAAGATGAAGACTGAAAATGAAGACTTTATCAGAACCAAGATGGATAATTGATATCAATATTTAGCAAGCTACAAGACATTGCTGTTTAAAACCATGGAAAACAAAATAATACACACTTTTTACAAAGTTATTTGCAGAACATAGGTTATGTCTAACATGATATGGACCACTCAGATTTTTCTCTCTTTGATTTGCCCATCTACACTGCTATTTAGACCTGCTCCATCAAGGACCTCTCCATTAAAAGCAAGTAGCAGCATAATTGACTGGCAGAGGCTCACTATCATCCTATCTGCCACAGACAAATGAATTACCACTCCACAGACAAATGAATTACCACTCAATCGGTCACTCAAATTGCCTATTAAATCCTTATCTAATAGGTCTTACATTCAGATTACCGAAGTCCCTCTAGCAGACATAAGGGTGTACTAACCTTGCTCCTTAACAACATCCAAGGATTCTGAAAGAGCAAGAACTAAGTGCTCAAACCAAACATTTGAGGTGCCTGTTGCTGAAAACAAGCAGTTTTTTCTCATAAATCAATCATGAGCAACGAATGCAATAAGTTCTATCCAATATCCACAATGACGCCGAGAAGTTCTCCATATTAGCACTTAAAAGAATCCTCAGACTTCTTAAAAGTCCTCCAGTTGAAATAACGAAATCAACCAACTTTCGCAGTTAGCTCACTTATAGGGCTACACAGAAATGTCATCTGAACCAGGAAATTTCAAACCTCACTGAATGAAGCTTAAATTGATAAAACTAAATGCCTTGGTCCCATCAACAGCAAGCAAGCCCTTTCAGCATTCTTTGGCCACAAATGCTGAAAGCCAGTTAGTGCACAAAAGCATTTACCATATCTAAGGTTGCATGGTATTCAACATATTCATATGCTCGGCATTCACCAGCTGGTACCTTATAAATTATTACATTATATGAAACCTGCAAATTGCTAATAATATTAACCATCATTTCTCGGTCTACTAGTCTATTTCTTCTCAGAAACAAACCAAACGATATTAAACCCTGAAATAAAGTTGTTTATGACCAGCCATCATAATACGTCTAGTTACCATGTAATGAACAAACTGTATGGCCAGAAGAAAAAACCTTAATATAATTGCTTAAATAACTAAAAAACAGGTATGATTTTGCTAGTTCCAAAATATTCAAATGGCCATAAAACCATCCTAGGAAAACCAACTGACAGAACCTTTAGGGCTAAAATCCTCATTCAAGAAAAGATTTACATGAAAATATATGCCCCTCTTTAAAATGCATGTCATAGAAAAGGAAAACAGACCTTCTACCACAAACAATGCAGAACAAACTACCAGCATGTCCTTGCTCCTTGTATCTTCTACGAACAGACTGGTTCAAGTTTAATCTTCTAGAGTACGTTAAAAATGCTTCATGTACCAATTGCTTAAATTCTTCTGAATCCTCAGACAGCTCAGCCTCTGCATAGTTCACAAAATCTTCAGTCATGTCACCATCATTTGCATTTATATCCTCATCATAATCTTCATTTCTCTTCCAAACTTTGTTTTGTTTATGAAGGTTACTTCTTTTTTCATTGTGATGTGAAGTATGCCAGCTAAGAGAACCAGGTTCAGGATTTCCCTTAATATATTTACCACTATTTTTGTAAAAGCTGATTGGAACTTTTTGTGAATGTGCCAAAGAATCTTCGGACGTATACCAGTCATCCAATTCAGAATTTCCGTGAAGTTCTGGCCCATCATATGTCCTTCCAGGCTTTCTATATTCATTGTGGCAATGCTGTTTTGTCCTAGATGCATGTAAACCAATTGTATCTTCATCAATCTGCTCATCACTGTCATATGAAACTCCAAAGTCGCCAGCTGAATGCAATTTTCTGGATACATTAGTTTTAGAACTTGGCCTACCAATATCTTCCACCATAAGGAACTTCCTTTTAAGGATCCTATCTGAGTGCCCGTCAAGTTCGTTCTCCATCCTCTTTGTTCTTAGACGAGGTCTACATTGCTCTGTATCATATTTAGATGCAGAAGAATTTACAACTCTTTCATTTTGAAACACTGGACCTACCCCCCTGCCAAAACCAGAATCAGATCTCGAATTTGATGATTGACGATTGTGATATGCATCCAAATGTGAAAATTCATAGTCTTGAGGTAATCTTCTTCCAAATGCAACATGGGTGTCTTCTGAACACACATATTCCCCGTCTCGCATTGGTGCATATGATCTGCACATATCAATGTAGTCTGTGCTCATCTGATTTTGCAAAGGGCGGTCATTCCATATAATGCCCTTTCTTGAACTTCCATAAGAATGATCTGTATTATCAATTTTGTCTATAACATGGTGCAAAACATTTCGTTTCGGCATGTCTATATGACCGTAATCAACCGATGCATGTTCATAGCAAACTCGAGATTGAGAAGCCATCATCCCTTTTAAATCCTCAACTGGATACCCACGATTATTACTTCGTATTGCTCTAGGTTTTCTGTATAGGTAATCCTCATACTCAGCTCTGCTTGGACTATTTGGCCATTCCTGATATAATGTCATATTCCTTCTGGTAGCTTCAGAAACTCTCACAGGCTCTGTAAGTGGCCTTTGGTCGTATTTATTATATCTCACAGGTTCAGTGAACTTCCGGCTGCTCCTATGATATTCTTCAGAACCGTGTAAGGGTGCATCATCCTGATATGAACTCAGAAACTCAGTCCTAGGGAGACCAGAAGATGTGCCAGCAAATTCCTTAAGTTGAGGGGTGCACATGAAATCCTTGGATTGAGATGCTTCCACCATACTATATGCAACATCCTGAGAGTCAAACAAGGGTTTATCTTCTTTGTAAGAATCCTTAACTGACACCTTCTTTGAAGGTATAGTTTCTCGATGCCGAAATTTATCACGCTCATATTGATCTATATCAATATCTTGTGAGGAAAATGGTAATTGCTCACTAGTTTCTGCAAAATTTAAGCTTGGACCTAGATCCTTAGGCAACCGATGTGGTCCTCTTACATCATTTTCTTCCACTGGCAACAATTTCTGGTCCATCATTACATGCCCATCCATACTCAAAACTCTCTTTTTCATATAGTCCTTCTCTTTGGTCAACCTAGATGTACCATGATCATACCTATACAAAGCCCTTGCTCCGGAGTTTGAACGATCATCAAAACCAGCAGGCTCAACAAAACCATATTTTCTATTGATAACTCCCTCATCTTCATAATGAGGCTTTTTACGCATTTGCTCATGTAGGGGTGATTTTGATCGTGCCATTTCAGTACTAAGGCTACCCAAATGCCTACCATACGAATCTCTCCCCACTATGGATCCGCTCATCCGATCCTTAACCGAACCCTCCTTCCTGGACACGTCAAGGGCGTTGGGACTATAGTTTCTCTGCCCACGCGGTGGAGGAGACCGATTATTCATCACCTCACGACGAGAAGCTGGATAAGGGTCATGAGGACCAACTTCAGCAGCAGCCCTGTGTTGACTACGCGACTTAACAGTTCGAGATAGTTCAACCTGTTCTCCTTTTCTTCTAGATTGCATCTTTCCACTTATCAAACACTATTAACTTTCTACGTATTCAGAAACAGGCAAAAGCCCTAACTTCTAGATCAAGTTTATGTACCGATTTTGAAAACCCTAAAAACCCAGTAAGCTTGGAGGATCTCAAAAGTCAAAACTAAGAAATCGATTGCAAAAGACGTATCTAAGAAAACCCCATAAAGGATTTCCGAATCTTGGAGAGAAATTAAAAGGAAAAAGACCAAACCTTGTATAGACTTGGATTAAAAGAACCCATGGATTGGTCTCAAAGCCTTTGTTCGAATCTTGTCTCAACAAAAATTCTGAATGCCCCTTACTCTTTTACCCACAACAGTTATAGATAAAAAGAGTCTGATCTGATCTGATTTGATGATTGGGTGTTGAAGATTAGAAACAAACAAGAAAGTGAAACGGGTTACTTGGTGCATTTTTATTGGTAAAAGGGTTGCCTTTTCTTTTCTTTTCTTTTTTTTTTTGTCTGATATTCGCATTTTTATGAAACTAAACTCTAAATTAATTCTTAAATATGAAAATATTTTAATTAAAGGTTTAAGGAGTGATTTTACCTATATAATAGATCTAAATCAATTCTTAAAAAATAGATATAAATTAATAATTTTATCTTTACTTTTTAATTATATTAATTTTATTCTTAAATTTATTTAATAGAATAACTCTTATTCTTTTGATTGATATTAATTCTTATGTTATTGATATAACAGTATATTATATCAACGCGACGATACAAGATATTGACATAATAGTCTATATATGAACGATAACATGATATAGGGTTTAATTACCTTTTATCAAATTTGAAGGTATAATTGATTTTAATTTAAATTTCAAGGAATTATTTATTTAAATAGAAAAAATTAAAAATTAAGAAATTCAAATTTGAAAATTACTAAAATATTAAAAATAAATATTAAAAATAAAAATGCTATTAAAAATAAAAAAATAAGTAAAATAAAGATATTAAATTAATTAATTATTACTTTTTAAGAATTTAAAATATTTATAAAGTATTAAAAAAATTAAACACTCTTGTTAGAAAAAGTCTTTAATTATCTCATGTCGGTTTTAATTTACAACTATTTCTTGAATAAATCTTTCATGGAATCAAGTCAATCAACCTTACATTAGAGTAATAACGTTTAGGGTAAAGTACACAAATGGTCCTCGGATTATAGGACACTACTTTATTGAGTCCCTCGACTATTTAGTTACAAAATGATCCTCTGATTATATGATCACTCGAGTTTCTTTCTTACACGTGTTGTTGTTACTTTCAGTCTCATTTGAATGTGGAGTACCATAATCATATGTCAACTCGGTCATAGGAGGTATGTGTTTCTTTGCAAAGAAACCAATATGGAGATAAGCTTCATTATTTTGCCCATACATGATTGGCTGCCAAAAAATATTTGGAGTACAACTATGATTCATAAATCGAGCTACATTGCCGATGTTCTTTGCACTTATGGATAGGGGAGATGGACTATCAAAATCTTCAGTGGCGTCTGAACTTTCCTCTCCTACTAACTCAGGTTCACAATTCCACTTGAAGGATTCATAGTGTCGGTTTGTATAAAAAATGTAGTCATCAATTTCCCCATATACAACATATTGTCTTGCCTTATTATTGGCAATAACTTCACCTGCATATTCACATATAAATGCACCTGCACGAATAGGGTCCCGTGACTGAAGACCCCAACCCCTATCCGTTGTCTTCAAAACTTTCAAGTGAAATTTCAAACCAGTCTGTGAAACTCTATTTTTGCAGTTCCGACCGCATGGACAGGAGGGACCACATTCATATATCAAGGATTTTCGACACACTAGAACTCCATGGGCAGTGTAAGGAAAATCACCTCCATTTTTTTTAATGCAGGAGCAGTTAGAATTTCCTGGTTGGCAAGCATCACAGCAATCACAGAGGAGAGTAGATTGCACAAAGTCAAATGATTTCAAATACTTGACAGTAGGGACATATGTGAAGTAAGCAGGTCCACTTTCATCATCAACCTCATTTACAAGTGAAACAGGTGTGCTTTCTGCACCTGAAGTGAGGTCGGAAAGAATAAGTCCGACCCTTGAAGATACAGCTTTCCCCTTTTGAATTGATTTCCAAGTTGTAAAAGCACCAGTTTGCCCAGGGATCCTAGCAAGTTTATATTTGAACATATTGAAACCTGATTTTGCCTTCTCCATCCATGACTCTTGGATCTTGTAAAGCCCATCATATACATAGACCTTAGACGATTGCTGGATAGCATCCTTAAGACCCCGAATGACTCTTATTTCATTTCCTCTGTGCAAACTCTTCTCCAAAGCAAGATTTCCCCTCTCAAGCTTCTGATCAGATGCTTCTTTATCTCTACCAGCATTCCCACCTTGACCACTGTATATCAAAATATCTGGATCTTCAGCATCATTATCATACCCTCCGGATGAGACAATGCTTAAAGCCACTAGTTCTCCTAAATCATCCTTCATATAGTCAATTCCACCCATAGACTGAGAATGTAATCCCACCAAACACAACTCGAATCGGAAGAAGAAAATGTCCCCAATTTCAACACCAGGGACAGCCCCAATTCTCTTTTCATGTTGGTCCGCACCCCGTTGCTCATCATCGTGTTGCCAGCTTTCAAATCCGCACGCCTAATAATACCAGAAGGCAATTGCATTGTATCTTCCATCTGGCTAAGCTTTCTCCTAAGAGCGTCAAACCTCAAAAGAACATTTTCAACCAGTTTCCTATTACCATAATCTCGATCAGATAAACTAATTCCAGGATCGAAATTACTGGCAGCAGTGGAAGATAGCTTTGAACCTTTTCCTTTCTTTTTCTTCTTCTTAACAGAACTTGATCCAGCTGATTTTTTTGTGTGACTGCCGTGTGTCCATTGGAGACAAATTTTCTGTCCTGAAGGCCCTAATCGGCATGGCAGTGGAATTGATGCCATTCCGGCTAAGGTCGGGTGTAGATTGGGACTCTTGTGGTACACTAAATGGGAAAATGGCGACAACCCGGAAGGGAAAGGACCATTAGGAGGAACACAAACAAAAGGAGGACCCTCAGAGGAGTCCGGGAATTGAGGAACCAACATACGTAGCGGTTTTACATTCAAAACTTTCAGTTTATCATTTGAATTTGGTAGAACTGTGTTTCCACTTAACCCTCCTTCCATTACAAACAAAAAATCAGTGAATGGCGGGAATTAGGGCACAAAAACAAAGAGGCGCCGAGGTTGCAGCACCCAAAACCCAATTAAATGCTTCAATAAATAATCAATCCTTTCAACCAAACTTATTTTCTTTTGTCCTCAAAAACCAAAAATCCCCATTTCAATTGTCCCCTCCTTGACTTGCTAATGCACAAAATCAATGTCCTGTGTGGGAAAATTACACACTCAAATCAAGCTTTTTAGACAAAAAATGGGTGTCTTTTTTGTCATTTCAAAATCAAAACCAATAGTACACCTTGATTCTGTTATTGCCAAAAACAATATCATAAAGAGAAGTAACCATTAACAAGAAGAATCAAGAGAAAATAGAGACAAAGGGATACATGGTTTAAAAAGAACATTACCAGGTTGAGGTAGGTCAAGGGCATCAAAGTGGAGAGAACAGTAACAGATTAACTTCAAAAGAGACTGAAAGCTGTGTTGAAAGAACATTTCGATTTTTGTTTCGGTATTATGTTTGAGAGTTTTGCTGACACTGTTACTTCAACAATTCTTGTTTAAAATTAGGGTAGGGATTAATTATGAGAATCATATACAATATAATAGGTCAAAGTACACAAATGGTCCCGATTATAGAGTGTTGTTTTATTAAGTCTTCAACTATTAAAAGTTACAAAATGATCTCTCGACTATAGGTGATGCTTTGTTGAGTTTTTGAATATTAAAAGTTATGAATTAGTCATCTAACTATTTTTATGTTTCAAACTAATTTTTTTATGTTAAAAAATTGATAGCAATCTAAGTTGAATGTTAATCTACTTATTAAAATATAAAAAAATTCTAATCCTAGAATCTCAAATAACTATACAGCTCAAACAGTTTTGAGATCAAATTTTGTCGTATCACAGTCAACATGTTAACGTTAAGGTCAGACGACCATAAATTTTTAATTGAAAAGGACGAGTTTGGAATATATGAATAGTTGGATAATTTTGTAACTTTTAATAGTCAAGAGACTAAAAAATGTAATGTCTTATAGTCTATGATCATTTTTAAATTTTTAATAGTAGATGGATTTAACAAAGTAGTGCCTTATAGTTGAGGGATCATTTGTGTACTTTACCTTATATAATATAAAAGATTAAGCAAACTACATGTTTAGTATCTCGACTGTCACATTAATTCTATTTTAGTCATATAACTATTTTTAAAAAAATTATACTCAATGTTTAGTTTTGATTTCATTTTGGTTACCTGTTATAAAATTAACAGTGCATTGGGTGAAGATATTAGTGAAAGGATTACACAAATATATGATATTTAAAAAATTATTATTATGCTTTTTTTTCTTTAGGGGTTGTGCCGTTATCTGGAGATCAAATCAATTTTTTTAATTTTATTTAGTCGACGCCGACAAGGTATTGATATTGGTTGTCGATCGTCGATATTTTAATTTATTTTTTAAGAATAATTTTACTTTTGTGATATATTTTTCTTTGCCTTCGTGACACGTTTATATTATTCTTTCTCAATAGTTTGACTGTTTTTTTTTATTTTATATCTTTACAGGGTTGGATTTGATGACGCCCGACTGATCAATATAAAGCTTATTTGTAATTCTATTGATCTTTCTTGTTCTGGAGCCTTAGATTGAATTTGGATACGTGATTTTGCGTTTGTGGATAGTTTCTCACGACGCTTAACTCTGATTTATAGTGCTCTTATCAATATAAAAGGAATGCTGAAACTAAACCCTCCCCAAAAAAACTGTTATAATATTTGTAGTATCTTAATATCTAGTAAAACTATTGTGATAATTTTAGTATCTTAAAATGTAGTAAATATTCATTTCTATAAATGACCATTTAACTCTGTGGTTTTTGTTGATATTATAACTATATTTTCAATTTTGACAATATAATTACGTAACTATTTAAGTGCTTTTAACATAGTCATTTATCATTGTAAAATAAATGGCTTAGTTGATGTGGACCTTTGATCGTTAGTAAATAACAACCACATCAGTTATGTCATTTGTTTTGTAACGATATGTGACTATATTGAAACCACTTAAATAGATATGTGGTCATATCGTCAAAATTAGAAGTATGGTGATCATATTGGCACCAACCCAATAATTAAGTGATCTTTTTAATAGTTTACCTTATCAATAATAAAAATAATAAGAGTGAACTACAAATTTAGTACCTAAACTATTACTTTTATTCTATTTTAGTACCTAAACTTTATTTTTTTTAAAATCATATCTAACGTTTAGTTTAGGTTTCAATTTGGTACCCCCATCGTTAAAAAAATTAACAGAAATACTAACGTGACATTTTTTTAGTTTTCAATGATAACGTGATATTATCTTATTGTGATACGTCAACATCACTGGTAAGTTTTTAGTGATAGGGTACCAAAATGAAATCTAAACTAAACATTTGGTATGATTTTGGAAAAAAAATAAAGTTTGAGTGTTGAAACGAAACAAAAGTAATAGTTTAAGTCTAAACGTGTACTTTACCCTAGTAATAAACTAGTAATTGTGATATGATGAGACATTAAAATGAAAGGAATACGAGTGCAATTGACACAACAAAACTTAAAGAAAGCATGCTTATATCGTGCAACCAAGCATCGGATGTGGGGAAAATAATTGTCCTCGTTTTCCCTTGTTATTTTTTTAGGCTTAATAACAAAATTGGTGCCTAAACTATATCTATTTTCTCATTTAGGTCCTTAAACTTTTTTTGGTCAATTTAGGTTTTTAACATTTCCAATATTACCATTTAGGTGCCTCGACCGTAACAAACATTAAAAAAATTCCGTCAACCACTTAGAATGTGACACGTGACGCCTTTGTAAAATTTTAAAAATTTATTTTTTAAAAATCTTAAAATTATTATTATTTTTCAAAAAAATTCCCAAAATATTTCTAAAATATCAAAAAAGTCCCAAAATCCTTAATCCCAAAGTATCCACCCCACCCATCGACCGTCTCTCGCCGCTGCCACTCCCACCAACTGCCATCAATCGTGACTTCAAACCCCAAAATCCCAAAATCAAAACCTTAAATCCAAACCCTAAACCCCCTAAATTCCAACATCCATTCATCCCAATCGGTGGATGAGTGGTCGGCGGGCTGGTGGCCAGCGTGTGAGTCAATGGTCGCTAACGGTGGTGGTGGTCAGCTTCATAATCAAAAGTCTTGGGACATTTTATGAAAAATAGGAAAAATTAGGGTTTTTTTTTTGAAAATTTATGATTTTTAAATTTTTTTAAAGGAAATAAAAAAAATAAGCAACGTGTGAAACACTTTTTTGTTGATTTTAGGGGTGTTCATTCGGTTAAAACGGTGGTCGACCGAATCGAATTACCATTAACCAAACTTTTTTTCTTTAACAATTAACCGAACCAATTTTTTTTTGAAAACTTAACCGAACCGAATAAATTTCGGTTAATTTTCAAATTAACTGATTTTTTTTAAATTTTCTAAATTATATAAAAAATGAATATTTTTAATTCAAAAAAAAATTACAATTAATTTAAATAATATATAATTATAAATTTAAATTTTATATGAATTTTTTAATTAATTAATATTGATTTAGGTTTAAAAGTTATTCGATACTAAATTATTAATTGGGTTTTAAATAGTTTGGGCTTAGCCCATATGTTATATATAATATATTTAATATTTAATATTTAATTTCGGTTAATTCGGCTAATTAACCGATTTCGAATTGAATTCTAAAAAAATTATTAACCGTTTCCCGACCGAACTAATTCGGTGGCCGACCGAATTAACCGAACTAATTCGATTCGGTTGGTTAATTCGGTTAAAACCAAAAAATGAACACCCCTAGTTGATTTATTTTTAAAGGCCGTTACAATGTAGGCACGTAAATTATAACATTAGAAACGTTAGACACTTAAATTGACAAAAAAAAAAAGTTAGTCACCTAAGTGAGAAAATAAGTATAGTTTGATCACTTATTTTTATATTAAGTATTTTTTTAATATGAATATATTGTTGTTGTTGATTTGCATATCGTGAAGTGCGTTGGCAAAGTGTGAGAAAGAGAGTGTGAAACGGACTTTACGTTAACAACCTCCCCAACTGTTTTACTCTCTAATTTTTTTCCCCTTTTCAGTTACAATTTTGGTCCGTTTCCCCCTTTTTCCCTTTGTCTTCTCCAATTCAACCTTATATATATAATTTTATACTTTGATTGACTATCCAATACCCCCAAAAAAAATCTTTTAAGCTTAACATCTTCTCCTTACTATTTTACTCTTCTCCTTTATATCATTTCATAAGCTATATATTCATATTAAACTCTTTGTATTTCAATTTCTTTCTTGTTGGTGCTGGGAAGGGCTATGGATGTTGCAATGAGGTCGAAAGATATCGTAAAAGGGAAGCGAACGAAGCGTTCTAGGCCTCTATCGCCGATCCCTTTCATCGTAGCATGTAACTATTCTGTTTACAATGAAGATGATCGAGGTGGGGATGAAGGGAGTCCGGATGTGGAGATGAAGAATTATGGTCAATATTTGTCACCTTCTTCGTCATCTTCATCCGAATATCAAGAAATAACCACCGAGGAAGAAGAAGATATGGCCAATTGTTTGATCCTCCTGGCGCAAGGCCGATCCAGAGAATCCGAGAAATTTACTAGTAGGAAGTTGTTGGAGAGTGGTTCAAATGGGACAGGCAAGGCCGGGTACATTGTTTACGAGTGCAAAACATGTAATAGAACATTCCCTTTGTTCCAAGCTCTTGGTGGTCATAGGGCTAGCCATAAGAAGCCCAAGGCAGGAGTGTCCATGGTTGATGACAAAAGCACAAGGCCATTCAAATCAGCATATGAAGAAGGAGGTCCTAATAATAAGGTTAAGGTTCATGAATGTTCCTTTTGTGGGGCTGAGTTTACCTCTGGACAAGCCTTGGGAGGGCATATGAGAAGGCATAGAGGGTCAATAGGTACTAGTAGTAATCTTAATGTTATTACAACTAACACCCCCTTGCCTTTGACAATGGAATCTGATAAACCTCAGAAACCAAGAAATGTTTTGTCTTTAAGCTTGGATCTCAATCTTCCCGCCCCGGAAGACGATGACCGGGAATCCGAATTCGCCTTTGGTTCCAAGCAACAACAGCAATCCGTTCTTGTCTTCCCAGCCCCCACTTTGGTGGATTGTTTTTACTAAGCAAGGTTAAAGTTTTTTTTCCTTTTTTTCAACTTATTCAAACATTTATTTATACAATTGACCCAAAGCTGAATTGTTTTTTTTTAATTATTTCTTTAAAAGATTCTTTTCACTCTTTATCCCCGATTGATCAAATGTTAATCATATGAAACTCGAATTCTTTGATGAAAAGCAATGAAAGATACCTGCATTGTTCATGTGAAGTTTCATGATAGCCATATTTTTTCTTCTGTTTTATCATTCAATCTGATTTTTGTAACTTTTTTCTCTCTTTTAATAACGGCAGTATAGTATATTAAAATCACTCATTCATCTTTAAAAAAGGATAAACTACTTATTTAATCATTCACCTATTACTTAGTTTCTATTTTAGTCACTCAACTATTATTTTTTTTTTAAATCATACCTTTACATTTTGGTTTTCCTTTGATCCTCTGCTGTTAAGAAATTAATAGTAATGTTGATTTGTTATCATAAGGTAATATCACGACAGTATTAAAAATTAATTAAAAAACGTTACGATAATATCATTGTCGATTTCTTTAACAATGAATGACCAAAACAAAACTAAAACATAATATTATTTATGATTTTAAAAAAGTAAAAATAACATAAAAAAAAATGCAAATATAGCATTCGGCTCCTACAAGAAGTTCAGTTTCTTTGTTTCTTCCACCTCTCTTAGTAGTAATCTACTATATACTTAAACGACAACGGATCACCACCAGGGAAGTCATCCACTGCTTCTAGACACAAAAATCTTACAATGCACCTCAGTTTTGGGTTAATTGATTAAATACTTGAGTAAACTACACTTTTAGTATCTAAACTATTACTTTTGTTTTGTATTAGTATTCAAACTTTATTTTTTTTTTAAATTATACCTTACATTTAATTTAGGTTTCAGTTTAGTATCCACCGTTAAAAGATTAATAGAACTATTTATGTGACATTTTTTATTTTTTTAAAAATGACGTTATATTATCTTATAGTTACACGTCGTCGTCACTGTTATGTTTTTAATAACAGGTACCAAAACGAAACCCAAACTAAATGTTAGATATGATTTTGAAACAAAATAGAATAAAAATAATAATTTAGATACTAAATATGTAGTTTATCCTAAATACTTTTGCAGTCACTATAAGTTTCATTTACCATATCAGCACACTGATTCTTAATTAATCTCAGTTAGTTGTTTAGTTTCAAAGTCAGATCTAAAGTAGATTTTATTGTGCAATTAATTTTTTTCTAACTTATATAATGTTGACATTTATTAATATGTATTTTTTTCATATAATTTCATGTGTTACGTTTATAGATGGACACGTAATTTTATATTAGGAAAAATAAATTTCTAAAATTTTAGAAGGTGACTAACTTATTAAATTCTAAGAGGCGAAAATAGATTTTCAATAGAAAATAAGAAATATATGATAATTTTAAATTTCCAACAAGACGACTACCCTCATTCGCCCCTCGATTTATCCATGATTACATTATTAACATTAAGTTCGAACCTTCAAATTAAATTAATATATATATTCATTGTTAAATCAAACACTAAGTTTTTATATAACTAAGGATAATTTTATTAAAAAATAGATTACTATGGATAATAGCAATTATCTTTCTTAAATTAATCTAATAAATAAAAAATTAAATAGGGGTCATTTTAATCGTATTAGACAGATTCATTTGAATAAAATTGTCATATTTGGTTGAACCGAGTTAGTTTTAAGCTGGTTCGCCAGTAGAGGTGCACAAAAAATATGAATATCCGATTTTACGTTAAAAATATCTGAAACCGGATCGGATATTTTAAAACCGGATAGTATAATCGGTTTGGAAAAAAATTGGACGACCGGTTTTTTTACCGGATTAAAAATCGATTTTTTTTAAAAACCGATTTTTTTTCAAACCGAAACCGGTTACACCATCCGGCCCTCCAAACCGGTTAAGATCCGAACCGTTTTTTTAAATCCGGTTTTTTTTAGCTAGATGAAAAAACCAGATTGGATTTTTATCCGATCCGGATCAGATTTAAATACAACTTTGTGTATCCCTATTCGCGAGTAATAAAATTGGATCATTGGGTCAAGTGCAAGTTATTGTTTCTTCTCATCTATAGAATTTATTGGCCTAAGAGGTCATTTTATCTTATAATTAAATCTTATAATTATTAAAATATTCATAAAATTATTATTAAATTTTAAAAAAATATTAAAAATAAGCTAACGTGACAATATCCATATCATTTATGTATTAGGACAGGTCGTATCCGAAGAAGTGAGTATTGTTGTTTTAGGTACTTAAAAAAGTAGTGAGGGTCTCAATATCGAATACTAATAAATCAAGTATTCGAAATAATCATATCAGGTTGTAGGATATAGAAGTGTTTATAATTGGATAATTGGGTATTTGAGATTTTCGGATAACAAAATGTCAGTGTATGTCTTGACCTATTTAAATTACATATCCATAAAATTTAGACATTTGTATTTTTGGATCACATATATCTGATTCATAATTATTTTGTTTTTTTTAATTATATTATTTTAAAAAATCACATAAACATATATAATTTAAAAGTTCACAATATATAAGTCACACGTACAATTTAGAAATTTAAAGATAAAATTTAACAAAATAAAAAAATACAACTCAGTTTAAAATGTTTGAAGGTTAAAAGAAATAATTTGAGAGATAATTTAGAATGTGAGGTCAAATAATTTAAGAAATTAATAATTTATAGTATTAGGGTGTAGTAAGTTAAGAAATTAGAAATTTAAAATGTTAAGTCGAAATGAATTACGAATTTGAAATGAAAAATCTATTATTCTTTCCATCTCACTAATTTTGTCTAATGTTAACCAATCACATGGGTTTAGGAGATAAATTTGATCACATGTCAAATTATATAAAATGCGAAAAAATACACTAAAAAATTATAATTTATTTATGTTATTTTTTATTGATCTAACATCACTTTTGAAGTCTTTCTTTATAGAAATGACTCTTCAAATGTAATATTTAAAACATTATTTGTTTTATCAATGATCATTTTAATTGTTACGAAATTAAATCTTACGTTTTTACATAAAATTAAATATATAATTTGACCGAATAAATTGAATATTTAAAATTTTTTAATAATAATTTAAACTTAATTTGTATATTAATACTCCATTGATTTCATTATTTTTTATCCCTTTTTGACTAAACATATAATTTTAAGAAATAAGTTTGACCACATATTAAGTTATACAAAATTATACAAAATAAGGAAAATGATAAAATTATCCCAAAAATAATTGATAGATTCGAGAGATTTATTTTAATAATTGTAAAAGAATGTGACAAATATGGATAAAAAAATAACTTTTCTAATATGACGTTTTGAATGAGATAATTTTAAAATATAAAATTTAATAGAATGAAAGAAGTACTATTTAATAAATGATATATTCAATATATAATTTTATTTTTCTAAAAATATATTCAAATCTTTTCAATTGAATGATGGGTGAATTGAAAGTTTTTTAACATCTCTAACTTATCCTAAATTATCAATAATTTTATTATATGACAGTCTAATTTAAAATTAATTTATGATAAATTTTAACTTAAAATATTGTTTTGTTTAACCTAAATTGTTGTATAATTGTTTATAGTTTCAATTAAAACTAATAATGTTGCGTTGCTGTAGGTTTTAACCTAAAATATTAATTGACTAGTAGAAAAAGTTACACAATTGATTATAACGGTAATTCTAACTGAGAATATCTTAATCATAATTTTTTAGATTACAACCGGAATAGTTGTACAATTTACATAATTAAACTAGCTAAATTCAATTCAACGGATGAAGAAAATCCTGCAAGCTTAGACGATATAAAAAGTAAGGAAGATAGAATGTGGGTAGCGAAAAACAAATCCAATAGTTAGGTTACTATTCAACTTCTTATTCAAGTGAATCTATCATGAGCAAGCCTGTTCTGGGATCTTTCCCGTAGCCTTCTTTCTTAATTCTTTATCATCTGGTCTTTCATTTTGTTTGCGAAAAAGATCATTACTAAGTAATAATTTATTATCAGTAATAGTATATTTTTTGTTAAAATTGTGGGAGTGTCATTACCTCCAAATTCTAAGACAATGAATAATTCCCACCACTTTAGACACAAATACCCCTAAAATAATAAATTATTTTCATATTTGTCACTCAATTTTTATTCTTCATGCTTTACTCAAAATTATAAACTTAATAATAATATATAAAGAGTTTAATTTAATAAAATATTAATAAAATTGAGTAGTTAAAATTATTTATATTTTTAATATTTAGTATATTAATATTTTATAATTTTATGAGGTGAAAATGTTATTATTGTAAAAAATGTATTTATTTAAAACAATATCTAATTTTAAGTTATTAAAAAATATATCTTATACATTGAAAAATTATATATCTATTCACTTGAGACCACAATATTATTTTTCATATTATACTATATTTTATATAAATAAATATTGTATTTATAAAAATTATTTAAAAATATAAGTTTGATATACTAATTATATTAATTATATGTTAAATGTATTTTTCTTTAAACTTAGAGAGTTTAACAATTAATAATTTTATAAATTTTCATTCAAATATTTAGAATTTAAAATCAAAGTTTAACTTAGGGACGACAAACGGGTACAATTTCGTGGATTTCGCACCGCATCCGCTCCAATTGGAGCGGGGATGGGTATAATTTTAGCGGATAGTAGGCGGGTGTGGATTTATAAAGTGGTACCCGTCGTGGGTGGTGGGCGGGTAATGGGTTTGAGACATTACCAGCCTCGCATCCGCCCGCCCAGCTAAATATCTATTAAATTTTGGACCATTATGAATTTAGGTGTAATTTTAGAGACTAATTTATAAATTTTAATATTGTATAATATATAACATATAATTTAACCAAATATTAAGGATATTTAGTCTTTAATCTGGTATTTAATTAGGGAAATATTCGGCTCTTTGATTAAACCCATAATCCCACTAACCACGTCACTTTCCATGTTCTTTAGCCCATACTGCTCATCCAAACACAAATTAGCCGTACTATATGCATTAACATCAAAAGCAGCAGTTTCCATGTTCTTTAGCCCCTCAAAACCCATATTAGGTGCACTATGAGCATTAACATCAAAAGCAACTCAACAATCCAGATCTGTAACTACATGCTCCCTACAATCTGTCTCTATAACATTCGTAGAGCCACTCCTCTAACAAATTGAAGCATGCGTTGCTACCCCATCACGAACTATCTGGGAACCAACTCCAACATCCCATTAGTTTGCTGTCAGGCGGGTCTACATGAGTATGTCGCTAATGGGTAGTGGGTGTGGGGATGGATTTGAAAATGTACCCGCGTGGGCGGGTGTGGATTTAAAAATTTGTACCCATCATGGGTGGTGGGCGGGTGGTAGAATGAAAAATATTAGGTGGGTATGGGGATGGGGGAGGGGGTATCTGCACCCGACCCGCCCGTTTGCCATCCCTAGTTTAACTCGTTAAAAAGAACATATATCACAAGTGTAATTTGGTAAAATATACATCTAAGTAATTTTATAATCCTCCAATTAAACACTATAATCTTGCATTCCTATTAAAAAAATCAAACAATGTAATACGACATTATCTGTATAATGTTACATTATAGTTTTCTTATTCTCAAATATTCAGTTTTAACTTAAAATATTATCTAAAATGTTCTAAAAAATTATACACATAATGAAATTTTCGATTAAAATCAATTTTTATTTTTTTAACTTCATATTAATCGGATGTATTTTAAACTTATCTCAAATATTCTTTACATAAATTAAGGAATGAAGTTAATCTAATAAAAAATTAAATTCAGCAGTAAATAATAATAATAATTCCATTTTACTCTGCTCCGCTAAACCCCAAAAGTGTGTTTTTTTGAAAATTTCTTGCAATCGAAGGTACCTTTTTTCTTCATCATCAATCAAAAAGTTTTTGTTCATGTCATTTCCCCTTTGAACTCTTCCCTCTCCACCCGGAAAATCATCTATTTCCATTTTCCCCAAAAAGTTACCGCCATGCGTGGTGAAAAATCTTTAGCTATAGTTGCATCACCATCTGCGGCGGCGGAGACGAGAGGTTCAGTGACGGCGTTAGCACCTGGGTTTCGATTCCACCCAACAGATGAGGAATTGGTTAGCTATTACTTGATAAGAAAAGTTTCAAACAAGCCTGTCAGATTTAACGCTATTGCTGAAGTTGATATTTACAAGCATGAGCCTTGGGACCTTCCAGGTTGATTATTTGGGTTTTTATTTATTTATTTTAATTTATTCTTTTTTTTGTTTATTAAAATAGTTTGCTGAAATGTTCTGAAATTTTAGAGGTTTTTATTTTAAAAGCTGTACTTTGGTAAAGCTGTGTTTTAAAAGGTTTTTTTTCCTGGGAAGGTTTCTTAGTCGAAAATTTGAGAATATTGTGAAATATTTTGTTCTTATTTGCATGTTTGAACATTTCTCTATTGGGTCATTCCAGTATCGTTCACAATTGATTTTTCTTAGAAGATTTTGAAATATTATTTGTTCAAGTTATTAAGAACTTATGACAATAACAAATGCAGTGTCTTTACAAGCGAAATGCAGTATCCTTTGTTATCAGTTCTTTCGTCTGAGAAATGGTATTCATGGATATTAAGTTTTCTTTGTGGATTTCTGTTTCCTTTTATTTGTTTTTCTCCTCCCTTTTTTATTGTGGTAAGTGCTTGGATATCTGCCTTATACTGTGCTGCTGCTGTATACTGGTGGATTTTAGTTCATTTTAAGCTATGGTGCTAAAGTTTCTTCTTGGTGGGTTTTTTTTAGACAAGTCAAGGTTGAAAACCAGAGACCAGGAATGGTATTTTTTCAGTTTGTTGGACAAGAAGTATGGGAATGGAGGAAGAATGAATAGGGCAACAAACCAAGGGTATTGGAAAGCCACAGGGAAGGACCGAGAAGTCCGCCACAATGCACAGCTTATTGGGATGAAAAAGACACTAGTATTTCATAATGGGAGAGCTCCGGATGGGTTGCGGACCAATTGGGTTATGCACGAGTATCGGCTTGTTGAAGAAGAATTGGATAGAATTGGGGCATTGCAGGTCTGAGACCTTTTAATTTGATCTTGTTGGTGGTAATCTGTTATGCATGTCTGCAAGTATTGATGTTATGGTTTATATTTATATTTATGTTAAAGAAATTATACATGAAATGCTTAAGTACATTATGCCTTCTGTGATGGATTGTGCTGCATTGATCAGATTATAATGAACAACTGACATACCGGGAACACATTATTCTGTATGGAGAACATATGACATTTGAAGTAAGATGAGGTGAACTGTTTGTATTTTGGCTGCTTTGGTTTCATCACAATGTGGTTGCTGAGAAAATTTAGAAAATGAATGATAAATGTGATTCCAGTTGTCATTCAATGTGATGTTTTACATGATACAGTAAACAAGCATGTGCACCTTGCTTGATGTTGGTAGTTCAGCTTATTCTGTAGAGCGGTTGGTAATTTGAAACTTCAACTTTAGAAGTCCAAGAATTTTCTCTAAACCGAACTTTACTATTGTACAATCTTGGAAAGTAATCTTATAAGAATTATTTCTTTTCCTTTCTATTTTTTCTCCTTTTGGTGTTGAAGGGGTATGTGCTATGTAGAGTATTTCATAAGAATAATATCGGACCACCCAATGGAAACCGATATGCCCCTTTCATTGAGGCAGAATGGGATGATGGTTCAGAAGCGTTGGTTCCAGGAGTAGATGTTGGGGATGATGATGTAGGTGGAAATAATTTGCTAGATGGGAAGGAAGTCGCAGCAGCTAAGAATGCAGTGATTGCAAGCAATGGTGTTCAAAGGATTAGTTTTGAGCAGGTTTGTCTTTATTTTTTTTATTGCTACTGCATCTTTTTTTTATCGAACTTTATTGTATGTGCTCATATTTTTCAGGGTTGAAAGTTTCTGTATTTTTTCACTTAGATGACTTCACATTAATGTTTAAAGCATCGTATGATACTTTCACCAACTGATTTTGTGTGCTGACAGAATTTAATAATATTTTGCTTATTTGACCTTTTCGTTAAATGAAAGATTCCGTGCCTAAGAACCTCTCATTTATTCCTTTGTCTCGATTTTTTTTTCTACAATGGCAACAAAAATTCAGGCATAGCCTGCTAAGCTCTCACCTAGAAGGATACTTTTATAATAGTAACTTTAGTAAAAAAACACTAAAATTCAATAGACGTGGGATAACAGCAGTTAACATCTTTATATTGTCGGATTTGTTAGCTTCACTGACAAGTTCATGGAGCATAAAGTTGTCAAAACTTTACATCCTCTGGCAGCTAATACAATTTCCATTTGTTTCAAGAGTAATACGTTTTCGGATTTAGCTCTTCCATGATGTGAGATAAATTTGGAACAGACAATCATTTGCACCCTGCTGTTAGACTTGATACCAAACTGTATCATGAGCATTTGACTTTCAAACTCAAGATCTCACTATTGTTTAACTTACTTGGGAAATGGAGTCCACTTAGGCCAGCTCTGCCAAACTATTTACGTCAAGGATGTTTAGGCTTTTTACTTTATTTTTAAGCTAATTGAATTGCGACTATTTTGGATAAATTTACAACCAGTCTACAGACTAAAACCGCTTAAGTAGTTTGGTCCCAAATAGCTAGTAAATTTTAATCTGTCATGTGTGGTAATCTTGGAATGGTTTTACACTTTAGAAAGAGTCATGTGCATGCCATCACGCTGCTGCCTTTTTTTCTGTGTGTTCACTCGAATAAGACAGAGTGATAGACTCTGTAGATTAGACGTACTGAAGTTCTCTTTGTTGACAATAAATTATGTGATTGGGGTCGTTTAAACCGAACTGCTTTTGTTCTGTATCTCTTCATGTGGTGTGTACCATGTTTTCTTGTCATTTTCCTTTTATGCTTGAAACTGTAAATGTTGTTTGCTTGTGATTCTGCTATGAATATGATTATCGTCTTTATATTTTTGTTTCTCCTAGTGGTGAAGATGTATTCAAGGTTTTTTATGCATTAAGATGTAGTTTTATTTGCAATCAAATGTTAAGTTCAAACAATAATAATTCGAATGTTGCAAATAGTTAAGACACTATTCGTTTTTTAGTTCTCTCTACCTAAGGCTTCTTTCATCTATATGTTGAATGATAACAACGGATATATTAAAATCAATTTTCAAAATGCATTTCTGAAACTTATTTTGCACTTCCAGGAGATTCAAAATGCTGATGAGGATGTTCCAGCTGATGATGCAGTTCCGAGAAAGTCACCGAATGAGAGAACAGATGACCGTCCTTCACTACCTGCATGTAAGATGGAGAGACCAGATAAAGGCCCTTCTTTATGTTTGGTTAATAGAGAAGAACCCTTTCCACTAATCCATTACAAGAGAAGACGCCAGAATGATTCAGGACCCAACCATGCAAATGTTTCCGAGAACTCAACTAGAGCAACTCAGGATCATTGTTCATCTACAACAACAGCAGTGACAACCACAATGTCACCGTCATTGGATACAACAACAGCTGTCTCCGCACTCTTAGAATTTTCTCTAATGGAATCTAGAGAAACCAGAGAGAAGAAGCCTCGCATTCCAAAGCCACTACACAAAACTGCTAATCTGGATTCAATGGTGCCGCCTGGCTGCATGAAACTTATCAAAGAATTGCAGGATGAGGTCCGCAAGATTTCTGCCGATAAGGAGACGTTGAAGCTCGAAATGATGAGTGCTCAAGTGGTTAACATTCTCCAGTCGAGATTAGATTTGGTTATCGAGGAGAACGAGGAGCTAAAGGGGAGAAACCGTGGAGCCAGGAATGGTAAAGTAGGCTCATGTAGCCATCCCTATCCCTAAGAGGTAACATCTGGTTTGAATCCCAGCATCTGCAATAATTTCTTCTATCTGTTACTTGCAGCCTTACTTTTGTAAAAATGTAAACAAAGAAGAGCGTAAGTACTGTTTTTTAGTTTTCTAGGTGGACATTATATTAGCATTTGGTTGTTGAAGAATGTTGTAGCGTTGCCGCTTATTTATGCCTACTTCATCATACTTCAAAATTTTTACTTAAAAATGTATGTTTTACTAAAAGTAGGTGTCTAATTTTTTTTTACTTAAAATAGGTGCTTAATGTTTTGAACGTTATATTTTTTAAGTTCTACACTGTAACAACAATTAAGAAAACCGTTAATTGATGCATATCATATATATATATTTTTTAATTTTCTATTTTAAAAAAATACAAATATTTTTAAAAAAAATCCCATCGTCCCCTTCCCCTACAAATTCTCTCTCCCTACCACGCTCCCCACCCACCCGGTCCCCTATCTCCCATTAATTTCAGAAAAGGTGGAATGATTAAGATTAAATCCCAACTAAATTTCCGCTCATTAAATTTAAGAGAAGGGATTTATGAATTTAGGAATTTGGGATGATAGAAAATGTAATAATCGATTAGAGGGATTTATGTATTTAGGTATTTGGGATAATAGAAAATGTAATAATCGATTAGTGGGTGAACGACGACAAAAATGATAGAGATAAACGACAAGGGTTGGTAATGAGAATTAGAATAAAAGATTATAAGATTTTGTATTTCTATAATTAAAAAAAAAATTGAATTTTTAATATTAATAATATTCTTAACATTTTTTAAAAAAATAAAATTTTCAAATAAAAAAAAAACGTAACAAGTTATTTAACATATATTTTAACAATTGTTACGACTTAAATACCTAAAAGTACAATGAAAAATATGTTTGATACATACTTTGAGCGAAAATTTCTTTAAACACATAAATTAACAAAGAGTAAAGCTTAGACACTTATTTTTACATTAAGTCTAAAAATAACAATTCATAATTTATTTTAATATTTATATATCATGTGAATTCCATCCTTATTTAAAAAAAATTGAAAACTATAAAATTTATTTTAAAAAACCATAAAAATTCATGAAAAATCTACTAAAATACTAAAAAAATCGTTGCCGTTCATTCTAACACAGCACTCCACCAACAAACCATCCATATTCCACAACAGATTACCAGAAACTCAATTGCCAATAAAATTAAAATCCTAAATAATTAGTAATTTTAATTTAATTGAGTCTGTTTTTAACCCATAAAAATTTTAGCAATATTCAACAACAGATTCCAAAATCATATTTCGAACAAGTCCTATATAAAGGTCAAAAACAAAGTCATGATTCCTCTTCACTAGCCTCAGCAGCAGCAATCTCTGAATCCAATTTGTTTATTAGCTGCTCACTTACATGTTTTGCTACTGATATCATGTCAAGAATAATACTCGGGTCTAGGCCAGCACCTCCCCGTTTCGTGAGGCCGCAGATGTGCCCTTTCCGGTTGACGGAAATCGAGACAGCTGAGCTCATTTGTGATTCCTCTTCTGATGTAGCATCGACGATATAGTGCCTCCCCACCTAATTAAAAAGGTGCAAACAAGAAGATAAAGATAAGATAGCAAAATTCTTTTCGACTATTGACAAAATATTATAACGGGGAACTGCTTTACCTTTGTTACTGTAACTATGACAGGGATCCCGGATGTGTCAAACTGCAGAAACTCTTCATCACTTATGTTGACTTCAGGTTGGTCATCACCTCTTGTCTCGGCTTCAACATCGACCTTAGGGATGCCGGTATTGCTTAAAGCAGCCTTTACAAACAACAGTCAGTGTCGTTAATTTCATGTTTTGAGAACCAGTACAATCAATTCACAATGACTTAAACATCAGAGAAAACTGTTGAAAAGTCATTTAAAAAAGGCGAAATAAAAAGGAGGTTGACAGAAATGAACTTTGATCAGTTTAGGGTAAAAAGGCTATTTTACTTCAACCGATGACTTAAATACGAAGCACCGATGGAAACACAAGACTTGAGTACATGGATAACGGATATTTACATGAAACTGTCAATTGATGCAAAACAAATGGCCACCTCAAGATGCCACATACCAGGAAATACTAGATAAATGCAATTAAAAGCTAAATAAAAAAAGAATAGGGTAACACAAGATAGTCATTAGGACTTGATTATCAGGCAGGTTTTCGACGTGTTTGACAGCATAACTCAAGGCAGACTCAAATTGAGAACAAATGTTTCAGAACACATTTCCTCTAATAACATGTGAAATTTCTTTTCAATACTTGGAAGTTAATTTGAAATCTAAACCCGAGTCACACCAAACCAAGAGAGAAGAAAATACGAGTTCAAGTAAGTACCTTAATGGCAGCGGCAAGGGCATCGAGCAAATTCCCATCTGAACTAATAACAAGACCATCAATATAGAGATCCCAGCACACTTTTCCTTCCACAACCAGCAGAGATGTAGGATCAATTCCAGCTCCTGAAATATATGGATCAAAATACTTACATTCTCAAACTGAAGAAAAGTATCAAAATATAAAATAACAAGGAGTTACAGGAGATTAACCATATCTAAAAAGGTCTACCTGCTCCACTTTTGCCACCCAAGAGGCAACGTTGCAGAGCAACTGAGAGCTCTGTTGACAACTCCTCACCTCCTCTACCCTGTACAAAATGAAATACAAAAATTTAACACATAAAACAAAGTGAATACTGGATTATGAATACCATAATGGAGGATTAAAGACGTACAAACATTACTATGTCGTGATTACATAATAACATGTATAAAAAGAAAAAGGAAAAACATAAAGACTAGAACAGTGTTAGTCCTTCCACATTACAGATACACATTTTCTTAAAAGAATATTAGTCCAACACATGGATGTTTCAGGAGATAATAGCATTTAATATACAACCACTCCAAAAGGGCTGCAACTAGCCATTTAAAACTCCTCATAAAGATCATGTTCTCCAAGGAAGATAATTCGATAATTGCATACATGGATGTTTAAGCATTCATATCATGATACTAGAAAAATTATTCACTGTTCCAACACACCCCCATTATTACTTTCTATTTAAGAAAAATTGCAATGCTACCTTAACTAATATTCTTTTAAAAATAAACAAAGAAATAGGACATAATACGAAATTCATGTCAATTCAATCAACAAAAGGATAGACTTGACTGCTAAAGAAAAAACCACCTCAAACATTGGTGCCGCAGTTGGACTACAATCAACGTATATAGCAATCTTTCCTTTGTCAGGTTGCAATGCACTTGGTTTTCCAAGTTCAGCCTGCAAAAAAAAAGGTTGTTAGGAATAGGCTCTGTATTATTGTTCTGTTAATAAAATCATGGGCACTCTTTTCCTCCTTCCAATGTCCTTCACGTTACTGCTGTAACATGTAGGTTATGAAGGGGGGGTTTTAAAGAGGCCTGCTAATATTTCTATAAAAAAAGCCTGAAAAAAATAAATAAATTAGTACAACCGTATTAATATACATCTAAGACAAGAAGGAAACAATAAAAATTACAAAGCAAAAAAAAAAAACTATAAACTTTGTCATCTAAAGAGAAATACCTTGACACTGACAATAACATCAGTTGCACCAAGCCTAACTCTTGCTGAACCATGTGCCTGTCACCATACCCTTCAATGAGAATTCATATTAAAAAAGAAAAAAAAAAACTAAAGAGAAATGTTGTTGTTGGGGTTGAAAGTAATTAGGAGAAGGTTCCACACCTGAGGAATAACTCCAGTTTCAACATATACGGGTCGGTAAGTTAACCTTTTTCGACCATCTGAACGAAGGTCTTGAGCAATTCCACCTTGTATGAAATGCTTTTCTCCAACAGAAAGACCCACCATTGATGTAAATCCACAGAAAAGCTAATAAAAAATACCTTGAACTCACTGGGTTTCACTTGCACGGCGAAGAATTCGATAGAAATTGGACTCCCTTCTATTTGAGAAACAAAATGTAAAAATAATTTTCCAAAAGGGCGGTAGGGTTTAAGAGGACACAAAAAATTAAAGCCAAATCAAAGGAGGTGCTGAACTTAGGGTTAGGTCATTAAAAGTCAAATTTTAAAAAAAAATCCCAAAATTTTGTGTCGTATATTCACGAGATTTTCCCGTAGTAGAAAGAAGGCTGATTTGAAATTATTTAAAATGAATAAATTAATATATATATTAAAAACATTAAATTGATCTTCATTGAAAATTTTATTTATTTTACCTTAATTGTCAGCGAATTTTTTTTATAAAAAGATAAAACATTTTTAAATTTTTTAATATTTATATTTTTTTCGATTTAACATTTACTCGTTAAAAATACTATATGACAATATTTTATGATTTTTTATAATTGAGGAATAAATCAATTAAAATTTCATAGGATTAAAAAAGTTATTTTACTATTTATATAATGATAAAATATCGGAATTAGCTTTCAATGTTTGATTGAATACTCATTGAAGTATTGCTAGTTGATAGAACTAGGGGGTGTAAACGAGCCGAGTCGAGTTCGAGTATTGCTGAGCTCGACTCGAAAACTCTGAAATAGAGTTCGAATCGACTCGAAAACTCGCGAGCTTAAAACTTTCAAGTTCGACTCGAACTCGAAATCCTGAACTGAAGCTCGTGATAAGCTTGAAAAGGCTCGAAATGAAAAAAAATTTTCTTAAACTTAACTCGATTGAAGCTTCAAACTCAAACTCGAACATGAACCTTAAATAGATAAAAATCTTACTTAATTTTAAAAATAAATCAATACATAAATTTTAATATTGTTAATAATTTATTTTCTAAAAAAAATAAAATCTTAATATATTATATTTTCGAGCTGCTCACGAGCTTTTCGAGTCGAATATCGAGTAGCTCGTTTCGGCTCGTTAAGAACTCGAGTCGAGCTCGAGCTCGAGTCGAATCCATTCGATCCGAGTATTTATCGAGCCTTAATCGAGTCGATCTCGAATAACTCGCGATCTGTCTCGTCTCACTTACAGCCCTAGAAGGAACAGAGACATCTATATTCTAGACACGTGACGAAGGATTTTGATTTTTTTTTATAAATTTGTCTAAATCTAAAATTCTCGATAGTTACACATATTATTAAAACGGAGACATCATAACTCTCTTTTGATTGATTATAGAGAGAAAGCATAGAAGTCATTTAGTTAGACAGGAGTGAAGGTATCGTAATACTCTTCGCTAGAGATGAGACAACTCGACATGTTTAGAGGAGTCCAGCGGACGAGAGGATGCATCTTCGTCTTGTAGAAGCAATGGGGGAATTACCCTCGTTGGGGCAAAGACATCCAGATGCTCTTTAAAACAAAATGGAGGAACTTCGATTACTGGAGTGGAGGTAACTCGACCCATTGAATGGATTCCATAAGCTGTAAATTGGGGTAGAGATAATTCTTCACCCTTGTAGAAAGATTACAGAATGTGTGAAGACATCTCGAAACTTTTGTATAGATGTTGTAGAAAATGGGCGAAAGCATCTCAACATTACTTATTTGTAACGGAGACATCGCAACTCTCTTAACCGGACGATAGATACATGGTGAGGAAAACCTTAGTTGGAGTATAATGGAGGAAGCTCAACACTTTTGGCTAAGGAAGAGACATCTCGACGCTCTTGGAGAATAATGCAGAATGGGTGAAGGCGTCTCGATGCTATGACTAAATAGTGAAGGATTTTTAACGTTCTTGGAGGGGCGATCGATGACATACTTTTGGAGAATTTCAATACTAAGTGGAGAAAGTAGAACTACGATGTTTTGTTTGTATCAAAGATACTTCAACATTACACTATGTTAAGAAGAGGTTTTCTTAGTACCTGTGTGAGTAGTCTGAAGGGCCATTGAGGGAGTTGTTCTTGTCATTTGAGACTAAACATTGATTGACAAGGTTACTTACATGAAAAGTAGTCTAGAGGATCGTTGCGAGAGCTTTTTATACCATCGTAAGCTAGATGCTGATTACCGAGGTGTAAATTCCCTACATGTATCTCCATTGAGCCTTTTTGATGCTACATTCGATGTTATGATAACATCGTAATGATGAACATCCATGGTAACATCTACGAAGAAGTGATTTGCACTAACAAGGCATTTTGCGCTGGCTGCCCAACATCAGTTGTCAGTTGATGATTTCTCAATTAGGTTTGTCTTTATGTACATCCATCTGGACCTCATTTTGGTTCCCGTCTCTTTGCACGAATTGGTCTAACACCCCATTCTAACTGTCTCCTCCACAACATTTGTGAGGTATACACATTACTGGATATCATAACCCCTCTACTTGTGATGTTGGTAGTAATGGGTGGTTATTCGTCGAACGTCCGTCCCCATAGTAAGAGGTCCGTTGGAGGTCCGCTCCCATAGTAACGGTTCTTTCCACTGCTGGTTAGCTACGTTGACTTGTCAACGGTGGTTTGATCGATTCCTGTTATCCCATCTATTACCCGGAAAAAATGAGCTTCCAACACCTTGGTTAAACCTCAACGACTCATGGAACCTCGATGGAAACCTTGGATACTTCCTAGTCTGCTGCCTTTATAAGGTAGATTGAGGGGGAGTTGAATTTGGCCAGTGCTAGCCACAAACCCCATTTCCTTTACCTCGATATACATGTTGGCTACCTCAAACAGCTGGCTGATTTTTATTTACTTGTTGTCTATTAAAGCATACTTCAAGAGCTCGTGCTAAAGGCCAGAGATGTAAGCAGAGACTACCCACTCATTCGTTAGGTCGTAGATGTTGTGTCTAGATTTGAAGAATCTCCTCGTATAGTCCTTCAAAAGCTCGCCAGGTCTCTGTACCATGCTAAGCATGATGGCTTTTCAGCGGATGATGGATCTGTTGGCCAAAAACTAGTTGATGAACATATGCGACAACTAGTTGAAATTCCCTACAATTGTCGCGAGCAAGGAATCGTACCATTTCTTGGCTCCCCTTCACATACTTGAAGGAGGAGAGGTCTTTTCTCCTATGTAGCCCAATCCCTTCCGGAGCTCTTTGAAACCTTGAGATTGTCAACTTGTCTCTGCATGATAATTATTCTGCTATAGAAAGTTTAACCGGTATGACTTTCTGTCCGTATTTTGTAATATTGAGTCTGAGAGGTAAAAAAATGCAGTACTTTTGACAAAAGTGTCAACAAATGAGAGATCTAAGTGAAATTTTGGTTATAGTGCTTTGCATAAACTAATAAACAAACAAAAGGAGATTTAGAGTATTTTACATTTATTCAAAAATGTCAGAAATTTGTTCTGCAATGACTTTAGGGTACTGAAAATATAAGAATCCCACTTTTGAGTAAGTATAAGAGGGCAAGCTACACACAGAAACCCAAACCAAAATCCACATTCCATGCATATAAAAAACCAGTTCACTTTGTTTCCATTATCCACATCTTCTCCTACACTGTTGCCAGTGGGAACCACAGCCTTTGAATCACGCGAACTATTTGTCAGCGGTGGTCCATAGAGTTTATTCCCAAGAAAACTTGATGAACTAAAGGTTTGGAGTTGCGTGCCTGATGGGATCTTCCCAGTGAGATTGTTGTAGGACAAATTCAGGTAACTCAAGAACGTTAGCTGAGACATGGACTCTGGGATTTCACCAGAAAGTCTGTTTTCTGATAAATCAACACATTCTAGTGTGTTCATGGCACCAATATTACCAGGAATTTTTCCAACCAGATGATTTCTTGACAGATTCAATGATAGCAGCCCTATGAGAGTTGTGATTTCCTCAGGGATCACTCCTGATAGATTGTTGTCTGAAAGATCCACCAGTTTGATTAGTTTGAGTGTAGTGCTGTAATCGAACACCACCCCTTTCATTGTAAGTGCTATGTTGTCGACAAAGCATCCCTTTGATGTCTTGTAAGATATTGTGCCATTTGATTTGTTTCTCGAGTTCATTGCCGTGAGATTCTTGATGCAGGTTGGGATGTTTCCTGATAAATTGTTGTGGGAGAGGTCAAGGATTTGAAGAGAAGGTAGGCCACAGATTTGGTCTGGTATTCTCCCATGGAACATGTTTGACCGGAGGCCGATGATGATCAAATTCGAGAGCCTTTCTCCAATCCATGGTGGGATTTCTCCGGAGAACTGATTAGCAGAGAAGTCAAGAGTGAGTAGTTCTGTACAATTCGACATCGATTCGGGGATTTCACCGTGTAGACTGTTGTTGCTTAGGTGCAAGGACTGAAGAGAAGTTAAAGCTTCCACGGAGGGTGGGATTTTACCACTCAAGTTGTTGTCACACAATTCAATGGCCACCAACCTTCCCCATTTCTCCCAACAATCTGGTATTTCACCTGACAAGTGATTACCACCAAGGCTGAGAACCTCCAGTTTCATCCTATGTTTCTTTCGACACAGAAACCGCAACATAGATCCCGACAACGCATTATTCGAAAGATCTAAAGCTGTCATGTTTAAGGAGATAGCAGGCAGTGAACCAGTGAAGTTGTTGGAACTCAAGTCCAACACAAGAGCAGCATGATTTGTGAGCAAATCTGGTATGTTTCCCTGGAAATGATTCCCGGAGATGTTCAGATATTGCAGATGGGAAGTCAAGTTCCAAAACCAACGGGGGATTTGAGTTTGATCAAAAACATTGTTGCTTAAATCCAAGACAGACAAAGACTTCAAATCTAGTAAAGCAGGGCTCAACTGACCACCAAGCTTCAATCTGCCATTTGAAAATCCAAGGTGAAGCTCAGTGACATGACCGGTAGCATTGTCACAAGAAACACCCTTCCATTTGCAGCAATCTTTGTTTCCAGGCCTCCAATCAGCTAACAACATGTTTGACGAGTCTTTGAGATCCTTCTTAATCTTCAACAGAGCTTGTCTTTCACTTCCAATGCAACCAGGTTCAGGGTTTCCCTTGCAGAAGCAGCTGTTTAAACATAGCAATACCCATAAAATGATTGCAACAGAATCCATTCACATTCAACCATAATGCTGCACCACTTGGAAATATGCATTCCTAGATAATATTCGTTAATTAAAGCGCAAACATCCCACTTTTAGTCGTTGATTAACGTCAGATATTCTAGAGTATCGTATAGAAGTTTCCATGGAGTTTCTTTCGGGGAAAAGAATGATTGCTGATAACCAGACCATTGGTCCCACTGAAACTGACTGGCAATGATATCGGTGATAATGATGGACAATCAAATATTTATCACGTTATGTTTTAGGATAAACTGCATCATATTTTATTAAATTAAATTTTAGGTTGTATGTCGTTTATACCACTGAACTTTTAATTTTTTTAATTATAGTATTGAGTTTTAGTTTTAACTTTAATTATGTCATTAGGCTGTTAAATTTTAATGGGAAGATGATATGAACAAATATTTCTATCATTGTGATGATGTAGACGAATGAAATCATTTGGGTGATAACTATTGATGCCCTAAACGACGTCATTTTAAACATTAAATTTTAGAGATATATCAATTTTATCACTAAACTTTTAAAAAATTCCATTTTTTGGCACAACACTTTTTTGGATGTCGATGATTGGCAATCACTTCATGTCACTGGTTTTCTTTTACGACAAGATCGGTACTAAAACGTTCGAATTTTTGAACAAACCACAAATTTCTCAAATCTAAGAAAATACTTAAACCCCTAAAATGATAGATGTTTTTGTTTAATTCCATCCACATCATCACATTGGCTCAGTGACATAATTAAAGTTAAAATCAAAGTTTAATGTTGTAATTGAAAAAATTAAAAACTCTGTGATATAAATGATACATCATCTAAAGTTCAATGACATCTGATGTAATTTAACTATTCTATTAGTTAATTTGTACGATTGTTCCAAAAGGTTGTTATCAAGTGAGTGAACGTCACCTTCACATTTATGCTAATAAAAAACAAGACGAAATAAGTGAGAAATGATAGGGTCATTTTCATTGAAAAAATGGGCTGCTCAAATCAAACTAAACTTCTCGTCATTATTCATATATGGTTCGAATAGATGCATCGACAGGTGTGTATTAAACTTAGGTTAAAAGTCATGATCATATACTACACATTATAATTATCTTAAATTATTTAAAAATAAATACAAATAAATTATAATTATTAGTGATTATAAAGTAATATATATTCATAACTTTTATAATCAATTGAAAACGTATAAACACTTTACAAATACAATTACTTAAATTTATAAGTTTTAAAAAAAATTAATATTTTTTTTATTATTAAAATCACTTATGTATTGTTATGCATTTAATTGAAACATATGTCGCGGGCGAAGCTTCTATGATTGTCACATACTTTAACTTTGATATTTACTTGTAACAGATTAAAATAATATATATAGGAAAGAAATTAAGGTTAAATCAATTATTATTTTTTAATCTCGCCTGATTTCGTTTTTTTAGGTTCATTTCTATTCGAAAAAGATCGATTATTATTTGTTTGCTATGAATTATTTTGAGAAAAAATTCTACAACGTTCGTTGAGTATGGATGACCACAGTTAATGATGAAAACTATTAAATTAATTTATAAAACGTTAAATTATAAAGTATTAAACGTATAATAATAAATTCGTTAAAAATCTAAATATAATTGAACTAAAATACAATATTTATAAACCATTAGTTTTTAGGGTAAACTATATCATTGACCACCTAATTATTTACCTCTTTTACTTTAACTACTGATTTTTCAATTTTGTCAATCGGATCACCTAACCATTTAAATCTTGTCAATCAAATTACCTACCGTTAGATATTAACGGAGGAGATGACGTGACAGTTAATAAAATTTGTATAATTACACATTTAATCCTCATTACTTATGCATTCTATTAATTTGGTCCTAACTTTTAATTAATTCAATAAATTTAATCCTCAATTAGATGGTGACATATGTCATTATGATAATGGATGTTTTTTATTAATATTTTTATTTAATTTAATAAATTTTGCATCCTATAAAATGGTGTCACATGTCACCAATTGAATAAATAAAAAATAATTTGAATTAATAATCACTGCTACTGAGATTTGAAACCAAAACATGAGGAGAGTAAATAAACACCTCAACCACTAGGTTGCACCATTCAAATGACAAATCTATCATGAAATAATATATATAGTTAATAACAATAAAAAAAAGGAAATGACCTAATAAGAACTCCAATATAGAATAATTGAATAATACGATAATCTAATATATATATATATTATAATTGATTAATATATGAATGTATTTATTTATATTTTAAATCATTTTAATGAAAAAATAAAAATAATTTTAATATATTATAATTGAAATATAACGAAGAGTTTCGTTGACTTAGAATTTTTATGATAGTTGAAGGCTTATCGTAGTAACTATTTTAATTTATGTATTGACTTGTTTATATCCTAGTTAGTGTAAGAATTTTCTATTTTATTATTTATTATATATTTGAAGAAAATTTTAGGGGAAACTTGATTTTATTGAAATAGTCTATTTTAATATAGAGTTGTTAAATAAGATTAGAGTCCAATCAACATTATAATATTTTAAAATATAATATGATACATTTCAGTTCAATAAAATTAGAATAACGATGACAATTTATTAATTTAAAATATGTAAATGATACATTTCAATTATAACATATTAAATTCTCCTTTATTTTAATTTTTCATTAAATGTGATTTAAAATATAAATAAAGCATATTCATTCATTAATCAATTATAATATTTGTATACATATTTTATATTTTCATACTATTCAATTATTTCATGTTTGAGTCTTTATAAGGTCATTTATTATCATTAATTATATTATAAATTATATAGAGTATGTTATGAATACTAAACAAATTTAGTGGTCTAACTTAGTTGGTAGAGTGCTTAATTTTTTGGCTTGCGTCCCAAGTTCAAACCCAATCAACAACATTTATTGATTTAATTTATTTTTTATTCATTCAATTGGCGACACATGGCACTATTTGATTGTATGAAAAATAAATTAAATAAAAAATATTAAAAAAATCCAATCACACAATGACACATGTATAATAGTCAATACCATCATATTGAGGATTAAATTCATTGAATTAAATAAAGTTAGGACCAAATTAATAGAATGTGTAAGTAATGTGGACTAAATGTATAATTATACAAATTTTATTAACTGCCACATCATCTCCTCCAATATTATTTAATGGCAAGTGACTTGATTGAAAATATTTAAATAGTTAGGTGGCTCGATTGACAAAATTAAAAAATTGGTTAATAAAGTAAAATGGGTAATAATTAGGTTGTCAATAATATAGTTTACCCTAAAAACTAATGTTTTATAAATATTGTATTTTAATTAAATTTCATTTATATTTTAACTAATTTATAGTTACACATTTAGTACTTTATAATTGAATATTTTATATAATTAATTTGTATAATTAATTTAAATGTGTTCATCTGTGCTTATCGAACGTGACAACATCATCCTATTTTGAGTGATTTTGTTATAAGAAAATGCTCTATGTTTATTGCACCAATTGTTGATAGTAATAATGTGTTATATGTTTATAATAGGCGGTTTATACCTTCTAGTTTAGATAGAGAATCACAATTAATGATTTTTAATGATTTTTTTGATAATACGAGTCAAATAGAATTGATCGGAAAAAAAAGGTTTAATGAAACTTATTGAGTGCGGGTGTCAAATATAAGATCATGATTGCTATTCACATACATGCATAGCACACAAATAGATATAGTTGTATGACAATAGATTTGATCCTAATATATCTCAAAGGTTATCTATTATCATGTCAAAGGATTATGATCAAACGAAGATATGGAACTCTGATTGCTCGATTAATGGAAAGATTTTTTCGGAGACTTTGACAGACAAAATTATTTCTCACAGCGGAACATTTCCGGAGGTATAACAATTGCTTGCGAAGGAGCATTTCGGAGACATAACACTTTTTAATTTTTTTTATATTTTTATACATGAATTTATCATTTTAAATCATTTTTGATAATTTTAATTTTTTAATAATTTTTAAAAAACACTTTTTAAATTTTTAAAATTTTTAAAATAATTATTGTGTTACTTTTTTAATATATATCATAGAATTTTAATGATCTCTTTAAAAATCGTATACTCCTAATGATTTTTAATATTTTTAATTTTATTTTTATTTTTAGTAATTTATGCAATTCTAATATGGCAATTTTCGAGCTTGTCATAAAATGTAATCTCATTAGCCATTTATTAATTAAGGAAAACTGCTCACGGATAAGTTCAATTGATTTTATTTTATTACAAGTAAACTACACGGATGATTTTTTATGTTTTTGGTTTGATCGATTTTAGTCATCAATTCAAAGAAAAAGAGTGACTTTAATCCCTTACGTTATCAGTTCATTCGATTTTAGTCTCTCGACCATTAACTTCAATTAACCCTAAACAAAAAAAAAAGTGTTACGTAGCAATTAATTTTTTTTAAAATCACGTGTCTTTCTCTTCTTCTTTCTTCACAAATTGCCATGCAAATCAAGATTCTCATCCTGATATAAGAATGTTTCATAGGACTTTTGTTTTGACACCAAACATCACCCCTTAGTGAAAATGAAGAATCAGAGTTTGCTAATATGGATTTCTCTCACCCTTCCAAATTTTATCCTCCTCATCACCCAAAGCCAATCTTATGCAACAACACAAACGCAACTCATTTTAGATAATCTCACAATCGAGAGCTTCATCAACAGAACTCTCCAATGGAAAAGAAGTACCCGTCATATGTCGAAATCACATTGAAACATGAAGTTATCCACCTCACCAATGGTAGTTATTAGTAAAAAAAATATTGCGTTAACATTGACTAACATAAATAATAAATAAATAAAATAAAGACGATATAATCATTGTGCCGTATAATCACTACATTAGAAGTAATTTCGTCTGGATTGGTGTAATTCCGGAAGTTAACAAAGTTTTTTAGATTTTGTACACTCGAAATAAGGATATGGAACTCGCTTGGTACATCAAATAGTGAAGTATAAATTGATATTTATAAGAAAAAGATAAGGGATAAATCAGTAGTAGACAGAAGCGATTACCATAAAATTTCAACCACTCTTCAATATCTCTCAAATATAGAAAAAATATTTTATAAATGATATTTATTTTTATTTAATTATTTGCATTATCCAACAATCCCCACTAATGCAAATAAATAAAAGATTATTGAAAACGAGAGAAGAAAAACACTGAAATTAATCGCTTAAGCACTAGTATCTGTTAGATTTGAACTAGTACATAGTGAAATAAACAATTCTTCTCTTAATAAGAGAACGAATCTTGAACTTGTTAAAATAGGAGTAAACTTATTACACACGGCTAATCTCAGATCCAATTGAATTTCGCGACAAATCAATCAATTTTGTCAATATACATCGGGATGCTAGTAAGTGCTCTAGAAAGACAACTCAATATCTTTCATAGAAGTTGACTAGTTCTTCACATTTATAGATGACTTCATCAAATTTATCTTCATATAGACCATCCAAATCAGGGATATAAAATCATTAAAAGCATTTAGAAAGCTCAACTTTTTTTTTAAGATTCGGGGAATTCATCAACTCCGTATCACAAGGACCACTCAAATCTTGGGCTATGAACTCATTAAGAGAGTAAAACTCAACATCTCAAGTCAGTGAGTTCATCAAGTTCGTCTCACTATGACCACCCATATCCTGGGTTATAAATTCATTAAGAGCAAAAGCTCATCCTTATGCATGTACATTATTTTCCATAAGAATATACAAGAATGTACATTATGATTCTTTTCATAACTTCGTTTGACCACGTTGAACTTAGAAAACTAAGTTGGGTGTCCACCATGAATTCCTCTACCAAATGGGTTCAAGACATATCCCCTCAACAAATCATGAATCTCTTTTCATTTTAACTCTTAAGTTAATAGATCAATATAAATTATATTCAATCCTCCTGTATCTCAAAGTATTATCATTTTATTTTATGAACTTATGCCTTTTCTTTTCATTGTAGGTTTGATTTTTAAACCACTTATATGAGTCACGTAAAAACATAAAAGATAAAGAATTTTCTCCCTTTAAGGATTCTCAATAAGATAGATTCTTAAGCCATTGAACCTCTTGCCTAACTAAGTCTTGACTTAGCATCTCAAACTTCACAATAGAGCTATTAGCTAAGTCCTGACTTAGCATCTTAGACATCGTTTTGGTGTGACATGTCACATCAGCAACCATTAGCCATGTCATTGTCTCATTAGTGAATTAACAACGGAGTGACATAATTGAATGTAAAACTAAAGTTCAATATTATAATTGACAAAATTGAAAGTTCAATGATATAAACGAGTCAACAAATAAAGTGTAATGGTATCTGAAATAATTTTCCCTAATTTTTTTAAAATTATTTTCAAGGCCAATTCTTTGACCCCATTTCTATGGAGGAAGAAAAATGGGGTACTAAATACACAAATTTTTTTGGCTAAGTTTATATACTTACACGTGATTGACGAAATTTGGCAAAATACGAGTATTAAGGAATGAATATAGTTGCAAAAAGAAGTGATCTCATGAAGAAAAACAGGAAAATCAAGTGCAAGTAATCGTGTTTTTGACTAATAAGGACACCCTTTGTTTTTCATTGAAGAGGAAAACAACGTCGTAGGGACATATCAGAAGAAGATATCAAAATGACAAGCACCCAACAACTTATTCTAGCTTCCCGTGTTAAAGGGAAGTAAGTATACATATTCTACGATCCATATAAAAATGCAGTAAGTTTTAACAAAGCCACACCAATTCATGAAGCAAAGCGGAAACCGATTACGCGGCGGCAACAGCCTCTGTGGGCTTTGTCTCTCCTTCTGCTTCAGCTTCCGTGGGCTTTGCTTCGGCCTCTGCTGGAGTTTCTGTAGGCTTTGCCTCTCCTTCAGCTTGAGCTTCTGCAGGCTTTGCTTCGGCTTCGGCTTCTGCTGGAGGAGTTTCTGCTTCCCAGAAGGCAGTCTTCTTTCCGGTCTTCGACACAGTCTGCAGAACAGCATCGGGCTGAACGTTGCCCTTCACAGTGACTTTCTGTTGCTCCAGATCTATATCATATGATTCTACACCTGAAATGTGTTTTCATGACTTATATATCAGTTAAATCATATCAAACCAGATAAAATAACAGCAACTGATTATGATGGCCCATTTCCTGCTAAAAAGTAAAGAATTAACATGTATCATTAGATTGGGTGTATGATTTCCTACTTGAATGTAAAAATGAAGCTAATCCTTTACCAATTTACCAAAGAAGATGAATGCAAACTATTTACACCTCTCTTTTTCCTTTTCCCCGTATCTATGTTACTTGGACTCAGGGTTGAACACAGGATATAATACTAGACGAGGCGAACTTATAAAATTTTAAAATAACCAAAACAAATTATTAATAGAAAATATAAAAAAAAGTCTAAATAACATGAGAGTTTGAAATTAGTATATTCGGACTTGTTGATGAGCATGAATCAGATACAATAACGTATCCAACATGAGTACTTGTTCTGGTTTTCTTAGTATTGAAAGATCACAACAACAAATGGATCGAGGGGTGCTGGGAAATTTTCAGGAAATTTAAGTATTTTCTTTATATTTTTTTATTAATGATCTAACTTTGCACTCCTAAATTTCTAATATAACTTCTTAAGCTCGCACCCTTACCTAAAATTCTATGTTCGTCTGTGATGATAACACGTACAACATGAGTACTTGATGGAAAACGGAGAATTTAGATGACAAAGTAATGTAAAAATTAGTGTAAGAAAACTAAAGGTGGTGATTATTGATTACAGACCTTCCATTTTTCCCAGAACTCTCTTCACGGCTCCAACACATCCCTGGCATGACATACCAACCTTGAGAACAACAGTCTGCAATGAATCCCATTTAACTTGAGTCACCTCATCAATTAACAACCATCAACTACATCAAATAATCTACACTACCAACATACTAAAATCATACTCCTGTAAAGAATGAATGTCGTTTAAATACAATAGGTTACTCTTCTTCCGCTCTTTCTTAAGCTAAAATTGAAAAAAAAAATCTAAAATCTAAATACGCAAATCTTCATCTCCAAATTATAAATACCAAATCATTCGAATTCGGTTTTTTAGCTAATCATTCCCCCTTTTTTATCTTTGAAACACAAATACAAATCAATCGAAATTGACCGAAACAATAAGAAATTTGACCCAGAAAATATTCCAAACAAAAAATACTAATAATAGAAATGCTTAAAGATTCAGCCAAGAAAAAGAAAAGAATACCTGAGACATGGCTTTTAGACTTGGAAATATAAACTGTGGAAGAGGAAGAAGAAGATATTGTTTAGCGTTGGTATGAAGCTGCAAGGTCGAAAGAATCGAAATTTATAAAAGATTTGTGGGTGGTAGCCTGGACCAGTCCACGCGCTTTTCAGTATTCTTCTTGCCGTTACTAATACTATTAGTTTTTTTAATAACTAATACTAATTGGCTGGATATATATATATATATATATATATATATATATATATATATATATATAATTTTGTTGTTGCTTTATCTTATATTTTGTAATATTATTTTTAAGAGTTTCAAATTGGCGGTTTAACTCTATATTAGATGTATTTATAGAAATAAATTTTATTTATATATAACGAGTGATGTCATAGTTTATGATAAGAAATGAGATGAAGAGATCATCTGTTTATGATCTACTTTTTTTCGTATGGAGTAAAAGTCACTAGTCGATCAAGATCCTAATTTGAAGATCAAGTGTATTATGAGAGAGTATCTCTAAAGAGAGATTGAGAAAGTCTCTTTTTATCATAGAGGAGTTATTTTATATAATATGAATGTTTGATTGTCACGTGATCACTTATTTGTAGGATGAGCCGAATCACCTAAGTGGATGAGTTTGTTATGTAGGTTTATCGAACTACATGAATTACTAGTCATTGGATTATGAAAAGGTGGTATGATATATATCATGTGTAGTTTTAAAATGGACCTCTTATGGAGTGGCAGAGGGTATAACACTTGCCCCTTTAGCTTGAGAGTTGTACATTGACACGATTCTATAGGTAAAGTAAGGGGATGGTTTTTGTTTCGTTAGCCCCCTTACTTTTTGTCTTTTTACATCATCCCCTCTTTAATGGTTTGTGTGAAGTCTTTAAGCAAATTTTCGTACGACTTATGGTTCAAAAGCTTTTTGCAGTGTTTATTCTATAATATTCAGTGAAGTTTATTCAATACAAATATTCAACTCCATGCTCAATGCCTTGAAGGAATTGTTTGTAAAGAGAGAGCTTATTGAGCTCTCTGGAAAGATCAACGTTGATGTCGATGCAGATGTCAGATGTTGCATAAGGCCTCTAAAAGGGGTGTTATTGAGTTGGGTACATATAACCATTGCGTGGTATAATGGACATTGGATTTGGTTGGTTTAGAAGTGGATGGGGTGGGTGCCAAATTTGAGTGTTTGGTTCCCCACCAAATAATGCATCGAAAGTACCAAAAGTGCCCTTAAAATTTTAGTACACAAGTACTTTCATGTACTACACGCTTTGGGCAGTGCCAAATGCAATCTCTTTATGGGTCGATTCGAATTTGTAGAATTAAACAAAATACATATTTAGCTTAATCGTGTGATTGTTTTTTCATTCAAAATCAAGTAATAAGACCAAGCATGGAGCGTGACTCCTTGATCAATAGGATATTTTCAATTTTAATTTCCCCTAAAGATTACTTTTTTAATTTGAACACTTTGACCTTAATATATGTTCAAAGGCTCTCAAATTAAACGCTTATATCTCTTTATACATGTGCTCGAGTATGAGATCTCAATGGACAATAACAATATCTCAACTACTGAAGTAATTCGGTTCGTACACAATAATTGTCCAAACATTGTGATTTAATTTTTACTTTTTCAATTAAATGATAGCATTTTCGTAAATAATTTATAAAAGAAAATAAAGTGATATTTTACCTCTTCAAAATTTTAATTTCTTTCTTTTTATCTTAAACTGGGTAAATAAAAATTCAACCCTCTAGGAGAAGTAAGGGAAATATAACTTCTTTTATTCCAAAAGTTATTTATATGCATTAAAAATCATTTCCTATACTTAAAAGGCAAAACTCATAGGTATTCAGCAAGTTCGGTTGCATTTTTCCAAATATGGAAGAAAAAAATATCTAACTAGACCGGTAATTAAATTTAGGGTAAACTATATTTACTCACCTAATCTCATGATATTATTTTGGTCACCATTTTTTTAAATCATATTTAATGTTACGTTTTGAACTACGCCGTTAAAAAATTAATGGTAATACTGACGTGTCACTATAAAGAAAGTCATATCATCACTAAATTTTTTTTAAAAAATTACCATGACAACAATTTTGTATATTTTTTAACGACAAATGATCAAAACAAAACGTTAAGTATGATTTTGAAGGAAAAAAAATTGAGTGACCAACACATAATCGCGAGAATAGGTAGGTAACTAAATACGTAGTTTACCCTTATGTTTATTGGTACAACAGTATTTACGCCAACAACAGTATTAATGGGGAAAATACATATATCAATACATACAGTTGCATCTCCTGGGGAACTCCCATCTCCCTTGACTAGTAAAGACGAGAAAGAGAAAGTGATTACAGAAATGGCCTTCAAAAAGATATGATAGGCCAAGCATCTTCATGTGAAACATCTTTCTTGATTAAGACGCAACGTAAATGAACTACAATCTATGGATATCTGGTCTAAAATGGTTGTCAAGAAATGGAAACTGATCAGGACGTACCCGTATATGTGGCACTAGGTCAGGATAGGAGGGGAAAGTTGGGTAACTCTGCAGAGCTGATGAGGGTAGGCCTGGTTCCGAGTAAGGATCGAAACATGGATTTCGAGTGGATCTTGACCCTGTCTCTGCATACCGACTGGTGAGAATTTGATCATCGTTTGTGTAACCAGATGCAGTTGGGACTATGGAAGAATTTGATCTTACATCCATATAAGGGCTACTGTAAAAACGATCACCTGAAACTGGTGGGTAATTACTAGAACTACTTGACAAAGTGTTGGCATAAGAAGTGGTGAGAAGATGGTTGCTAGAAGTCGGTGCAACTCCTGCATCAGGGTAATAGTTTGCCAAACTCAACTGCAGACCCCTTTTTAACATCATCAATGTCGTGGAGGTTAGCAATTGTCAATAGTTTCAATGGTCAAGTGACCTCACTACTCAATAGAGATGGATAGCAAAGGAACTCACTTAGGTGCACTGGACCATAGGAAAGCAAACAAGGATCCACCTTCAGAACCAAATATCAAATTTCTTTTAATTTAGATTTCAAAAGATCTTACTAAAATGTTTGGAGAATGAACACGTGATTCTAACTTAAAAGTTAGGTTTAGTGATATATGAAGGATTTGTCAGCTAGCAATTTCAGCAACCATGTGTGTGCCTAAGAGAGGGGTGGGGAATTTTCTCATCTCGCAAGAAAACAAAAGATAATCAGCCCAAAGAGATGATTTGCTGCCAAAAAACTGCAGTTGAGGTTAGCCAAACAAAATAAAAATTTTACCCAACTTTCCACGACAGATGGAAGAAAAGGACAGCCACCTATACATCTTCCCAGATTCAGTAAGAGAGGGTTTTAGACCCTCCCTTTCCAATTGAGTAACCCAAGTAGCAACCAGCAGATTTTGCAAAGTTCAACTCCATCATCTGTATGTATTTTTATGGAAATAGATTCCTTTGAAAATAAGATTAAATCACCTAGGTATTAACCTTTGTTTCATCTTTAAATTTCTAATTTCTAATTTCCCAGTCTATAACAAAAGAAAACCATAATTCACTTATCAACTCCTCAACTAAAGTTCTTAAAAGGTCATAATTCATAACCAAATCAATTACGGCTTAAATTCATAAACGTTCTTCAGCTGCTCTTGAAAAAATAGACATAAATTATTTTACATTTCAGTACCGTGTAGAGATGTCAATCTGCCATTAGTATCTTATGTGATTTAACAATATACATTAGCAAAAAGATCACAAAAGGTACTGCAGAACCAGAAGATAATGACCAGAGATGCTGCACTAAGTTATTCTATATGATACAATACTGGGTACACATATCCGGGACATGCATTTTATAAAAGCAACAACTGCCGCTATCAGACAATAATATGCAACTCCATATGGAATTATGTAAGAGACAACAAGCATCCATAATTACAGAAACAAGGATTATAGGCGCTATCGAGTATACAACTAGTAGGGGAAAAACCTTCCTTTAAGAAACTTTTTGCACTGAACCCTTTCATAGTATCATGTATATTTAATTCATTTTGCACCAGAAGTTTAAAATGTTCCCCCTCAGGCCTCAGTAACCTTGAACTTAAACTATCATGGTATTTACTTGTTTTATATAAATATAAAACACACGTGACGTGTGAGTTGTAAATAAGATAAGGTAGTTACAGTTTGTTATTTCCTGTAGATAAACCTAATTAGTTTAGATTACTCTTATCCCTAGTTTAAAAGTTAAGTGTTGTATAACTATAGGACTCCTTGCAGGAGTGAAACTCTCGGTGCTGAAGTCTTTTAAAAAGACTCGCTCTGTAAAGTTTTATTTGTAGTGAAATACTGAGAAAACAAATCTGTTTTCATCAGATTCTACATTAAGTTTTAGTATGAGATCATAACCAAGAAGGGAAAAGAACACCTAATATCTATCAAATAGGTTTTGCTTAAACATACCGGTGTACTACTATTATTTTCTCTGAACTTCTCTTCCCATTCTCTTTGGGCCCTTTCCATTGCTTCATAACGGTCAATAAGTTGTGCTTGATGTTCCAGTGCCTTTTCCATGTCTTTCTCACCTTCATACCCATGAAAACCAAGACCATAAGCAGTTATATTTCTTTCATCTTTTAAGGCATCTGAATGTAGATTGTCCACTCAGCTTTTATTTACAGGAAAATCTGAATGCAAAGGTAAAATATAAGACTCACTTTTAGACTGATTAGTATTAACTTCAGGTGATGTTACAAGTTCATTTACTGGTGAACCGGCCTTGACGACATCTGATTTGGGCTCCTCCGCTACTAATCTGATGATATAAAACAAGCAATAGATAATTTTGTTACTTGACTAATGAAAGTTAACACCTGTGAGGATTTCAATCTTGAACATGGCATCAGCTGAAATGTACCAAGATGAAGAGAATTCTCAAGTACAGTCTTTTTTATAAATGAAAATGAGAAAAATAATCCTTAATTAAAAAATTATTCCACATTTTATCTTTTAGTTCTGATTTAATCTCCTTCGCAAATGATCTGATAAATAAAGAAAGCATTCACAAATATTTGGTTTACTTGATTAATGTGTCATAACTATGAGGAAAACCATGTTGAATATGAAAGAAATTAATATGTAACAAGATGAAGAAAATTCTCAAATTAAGATATTTTTATAATTGAAAATGAGAAGAATGATCTTTAAACAATATTTCATTTTGCTCATTCAGTTCTAACGTTTCCATAACACATTAAGCTGTACAAAAGTATCAAAGTAATAAATGTACCCTCTCCATCGCCATTTCCTTTCTTTTTTATTTTCAGTTTTTTTCTTATGTCCAACCTGAGACCACTACTACACATCCTTTTCTTTATCATATCTTATTCGGGACTTCAATGTTTTATTCTTTGCATCAGAGAAGAGTGCATGTCATACAGGTTCTAGTACCCATAAATACAGAACAGTATATTCTTTTCTATTACTTAAGAAAAAAATAAAATGGCAAACTCTTTATGATAGAATAAAAGCAAAAGTATCATGTACCAAACCTTGATTCCCGGTGTCTTATCTTCCGGCATGATTTTCCCTGCCAGTGTTTTGGGGACGAAAAAACCATAGATGAAAAAGTATTGTGCTTTCTCACAATTGAGTCTCTATACTTTTCAGGAGAATGAGAAGCACTCTCACGGCCTTTCCAAGACAAGCTTCTACAAGATAGTGAAGAAAAATCATCAGAACCCGAAAGTTCCTCTTCTTTTCTTCTCCCTTTTGAACTAACGGATCTCTCCTCTTCTTTAGTAGAAACATTATCCATGTTGGACTCAAAAGGCGAGTCCTGGTCAGAGCTTGAATCAAGTTCCTCAGATACATCACGTACCCCATTATTCTCCAAAATGGCAAGAACATCTGCTGTTGCCTTTTCAGCTCTCCTCCTTTGGACAGACACAATTCTTAGCTGTTCCTCAAGTTCAGCTACCTGATTTATATAAAATCCAACACTATAAAGCATTACAGAAAGTTGATACACTTGAGCATGATATATATATGAGAGAGAGAGAGAGAGAGAGGTAAAATAGAACAACCAAACCTCAAGAGGCCTAAGTAAAACATTTAAACATACCCTTCTTGCCAGTTCATCAGCTCTCTGTCTTGCAGTTTTGGAGACAGATCGTTCGGACAGTAAACGTGCTCGTAGGAATTCAATTGTCATATTGGAATCCTCCATGTTGCAAGTTATCCTGAAAAAGCAAGGGCAAATTAATCACCCAAAAATCAAACAGCAAACCTCATACCTAATCTTGTATAGCTTTATGAATGATCAACTCGTCCCCATTGCTCTCTCATTTTCACACACAACAAGCATGCATGAGCAATAGTGCAATACACAGAAAGTATGAACAATTACTAAAGCTAACACAATGACAGAAAATCTATTTTTACATCAAAATCAGTTCCCCCTAGCATATAAATGAATTTACTTATATATGGTGTTGCTATAAAGGCACGGAAACAAATACTTTCAAGGCATCAAGAGGCTTCCTGCAGAAAAGAGGAACAGCCATGCAAGAGAAAACTCCACTGGGGAACTAAACAAAAATAACAGAAACTAACCATGTTTTAGCTACACCGAAAACAATCTCTTATAAAGAAGACTACCAACCAAAATTAGAACTGGAAACAATATCTCCAAACTGAGGGCCAGCATGGGACACAAATACAACTAGGATCATCAAGAGCAGTTCCCATATTTTCTTAAGTTGTTTTGGTAGCAGATTTTGTAAGAGAAACAGCCCAAGTCCAATCCCGAAACAAAAATAATCCCAAAGACTCTCCCTCCAAATTCCTGATCAATACAAATCAAACACCAAACTCTCTGATCTATGTAGGGATAACTGTTTATCAGTCAGAACCAGGTCTGAAATCGGGTCATTAACACAAACATGCTAGCTGAAGAAGTCTTAAACTTTGGCTTCTAACTGAAGCTCACTCCTCCAAAAGCCAAAATCAGAAAAAATAAACAACATAATACTAATCCAAAAAACATTAAAAATATATCTAGAGAAGCAAAACGATCAATGAGCTAAAACTAGTTTAACACACACACAAAAGCCTAACTGAAAGCATCAAAAACTAGTTGAACACACAGACACATATTAAGAAATACCCATATTATATGTACCTTTGATCTTGCTTTCCTTGATCAGAATTCGGCATTTTTAGAAGCAGGAGGCTTTGATCAGCAACACTCCAAAATATAACCCAAAAATCCAGCTTTTTTATTTTTTAAAAAAATAGAAAGAATTAGAGTATGAGGAGGAATGAGGAAAACAAGGTTTTTGATGCAGAAAGGAAAGAGGGTGAAAAATACGTAAGAAGGCAAAGTTGAATGAAATGGAATTGGTGGATGACTTTATGGTATTTTTCCCTTCACAGTCTTTAACCTTGAGATAGAAATGGATGGAGGGGACCGTCCGGAATTTCAAGAAAAGAGGCAGAAGCTACTTTCCTTTGTTTTAGACGCGTCCCTTTGGACACTCCATCGTTATCGTTAAATTTCAATAGATTACCAAACCCACTAAAACTATTTATCTAAATTCTTAAACCTTGTACAAATATTACAATTAATTGCTAATGTTGGAATATTTTAGTATAATTAAATGCTTTTTTATAGGTCAAATAAATTATAAGATAGTATTTATTTAGAATTTTTCGTAATCATTGACAACGCACGTATATATGTTGACACACTGTTTGAATCTGAGACCTCTAAGGAGAATAACATTTATTTTAACCACTGAGATCATTTGATGGGTTGACAATTGAACGTTTATTTAGAGAGAATAGTACAATATAATGTTAACATGGCATATGTTATAAAACAATTAGATGAAAAAAGTCTAAAGCAATTTAAGTTTAGATTGATAAAGATATGAAATATTATTTTTAATAATTTGAGGTGATTATAAGATATTATGTATTTATAATTTTTCTTAATCATTGACAATATATACACATCTTGAAACTGAGTAATTGAATTATTTTATATTCATTTTTGAAGTGAAAAATAACTTTTAAAATGAAAATAACTTCATGTATATCCAAAATTTGAAAAGTGAAAATGAAAGACAACATATATAAATATGATTATTAATAAAATCCATAAATTTGTGAAATTCTTAAGAATTTATGAATCTCACAAATTCATACTTTTTGTCTAAATTAATTTATTCATAATGTGTACATACCTTACATAAAATTTCAAATTCGTATTCCAAAATACAATATATGACTATAATTTTGAGTCGAACACTTATGTGTAGTAAAATGGGTTAACTTTCAATAAAGGTTTGGTCATGGCAATGCTGGCAATGCTTTGGATGGATCGACATGGTTAAGCCTGCATGTTCCAATAAGGGCTTCAGGGAGCTCTTCTTCTGTATTGCCCTGAACAATTAGATTTTGATCATAATCAATCCTTTTTTTCAATATTAACAAAATTTAAAAATAAATAAAACTTAAATAAATAGATGTTTTCTAAAAAAGATCATGAAAAATATTCCATCGCGTGATTATAGTGAAAAACTTCATGTATATAATTGTATAAAAACTTCATGCATGTCTGACTGTGCACGTTGGAAGAAGACTTGCCTGTATAATAAAAGCCATTTCTACGACTAAATTGTTAAGATATCCCAAAAGAAAATCAGATATGCCTCGTGCCATTGTTGAAGACCCAACATCAATGTCAACCTGCAAAATTTCAAACATATTTGATCGTTAACCGCATCGTGTACATACCCTACATTATTTGGATTCTTCATTTTTCTTAAAATATCTCTACATATCATGCATATATGGATATTAATATGGAACCCTCCAAGTACATGGAAATCTTGGGGATAAAAAAGGAACATACATCCCCATATCCTATACTTTCACCCGAGATCAAGTAACATCAGATATATCAGCATCAAAAACTTGCAGAGGGTAGAAGCATATCAACAATTGAAAACAATAAAGCAATGTACCTCGATGTAATTGTTCCCTCTGAAATAATGAGTTTTAAGAAATTGACCCAATATGGTAGCTCTCTTTCGAACACTTTGCCTTGCTATCCATGATCCCTAAACATGCATATTGTTAGTCAAACCACGGTGTTACTGTCAGGTATGACATATGTATATCAAAGCATTTCTCACCTTAGAAACGCATGGTATAATCTTCAATCTCGAGTTCCTAAAGGCATCATCTCCATTTACAAATTTGTAAAGCAAAGGATGGTCTTCCAAAGGAGATTTATCATATAGTATAGTGCCAGTGTATGCCTCGACGTCGTGGGAATCTGACTCATATTCGTTGAAGTATGTTACATGATTGTTGATGAAAACAGAGAAGGTGATTCAAGATATACTACAATCAAGAATACCTGGAAATTAACGATGATGAAAAATTCAGGTCCACATTGAGCTGCATGTTTCTGCAATGAAGTTAGCAACAAAATTTGTTTTCTACCACTTGCTTGTTATCTCAGATTTTGTCTAGGTTTTGCAAAGATTTTAAGTGACTTGGAATCAATTTCTTGTAATCAGCTCATACTTAGACGTCTAAACAAGATATTAATGCTGACAAGTTAAGTTAAGTGAAACTCAATCCAGCTAGAGTTAAGCTCGAGCTTCTTACAGACTGAGCTCGGCTCAACTAAATTGTACCCACACAAATAACACATTGTTAAAGCTCGAACCTGCACAATACCACCTACTCGGCTGCCAAGATCATCTTCTCGTTTATCGGATATTAACCAATCTGCCCCTACCATTTGCATCAAGGTCCCATTTGCCTTGATCTAAGAAAGATTAGAAGTTTAATGCATAGATTGAAGGTAAAAGATTTAAAAGAAAATTACATATGCAGATAATTCGAAAAGGGAATAATGTCAGATTCATTGTATATATTTAAATGAGTATATCCAACTATGTTACTTAGACTCAAGTAAGTGTTAGATATGATTGTATATGTTAGCATGATATTCCCTTGCTCATGTACAAATATTTGTAGGAGAGAAATGTTGGATAAGGATACTTTAAGGAAAATGAAGAACATGCGTTCTAAAACTTATATTCATTTTCAGCCTTAAGGATGCACCGTATTACAAGTAAAACTTTGGGGATTGGAAAGATGAAGTTTTATGGAATAAAAGGTCGTTTGACGTAAACTCAACTAACTTGAACTGACCTATATTACTCTACTTTTTATCTGATTTGAAGTATTTGTGTCCGACACAGGTATAGGACCCTAAAAATATATTGAAAAAACATTTTTTTTAATATACTCGTATCCAACACTCACGTCTGTTTTTGATTAAGTACGATTTGAAAATGAAAGTGACGTAAATGAATGAATACCTTTTGGTTGTCTTGCAAGTAGCTTTTACCACGAATCAAGAACCAAGACAAACTGCCGGCTGACCAAGTGCAAGGTAAAGTACAGGTCGGGTCCTTTTGGAGTGATTTTCCATAGCAGTAGACCAGGGTGTCTTCCTTGACCACCTCTTGTAAGTCCATGTAACCCTTCTTTTGAGCTGCAGCATGAATAAGATCAAACACTTGATAATCAGAAGATAGTAATTTCAAATTTGAGAAAATGATGCATTTGATCCATCAAAGTATCTCAAGTCATGTTTCTCTGACATTCAAAACTGAGTCAAAATAGCATGTCTAAGAACCTTGGCTAGCATAGTTGCACTCACTTGCAAGATCATGCAACTTTCTCACAAAACCGGCTGCTGATGTTAATTCCGGGTGATTCAAGTTCTGCATAAGTTAAATGAGAATGGGAAGATCATATAAATGAATTCTATTGAAGAAAATCATAACTCATAATTGCATTGGAAGATTGATCAACCAAGGGTATCACTGGTAAACACTGAAGTCGATTGAAATTCGTTGGTAGTTAGAAATAAACTGTAGGAAAAACTGGCTCCTTATGCAGTTTATGCTGTCATCAAACTGTACGTATCAACCTCAGGTTTGGAAATTTCGGTATATCACAAGGATAAAATAACAGTCAGAATCTATTCTAGAGACAAAGTGAGTACCGGGGCACAGTTTGGAACTTGGCTCAGTATACCACTCATTTTCCAAATGATCATCATCCGTAAGTTCAGATGCTTCAGGTACATCAAAGAATTCATCAGACTCTTCAATCAGACCCATTGAAGTCACCTGTACCTGTGCCGGTTTTTCCACCTCATTCTCAATCAAATCATCTTCTTCGATCTTTTCAGCATTCTTGGTGTCGATATTATTTTCTATTTTTTCGATTTGAGGTAAGTGTATATGCCTTAGCCACTCCCTGGACAAGCAATTGGAAGAATGATTCCCTGTTTGCCTTTGAACAGCTCCCTTAAGGCTGCAAATGTAAGTGCAATAAAACATTTAACACACCGTTGATTAAATGGAACTACCGGAACTTCAACTACTATTAGTGAGTAGTCAGACACCTGCAACTCTCTTGAGCATTGAAATTGTCAAGGATCTAGCAGCAGATGGTCGTACATAGAATTTCCAGAATTTCCAATCAATGGCAAGCATGTGCTTCACGGTTGACTGTTGCCCCTGGTTGACGGGAGTGATGACATATCCCCCACCTATGCTTTTTTGCAACACAAAATGTTCAAAACATAGAACAATATCTGAAATTAGACAAAAACAAAGTGATGTTTCTTGTGCACTCAAGAGGATCGAGAACTATACATTCCCTTCTAGAGCATACATTACTTTTAAGGTGAGCACGGACATAACCGCTTTGAGGGGGACATTTCTCGTGGACCACAGAATGGTACAGAATCACTACAACAAGAACAGGTAATGGAACGTTAGGTTAGAAACTAACATTTCGGCAAATTTTCATGAGTTTGCTTAATTAGTACCGTATGTGCCATCATCCTCTCGTCTCCAATAGCGTTGAAGTAATAAATCTCTCTGCTTCATTCCCCTGCAAGACCTATGATCAGTTCAAAACATAAAGCGTGAATTTTGTTCGTACAAGGCATAGAATCTAACCAAGGTAGCCAATCACTATACAACTTCTTGTGAATGATATCGGTATGATCGTCAAGGCACTCGACCACGTTGCCTTGGTAGACACAGAAGTCCCATCTGCAAGACAACCAGTTATTTAACATCGGGAAATTGGAAATTTCCATTTTGATAGATATTGCATTTGAGGTAATCGAACATGAATGAACATCTTACTCTGATCTTGAGGGGCCAAGAGACATAACTGCGAGGAAAATTGCCTCCGAGGTCCCATCCACCATGCCAACAGCCATTATAGCTGGATGATCATCCCAATGCTGACAACAAGAAGATTGTTCAGCCATATAGAAGCAAAAAAGAATTGAGTACAACAATCATGAACAGTGCCCAAAGAGTAACACACCCCTCCATGTGAATCTCGATGTTTTGCTTCTTTGAAAAGCCGTAACCCTATATTAGCAACACAAATTGTCAATGATGCAACACAAATTGTCAATGATGGATGAACTTTTACACTTATAATTCCATTAGGGGCGTAAATCCTTACCGTTTTCACAACCAAATATTTTCCAAGATGAGGGTACAGTTATATCAGATATCATAGCCTCCGCATGAACGGATGAACAAAATGGCCAACTGACAGAGTTCTTTCGGCTTAATTTTCTCATACTTTCGGATCTTTTGGTACAGGAATTTAAACTATATACTAAGTCCATTGAAGTTTACAACATATTTTTGGATCTGTTGGTACAAGAATCCTTCAAGCAATGAATCCATGGCGCTGCTTCCTCTGAACTTACTTGTCCAAGCTTAAGCTGATTGTTAATATCCTAAGGGCTGTAAATGGTAAAAATGAAGAAGACCTGCATGGGGTAAACACTTCATAAGCTTTAAAAATCGACATCGAAGCACTAGGGACGTACCTTTTTGTTAATGCACTCCATTCATGAATTTATTACTGCACTTGTAACAGGTTGCTGCAAAAGAAGAGCTCAACATAAATTCAAGTTTCGATGATATTCTGATACTCAATGGGACTAAAATAGGTAGATTTCATGATTTCAGATCAGGAGGTTTTGTATAAACACTCAGAGAGCATAATTCCTCAAAACCTTAGAGCAGAATTTCAAAATATTAAAACCAAAAAAAGGCCTCTAAATGGACTGAATCTGGCTATCTTTAATGTACTCTTAGTTCCTCTGGTCTATTATTTCTTTGCAAATGATTAGTTTTATTGATTGTTTCCTATATTCTTCAAAATAAAATAAAAAACAACCACTCAAACAAAAATGAAAGCCATTATATAACACATACATACAGTAATACATGTATCATGTATGTGTTAATTTAATGTATAAAAGGATCAACTTACACTAGCTTCCCTACATTAAAAAAAACCCATAATTTTCATTAGAGTCTGCAGAATGGGTTCTTTTCAAAACACATGAAAATCCATTATTCAACCCCGAAAAGAAGAGAAAGATTAAAAAACAAGTAGTAATAAAAGTCGAAATGAGTCGCCTCTTTTTCAGAAATGGAGATTGTCTTAAAGCTCCTTAGAACACTGTTCTGAAGAATTGTTAGCCAAAACGACTGGAACGTATCGTATATCACCAATCTTCCATTTTGGGTTCCTTCTGACAGAGACCCATTTCTTTCAACGACTCCAAAACCCCTCAAACTTTCTACTGTTTCTTCTGTATTTATTATATCTTTAATCTTTCTAACTCAAACAAGTGGTTCTTTCTTCCTCAACATTAATGGCGAACAGTTATTGCACGACGATCATTTTTTCCTTTTTTTTTGGATTTTCAATTGATATTTTAAGTGGGGGAAGTTATTTTTTGATCCCAACTAATGGAATCTGAGAATCAAATCAATGTGCTTTTAAATTCACAGCGTACTCTTTTTTTCTTCTTCTAATTTTTTTTGCAAAAAGAACATGATTTGGTCTCTACGTGTTAAATTACTAAAGTAGCCTTTAATGAAGAGTAAAATTTATGTTGTCAAGTTGGTTGATTGTTTAAAGTTTCGGGTAAACTATACATTTAGTACATAAACTATTATTTTTGTTTTTTTAGTATCTAAATATTATTTTTTTAAAACATTATCTAACGTTTAGTTTAGATTTTAATTTTGTACCATGCTGTTAAAAAGTTAATAGAATTGCTAATGTGATATTTTTTTAATGATGATATGACATTACTTTATGATGACACGTAATTTTTTAACGGTGGGACACCAAGATGATACTTAAACTAAAAGTTAGATATGATCTTAAAAAAACTGAAATTTAAATAAAAAACATAACAAAAAAATAATTTAATACTTATCGTTTTTCAAACCAATTTGATATTTAAATTTAAATTTTATCACACATATAATATAAATTTGAATTCATTATCATTGACAAAATGTTTTGAAATATGATAGAAGTTAAATTCGAATAAAATTAAATTTAAGCTTAATTTGAATCTTAAAATCAAATTCTGACATCAAATAGTATATTAACCTTTGTATATTTTGCAAATGGTTGAAATAAATATGTATTTACATGCAATGTTTGTTTAATTTAAATATTTTTAACATGAAATATACAATTAAAGTATATAAAATAAATAACTCAATACAAATTAGGTTGAACGTGAGTATATAAATTAACTTTTTTAATGAAGAAGAAAAGAAGGATAATATAATAAATACGAAAGGGAAATTTTCAAAACTTTCTTTCAATTTCCAAATTGATTTGGACAAATCGTCAAAGAGACATTATGGTAGTTAAGAATTTAATTAGATTTAGACAGGAGAATTGAGGGAAAATTATTGCTAATTTTCAAATATTATTAAATAAATAATACCAATTTAAAAGGTGAGACCTTTATATATATATATATAACTACAGAATTAACACTTTTTGAATATTTATGACACTAATTTGCACTATAAAAAGAACAATCGCGTTTTATAAAATATGTATTGCACAAAATATATATGTGACACAAAAAAATGTTATCTTTCTCAAAGACGTTTTTCACCAAACACGCCTTTCATGAAAATAACTACTTCCATATTATTTTTAAGTTAATGATTTAGGGTCGATAAAATTTAGAAATTTAGGGTTGGTTAAGTTAATAGTTTAGGAATTATAATGGTGAATGTTTAGGATTTATAATATTTTTTTTACTAATTTAATGTTAAATTAAATAATTGGATGAGATGTGAGAGGCGATTTAAATGTGGGATTGAAACTTGACCATGTTGGTCGACTCGTCATTCTCTTGTGGTTTCCCATTTGGATTGGTCATCCGTCTATCGGAGCTATATCACGTCAAGTCGTACATTAAATTTCTAATAACAGAGTTCTAAAATAAAATATAAACTAAACTAGTATGATTTTAAAAAAAATAAAAATTTAAAATATTAAAATTAATAATTTAGATACTAAACTCATAGTTTGTGTATTTTAGGACTATAAGGTCGCTGACCATTATAGTAAAATCATTGACAATTGTGTGTGATATTTAAATTCGAAATAACCCTATCTCGTCTCAAGTACTACAAGATATTTCTAGAAAATCGCAAATATTTAAAGACGATTTTGCCATATTTTATTTATTTAAACTTATCTACTTAAATAATTTATGATTTAAATTAAAATAATAGTTTTTATTTTCATAAAATAATGTTAGTTTATAGCTTTTTTTGTGTGTTACTAATAGTTTTACGATTTAAAGATCTATTTATTGATTGAATGATTAAAGATATTCATATTATCTCATTTAATATAAATTTAAATATTTATATTTATTTTAAAAATATAATATCTATTTACGTAATAAAAAAATGATTTTTTTACTTAGCTCAACTGCCATGTCAATAAACTTAAAGGGAAAATATATTGGACCCTATGCCTCACATTAGACTTAAATTAAAATCATTGACTAAAGCGTTTCATTTTCGATTTTGTTATGGAAATGGACCTACTTTCAAATTGTTCATAAATGTAATATATATATATATATATTATAAACATTAATATTAATTCAATTTGTTAATAATAAATATAATTTAAATTCAACAATCAAGTTTGATTCTAAATATAAAAGTTTCAATTTATTTTTTAATAGTTTGAGGTGATTACAATATAGTATATGTTCATAATCTTTCTTTAACCATTAACAACACATAAACCCTGCAGACACATAATTGCTTGAATTCAAGACCTTTAGGAAGAACAACACTCTTTTAATCACTGAAATATTTATAAGATTTAATATACTCTTAATCTATAAACTCTTTGTAAATTTGAAATTACTTATTCTATTTTAATCTTAATAAATATAATTTAATATATTTATTCTTTTAATTCAGTAACTAGAGTTCAATTAATAACACCTTCAAATAGTTTATTAGATTAAATATGTAATATTTAAAAAAAATAATTATGTGGGTAATATTATATGTGTAAAAGTTTAGCTAACCAAATAAAAGTATTAAATATAAATTTACAAAATTGTAAGATTTTTCGATTATAAATATTAATTTTAAAAATATTATTGAACGTTATTATTTTGAATTGAGATAAATTTTATTTTAACTATTTCGGGTAAAAGGATTACAACCTAAAGTGATGAAAATTTTAATAACCAATTTGATCAATAAACTTGAATATTAAGTATAAATATAACTATTAATTAATGAAAATATACCTAAAGTCTGGTACAATTTGATCTCCATTATCAATACCTAACATCAAGTTATGGTTCTATTTTAGTCACTCTTCATTAAAAAAAATAATGATAATAGTGAGATGTCGTCATAAGTGAAAGCCACGTTTGCATTGAAAAATAATTAAAAATATCACATCAATATCATTGTTAATTTTTTAATGGTAAGTGACTAAAATAAAATCAAAGCGTAACATTAAATATAATTTAAAAAATTATAATTATGTGATATAAACATAAATTAAGTAATTGGTAGGTGAAATAGATAATTTACCAAGAAAAAATCAACTTCGAATCTGGGAACTGCTGCACTTGCATTTATAACAATTAACAAGTCTTTAATTTATTTGGTGATGGTTGATGGTTGCCACTTGCCACGGCAAGCCTTTGTATTGGTTGGACGAAGCTATAATCAAGTAAAACTCAAATTCATTATTATTTTATTTATAATAGGAATATATTATTGATATTGATTCTAATTTTACTATTAATTATGATTAAAAATATTTTTATTATAAATTTGATCGATAATTAAATTAAAGTTAAATTTAATTTATTTTATTAACGGTTTGATCCAATAGCTGTAGTAAACTAAATGCTTCATTACCATTTAATTTTAAAATTTTAAATGTATTTATACGATATTTTTTAAATTTTTTTACTTTTTGAAGTATAATGAAGAGTTATTAAAATTGTATGATTTGTGATTTTTTAAATATAGTTTTAAAATATTTTAAACTTTTAAATAATTAATTTTTTATTTTTTAATATATATATATATATTTTTTAAAAAAAAAAATTAATTATTGTTTAAAAATATTTAAAAGTAAAAAACAAATTTTAACTATTTTAAAGATCAAATGAGATATTACACATTAATTTAATGTATCATAAAGTCCCTTTAACAACAACTAAAGATAGGTATTCATTAATCAATATATATATAGGTATTCAATTTAAAAAAAAAAAAGGATGTGGGTATTATTTTGTAATAAAATCTAAAATTTAATGATGATTTATAAATTTTAAAATTCAATACAAAAATTATTTTAAATAATGGAATGGACCATTTTCTAACTTTATAAAAAAATCCATGTTAAGCATCATATGAGAGTGTCAAAACATTTTAATACAACCAAAGTAAGGTATATTTTACGTTCTTTCCATGAGTTATAAAAATTAATTTTCTTGGATTTGTATTTTAGCTCCCAATATTTGTTTTTGAAAATTAAATTTATTTTTTAAAAAAAAAGTATTTATATATCTAACAAGATTAATTAAAAATATAAAATATTTAATTATAATTATATTTTTTTAGGGTAAACTACACATTTAGCACTCCAACCATCACTTTGGTTTTGTTTTGGTCATCTACTATTTTTTTACAAGATCATACATGACGTTACGTTTTGATTTCATTTTGGTCACTCACCATTAAAAAATCAACTAAACTACTTACGTGACATTAAAAAAAACAATGATGACATGACATTATCTTTATGGTAACACGTCAAAATCACCATTAATTTTTTAACAATGAGTGATTAAAATGAAACCAAAACGTAATGTTAAGTATGATTTTGAAATAAAAAATAGTTGGGTGATTAAAACATAACAAAAGTGATAATTGGGGGTTGAAGGTGTAGTTTACCCTATTTTTTAAAACTTATTTTCTACCATTTAATGTTAAAATAAATAATTAGATGAGATTAAATGTTAGGTAACATATAATAAATGCAAAAACCAGCTAATCTAACTCATTTAGTTGGTAGTCCGAGTCCCAATCCTTTCCAAGTTAAACATTTATTGGGATATTGAAGACTCACTACTACCATAAATTTAAAAGTTAGACCTAACCATTGACAAGCTTATTGTTATTTAAGATCAATGATATGATAGAAATTTCCACTTGTGTCTTAAGGGTAAAGTATACAAAATGGCCCCTAGCTATAAGATACAATTTGTTGAGTGATCTGATTTAAAAGTTATAAAATGGTCCTCCGATTATAGAGCGTTATTTTGTTGAGTAACTCAACTCATATGTTCCAAGCGTCTTTTTAATTATGATTTTTTCCCTATATGCATTAGTGTTTAGATTCTAGGATGAATTGTGCAATGCAAAGGAAGGGATTGTAGAGTTTTCTTCTTCTTTTTCCATTGTAAGCCCCAAAGTCTCATTCTGAGACTTTATTTTTTATTTTGATTTTGATTAGCTTTGGGCTTTTATGTGGGTATGAAATGTTTTGTCTTTTTCAAATAATAAAACAGGGTAAACTATATCTAGTATCTAAATTATTACTTTTATTACATTTTGGTACCTAAGCTTTATTTTTTCAAAATGATACTAACATTTAATTAATTTTTAATTTGATACTCCGCCGTTAAATTTAACATAACTACTGACATGACTTTTTTACTTTTTTCAATGATGATGTGATATTACCTTATGGTGGCGTATCAACATCACCTTCAAGTTTTTAACGTCAGAGTACCAAATTAAAACCAAACTAAACATTAAGTATACTTTTGGAAAAAAATAAAGTTTGAGTGCTAAAACAAATAAAATGATAATTTAGGTATTAAACGTATAGTTTACCCTAAAAAAAAATCAATCTTCTCCATCACCATCCAAACAAATCGTTTATTGTCTTGAGATTATTCTAATGTGCCTATTGGAATTTGTTTTTTTTTTTCAATGCCCTTTTCCTTTTCTTTGATTAAGTATCTATATTATATATTAAACGTTAATTGAATTAATTAAAATAAAAATAAAATAAAAAAACTAATGATTAATTACAACAAAGAACGGGAGTCTAGAATAACCAGTCGTCAATGCTTGCAACAATTTCACTGAGGCTCATCCAAGATTTTCTCCTCCTTTTACCTGAAGCACCAACTGTTTTTTTCCACATCAGGTGTCATCGGATTGTTTTCATGTTCAACTGATCTTTTCGACCCCCCGGATTTGTTCCGATTTCTCTGTTTCGAATCCAATAAAGTCCTACCTGTAATTGGAGTCACAGGAGCATCTGTGTTCAGATTTTCAGCAGCAGCCACTGCAGGTGAACTTATTACAATCATCTCATCAATATCATCTGTGCTTCTTTCTTCACCTGAACCGATAATAGGATTCAAATTTCTAGACTTGACAACTTTGGGCACCAAAGATTATGTTTTTGACTTGGGAGGGTACATTTCTTTCATGAGGCCATCTGGAGTTCCTCGCTTTAGATTCCGACGCAAAGAAGTGGCAGCTGTAGACCACAGTATTCCGTGTCGAAATACCGACTAATTGATAGTTCTTAAAAAATTTAGACATGAACCCTCTAGAGAATCTCCCCAATCCCCATATCTCACCCCACCCCCAATGCCCAACATTGCTAAGAGCAGATTCACTCAAGTAAAACCACTTGCATTTCAATTCAAAATGAATGTCGAAATAGCTTGTGAATCTAACCAATTTTTTTTAATATATATTGCCGAATTAAGCTTAGCTTTTAATAGGTAAACGAGACTAGTCGAGCAAGTTTTAGCAAATTTTTATCTTGAATTGAGCTCAAAGCTTAAAAGTGAAACTCAATTGATGGACTTAGAGCCTCAAGCTTTAAATAGAGTTAGAGCTTCTTGTAGCTTAAACTTGATTTAGCTCGATTGCACTCTAATCCGAAACATAATAAATAACTTTTATACCCTGTGTAAATTAACTAGAAACACATACTACCAAAGGCAACCAATAGATCTCAAATTTCCATAACACAGTTCAGTGCCAGAAAGTACTAACCTCTGGTAATGAAATAAAGAAGGATCATGGGGGATTGCCGAAGCGGTCTCCATCACCGGCCAATCTATGCCCAAAAAAAAGAAAAAAAGAAGGGATTGAAGCTTCGTCACTAGCCCATACAGCTAGGTTTGCAAGTGTTCGCGTTTCAATGCATCTCTGACGTTGATGGAATCTCCTCCCCTCGTTTGCTTCTTTCCAGTCGCTTCTTCTCTGAGTGAGACTGTCTTTTGGAACTTCGACGACATGTTTGCAGCTCTTTTCACGCCTCCACTACCACCTCTTGTAGACGTTACGACCGAATTTTGGAGAGCACACCAACGATTGTTATAAAACATAACTCATTTAAAACTACATAGATAAATAATAACAAATATTCATAACCAATAAATAATGCATGTAAAATCATAAAGTTCAATATCTCAAAAAATGTAATAAAATCCGAATCTAATAAAATAATATAATTTTGCTAGTCGACCTTCCTAGTACCAAAATATCCTATCGGTCACGATAATCTGAAAAGAATGACTAACGGGAGAGCTAAAAAGCCCAATGTGTCATCTAAGTACAAGACAAACATAACAACAACAAAAAAAGAACATGTCATATATAAAACATCATATGTAAAATAGATGCCATGCCATGCAACCCCAAATAACTCTATCATGTTTCATGCGGTTGTTGGAATTAACATCTCGATGAGATGAATCAGTCGATAGATGGAATTATCATCCTAAGGGATGAACTAGTCAGTATTAGAATGAACATTCCAATTAATGAACTAATCGGTAATTCGATCATTTTTGTAACGCTATCCCGTCCAATGCATCATACGTAACATATGTAATGCACATGGTCATACTAACATAGAACGATCACAACATAATCGATTCATCATACTTTATTCACTTATAGAAACATAATTCAGCAATTCAATTAAGGCACACATCGATAGATATAAAACGTGGATTTACTTATCACATATCATTGCTTAAAATATCATAAACATAGCACATTCAAATAAAACACGTGTAGCATAAACAAGGTAATCGGTCATAAGTCAATAGTCAACGAGTTTGATCAATGGGCCAATGGGTCAATAGGTATGGTCAAACCAATTCACTGTTTGAACTGCCCAAACAAAACCCACTCGGGCACGACAGCACGTAGGGCACGTAGGTCACTTACAAACGTCGGTTTTTTGAAAAGATCGACAATAATGGGGGTTTTAAGAAAATTCAAATATTCGAATCTTCACAGGTTGCAAGCGATGATGGTGACGAAAATCCAAGGGCACCGAATGAACGGGTCAACGAGACGAATAAATGATGTCGGAGGTTTCGTACACCACCACACGAATAGCGACCAATCAAAGAAAAACTAAAACTAATGGTAGAGGGAGAAACTGCTTTTCTGGGTTAAGCACGCACAAGAGGGAAAATAATTTTAAAATAGGGTAAACTACATGAGAGACCACTAAACTATGGTCAAAAATCAATTTGATAAAACCTTCCAATCATATTTTAATCGTGTCACGTTCTAATTGGATAGTTTAAATTTATTAATTGAATTAAAATAGTGCCTAATTTATAGAATATGCAAATATAAGGACCAAATATAAAATTATGCCAATTTTATTGACGTGTCTGGCTTGATTGAAACGTTTAAATGTTGAGTGATGTGATTGATTCAATTGAAATTTCGGTGGTCAAATTAATTTTTGACCATAGTTTAGTGTCTCTAGTGTAGTTTACTCTTATAGTATCCCAACTTTTGAATAATTATGACATTAGTCCTCAAACACTTCACAGTTCGCAAAAGGCTTATAAATTTTAAGAATCTTACAATTTAGTCCTAATTCGAGATATGACACCTCTTCCTCTCTTTCCATATCTTCACCTACCTTTTTCTTCCTTAAGCTTCTGTTTCCTTCTTCAATATCAGGAGCAAAAAAAAAAAAAATGCAGCAGCGGCAAACAGAACTGTCAACAACGCAAGCTCAAGTTTAGGGATGCTTCAGTATTTATGTTTTTCAATCACTCATTATAACTGAATTCATTGCGGAAAATAAAAATAAAAAGATAATGCGCCTTTCAACAACTTGGAAACTTCAAATTTACATAGTACAAGCAACGCTAGTACCTTTAAAATAAGATTAGAGCACCCTCTTCTGAAATAGTAAGGCAATGCTCAAATCTGAGGAAAAAATCGTATATTGCTAAATAAACATCAATTCAAACACTATTTTCCACATATATAAAAGTAGAAACATGTAGCTTCTTCTTCAAGAAAATAAATTTCTTTGTATCCTAAAAAATACCATTCAGTGGATCAAAATACATCTTCACGAATATATCATAGGAAACAATTTGTTTCAGAAATATCAATCCAATCTCACAGCATAGCAGAAAACATTAAACCAAATTACAATAAGAAATGAAATCCTTTGTTAAAAAAAATGAATACCCATTTCCCCAAATGACTGAGAAATCAAGTACTCAATTAACCACAAACTTAAGACCCACAGCTACATACAAAAAAGATGGGAAAAAACAATACAAAGAGTTAGGAGAGACTTACATCTTAGAAAGGTTGTAGGTGCACCGCCGGTAGCTTTAGCAACACGAAGAAGATTTTACAAACAAATACGTGAAACAAAGATTAAAAGACATGTTCCGACAAAATGGAAGTCGGAAGGCAAGGGGGTCGAAGTGAAGCGACCAATGAAATTTGGGGTCGAACGACCACCATATAAGGCCGTCTACAGTGGTTGCTGTTTCGATTTTCTCACTTTTGATCAGATTCCGAGTATGTTCTAGCAAAATAGAGGTCATATACGAATTCGGCGGATCGAGACAAAATAGTCGATGAAAACGAAGACTGAACGACCACTATTTACTGTCGTCGACGATGACGTCCAACACCGGTGAACAGTGGACGACCACCGTATATTTTTATTTATATTTTAAATTATTTTATATTAAATAATAATAAAAATACTACATCATACTAAATGGTTGTCCCTTGTTCCCATATAATGAGGTAAGGGAGGTAAATAGTAGGCTGCCCCCAACATTAGGTTGAGAGCAACTTCCGTAGGTGACCTCCAAATTATGAAATGCCCTCCATGGGACTCGATCCTACGACCTCAAGGTTAAAAACCTTGTGCTCTACCAACTGAGCTGGATATTTTAAATTATTTTTATATTAAATAATAATAAAATAATTTAAAATGATCAAAACATGAACAATTCGAAAGTTCAATGAATAAATTAAAAAAAATAAAAGTACAATAAGTGAAATAACAATGAAAGTAAAATTCAACGAGGAATTACATAGTTTACGCTATTTAAAATGATAGCATCTAAACACAAAAGATACTTTAAACACTTAAATGAACAAAAGTTATCAAGCCAAAATTTAAAGGAAAATCCTTAATGGAACGTATCTAATAAGCATATCCATATCCAGACACCACAGGAGTGATGTTTTAAGAATGATAAATTTTATTTATGTATAAATACTGTAGCAATTCAATATATAGCACGCAGGAACTTAAGGAAATAAATTTTAATATTACAACAGATTGGTCCCAAAATTTTTCTATGAAGTATCGCTTAGACTTGAAGGTTCTGGTTGAAATTCAGATTGAATCTGAACCTCTGAAACTTCGGGAGGTAACTCCGATGAGGATGTTTCGGTCACACTCGGTGCTGCAGCCTGGATAATATCTGTTGGCTTAAACTTGTTTATGTAGTAACTAAGCGTCGGTCCGGAATATTCTACTGTCTTTACAGGAGGTGAGTTCTTGCCAACTTGAAGGACTATAGATGAAGCTGCAGCAACAAAGATAAGGGCGAGTCCAGCGGCAACTGCTGCCGTATTCTCAGATCCTTCAGATGAATAACCGGCAGTTCCTGAGCTTATTGCACTTTCAGCTACATAAACTGCAGGCTAGAGGGAAGAAAACGCTTTGGTTACAAAATCAGTTATGAGGTAATTGAAAAATCTAATACTTACCAACCTCTACAGAATAAATGTTGGTCTGCCCTGCAGTGTCCTTTTCGACATAGCCAGTCCAGCCACGTTTGCGAGGCGGAAATGTCCCGACCACTTTAGTCTTATCCCCGGCTAACCATTCCACACTCACCTTCCCAACCTGCTCAAATATAAATATTAAGCTACTGTTTACTATAACTAAGACCAAACCATATCAATTGCTAAATTATATCAAAATATAAGTTGCCATGAGTAAATATATCATTGCCGTTTCCTTTTTCAAACAATGGAGGTCCCAATTTGCGAATAGGAGAAGAGTTTACAAATACTTGAAGTCAAACTCCAAACTTGCTAGACATCTTCTCTTAGGGCTAATTACATAAACTCGAGTTCCTATGTTGTTCTGAGTATTCATTTTCCTTACAACATTGTTCGAAACATTATCGAACATGGATATAATGATATAACATTTCAAGAACCCTCCATATACATGAAGAAATCCCAGGAAAAATCGACATACCAATGCCGAGCAAGAAAAATAATCTTTCCTCCAATACTCTAAACCAGGCCTATGAACACCAACGAAATCAGAAATTTCTCCAAATTTGAACTCTAGCTAATCCCTTTAAATCAAAAGCAAAACCTTAATGATATAACAACTGTTAGTTTCTTCCCCCACTTTGGGCTATCGGCAGCAGCTCGCCTTGGAGTCGGGGATCGAGCTTAAAATTTCAAATTACCGTATATTTTAGAATTTTTTATATTTTATGTTGATAATCTGTTTTCACCGCTAAAATCTTTAAATTCACCCCTCCCTAAAATTTTAAAATTAGCCCCTTAACATTAAATCTTGCATCACACGCATGTAAACTTAAAAGATCTTCCAAGTCAATATTTGTATTCTATACATCAATTTAACCATAAATAAACAGAAAATTAACAACAATAAAGCAAAAGGAGGAAGAAAATGAAGATTACTGAAAAAGAAAGACAAAGGGTCATATCAAAACCTCTTTATCTGGGGCACATTCTTCTTCATTACAGTCATCGGGTTCATCAGAAGAAGCTCTAACAGTGAAGAAATTGAATTGTCTGGTCTTGTTAAGTTTGGAGTATTTGTTGAAAAACAATAGCGTTGGGGAAGTGAATGCATAGCTGTTGGTTGATATCATTGCCTGCGATGCAAAAGCCATGTTTGGGGGTTTTTGCAAAGAGTTTTGGGGTATTTTAATGGAGTTTGTGGTGTGGTGGGGTGTGGTGATAAAAAGTATTTTGTGGTGAGATTTCAAGGATTTAGCTGTTCCATACACTATTGCGTATGGTGAATGGATTTCCTCACCAAAAATATCTTCCAACTTTTACCCAATTCTTTGGGCCTATTTATCGTTATCTCTTAAAATTTGTTTTGGGCTTATTAAATTTAATATTAGGCTTAATTCAAATATAAGTGCTCAAGTTATACCCAATTTAATTTTAAAGATCTAAAATTAGGGTTAAAAAATCAAATCTATAAAGACTATTGGGGCGTTTTTACCAAAAATATCACCCTAAAATCCTAATATTCACATTCTAACATCCATTCCCCAATATTTTCCAATGTAACACATTTTTTGAAAAATAAGCAAATGCGCATTTCAGGGGCGCGCCTACTGGGGATTTTTACTGGCTCGGCGTCACGGTGAGAAAGACACGTTTCAAGGAGCGCATCTTCGAGTGATTTTGCTGAGCTGGCACCACGATGGAAAAGGTGCATTTCAAAAGCATGCATTTACAAGGTTTGAGCACCACATCAGAAAGCATGTCCTATGAGGCACACCTTCAGCAAAATTCCATAAAATGTATTTTAAGAAATAGACTTTAAAATTTTAAAAAAAATTAAATTATAAGGACCAACAATATAATTTAATACATATTAATTCTATGAGTTAAAGAGCCTGATAGTGTTGGTTTATATAGAGATATAGTGGAGTGATCATGTTATGTCTACTAACAACAAATTTCCATAAAATACATTTTATGAAATACATTTTAAAAAATTAAAAAAAAATAAAATTATAAGAACCAATAATACATATTAATTCCATGAGTTAAAGAGTCTAATGGTATTAGCTTATATAGGTATAATGGAGTGATTATGTTATGTTTGTTAACAATGTGGGATAAAAGCAAAATAGAGTTTTTCTACTTTTTTTCTCATGTATTAATATTTTTACTTAATCCATTGAGTTATAGTTTTTTTACTATTTAAATATGAATTAGAGTTTATATTTAAAATTAAATATTTTTGATATGTTAAAATATTTAAATATTAATTTTTTAGTTATGAGTTAAATTTTGTTAAGAAATATTTTGATGAGAATATTTGAATTAAAATATTTTTTATAAGTCATCATCAAATTCAGTTTGTTGGGGAATTTTTGATAAAATTCGGAGTTGTTGATTTTTACATCGGTCGATGAACTAAACCCATTTAATTAATAATATTTATTTGCTCTTTATTTTTTTCATATTGATTTGCGCACTATAATCCTTTCTCCGTTGTTATGAATAACTTTGGTAGTAAGCCTTAGGCAAAGAAAAAGATTAACTTTGTTTTTGGTTTTGGTACTAGTTAAATGTGAGAATTTCACTTTGTATACGATCATTGTTAATCAATTATTCTTGAATCTGTAGATGCTAATGTTAAGACTCATAGAGATTAAAAATCAGTTGACATATTTGCAAATGGAAATGGAGTATATGGATTGATTTCTTTAAATGCATCTGATGTAAATACCAATAACTCTAAATTATATCAAATTTTTCCCAACAAACTAAATTTGATGATGCTTTATAAAAAAAATTATAAAAATATATGTTTAATTATTTTTTAAAATTTTAATTCTAATATTCTCATCAAAATATATCTTAACAAAATTTAACTCATAATTAACAGATAAATATTTAAAGGTTTTAACATATTAAAAATATTTTATTTTAAATATAAACTCTAACTTAATGGAATAAGTAAAAATATTAAAGACTACATGAAAAAAAAGTAAAATAACTCTATTTTGCTTTTATCTCATATTGTTAGCAAACATAGCATAATCACTATACTATGCCTATATAAACTAACATAATTAGAGTCTTTAACTCATGGAACTAATATGTATACAATTATATTGTTGATCTTTATAGTTTTATTTTTTTAAATATAATTTATTGATATTTAGAAAATGTGTCCTGTAATGTCTTGTCACCTTAGTGAAGGTGTTTCCGGAATGCACTTTCTTGCCACATGTGCAAGGTGTGTTACCCAAAATATGCCTTATTTCCTTGATTTTAGAAAATGTGTTAATTTAGACAATATTATAAAAAGAGTATTAAATTGGTAATATTTTATTTATTTAGATTTTTGAGTAAAATTGCAGGATATTGATGCCTGTCTAAACCGCATAACTATCTATTTGGTGAATTATATATTATTTTTTTATTTTGGTCACTTACCAATAATTTTCTAAAAATTATATTTAATGTTATATTTTTATTCTATTTTGATCACCTATCGTTAAAAATTAATAATGAAATTAATATGTAATTATAAGATAATATCACGTCAGTATTAAAAATATAAAAAAATAATACATCAATATTATCATTATTTTTTAATAATAAATAAATAAAACAGAACCAAAACATAAGTTATCTATAATTTTTTAAAAAAAAAAATAATTAAGGGTAATAGTATAAGGCTTTAGCAGCTTGTAGCGTTGAGACTCTATGAGGACGCACTTATACAAGTAACGATTCATACCACACAAAACGATACACTTTCGGGGGGAAAAACAAAACACCCTCGTTTTCAGTGGACCCTACACCCACACACGAGTCCCCACTGACTCTTTGACGTTCCTATTGCCGAGACTCATAAAACGGCTCGGCGCAACTCACCAACTCATCGTAACGGCGGAAACGCAAACCCTTTACCAAAGCTGGAATCTTCGTCACGGCGAGACGTTGAACAATTTTGGCGGTAAAATCCAGTGACAGCATCATGACGTGTCAAATTGTAATTGGATGGAGATGAATGTCATGTTCATGGTGCATGTCTATCATGATGCTATGTTGGTTAATTTTCCCGCGCTAAATAGGAAAGATCCTTCACTCCTAGGGTTTTCCACTAAAAGAGGCCCAAAGTTAACAGAGAGAGAGAGAGAGAATAGAAGAAAATTTTAGGGCTCTTTGTTCTTCACTAAAAATTAGTAAAAAGAAGAAATTAATATCTTTGCTTTCTAACTGGTTTCTCTTCTTCTCGATTTGTTTAAAACGCTGTGTTTTGGGTGGTAGATTAGAAGCTAGGGTTTCGCTTCACTGGATCTGTTACATCTGTAGATCCAGGATCCCAACCAATTTCAAGCCTTCATTTTGTAAGTTTTCATTTTGCTATGTTTTAGTTTTTTTTAATGGCATTCTTGGAGATAAATTCGCCATTTCCAGAGGTGTAAATGATTTTTTCTTCTTTTATTTTCCTTGTATGGTAGCTAAATATTTTGAAATACATTTTTATTTTGCAGTGGAGGTTTAAGTTGTTATTATGTATTTGTTTTATTTTTCTCAAAAAGAAAATTTTAAAGTCAATTTATGTGTATTTTCTTTTGATAGTTTGTAACTTTAATAGCTAGCTTAATCTTGAATATGCTGATTATAAGTTTATTGTTAGAACTTTTTGGAAATTGATGAACTCGGAAGGCATGAAGCCTTCAGTAACAACTTCTGGTAGCACGGATGACGATGCCATTGAAACTAGGTTCACTGCTTTTTGCAAGGTAGTGATACGTTCTTTTCAGTAGTATTATTTCAAATGTTTTTTTCTTTTATGTGTGTGTTTTTTAGTGTTATGTTTTCATGATTTCCAGAATGGATTATCTCTGGAAGAGAAAGCTTGCTCAAATGCCATGAAGCTATTCAAAGAAACAAAACACCTTTTATCCTCAAATGTTTCAGCAATTGGGAGTGGGACGGTGGTTTTTTTTAACTTCCTTGTATATGGAAATTTACTAAAGATAATTACTTTTAGATGAACTAACTTTGTTGCATTATTCTGGATTAGCTGGAAGAAGCAGAGCGATTTTGGTTTTCATTTGTTTTATATTCGTTTAAGCGACTGAGCGAAAAGATTGGAGAAAATAAACAACATGAGTCTGATGAAAGTGGGTTTTCGTTATGCCATATATTGAGAGCTACAAAGCTGAAGTATGATGCTGTTAATTTTGTGTTTAAGGGTAGCATTTCTGATCGGCAACTGTTTCAGTGACAATAAGCTTTTCTTATGTTTTCCAGCATTGTGGATTTTTTTAAAGAGTTGCCTCAGTTTGTGGTGAAAGCTGGTCCTGTTTTAAGTAACATGTATGGTGAAGATTGGGAGAGTAAACTCGAGGTACTGAAAGAATATGTTTTAACTTCTTTTCTTTTATATTTATTTATTTTGTCAAAGTTGCTTCTATTAACTATCTGCTTATGGTACTCTATCAATTAGGCTAAGGAGATGCAGGCCAACTTTGTGCACTTGAGCCTTATAAGCAAGTAGGTGCCCTTCTTTTATAACCTATTCTAGGTTATAAGATGGTATGTCTGAATAGCTTTGTGATGGAATTAGCATTTATCTTTTTATATTAATAGAACCAGGCTTTACTAATTCGATGGGTTACTTTTAAATTCATGAAATCACACTAGTGAAAAGCTATATTTATGTTTTACAAGGGTTCAGATTTGCAGTATACTTGCTTATGTTGACTTGAACCTTGTCTGCAGTGCTGGCTAATAGGGGGAGCACCCAGAGTGATTGCTCAGGGCCCCCATTTTTTATAGAGCCCTAATTTTTTTCAATTCTACTTTTTACTTTTATAATTGAGGCCTCTAATTTTTGTAATCCTACATTTTATCTATATAATTGAGCCCTTTCTCCATCCCTATTATTAATTCATTTAAATTTGAATTAAATCTAGATATTTTTTTTTTTTTTTCAAATTGCATTCTTCAATTTATCAAATATTCTTTAACTCTTAAACTTCTCCAATCTCAATCTAACGGTAAAATAATATACTATTCTTTACCCTTTTTTTATTTATTGTTCAAAATCAGGATCAATATCACATCCAAATTCATTTTTTTATTTATTCTCTTAGTTGTATTTAAGGTGTTTTTTAACAAAACAATAAAAATAATGTTTTATAAAATTTAATCATTTTTCTATGATTTATTAATATAGTATTAAATTAATTGTCTAAAGTAATAATATAATTTTGTTCTATAAGGGTCTATTTTTGAATCTCTCAGGGTCCCGAAAATATCCGAGACGGCTCTGCTTGTCTGAAATATACTAGAGCAGGCCTAGATTACGGTGCTTTTATCAAGTGTTTATCCCCCACAAAGAAAAAGAGAAAAACCCGGGGAGGGGGGAGGGGTTGTACTGTGCAAGATGTGCATGTAAAATATGTTGGAAAAAAATACGATAATGATATAATATATACATACATGCACATATCCTATTTATTTACAGTAGCTGGTCACGTGGCCTTGTTTTTGGCATTGATTGTAATCTTTTCCTAATGGATAACATAATTAAATTTAAGATAGTGATATAAATATGACATTTTCTTTTAGACAGATTGCAGAATTATATTTCAAATGATATTTTACTCAGAATTTGTACTGTGCATTTGATAGTTTTTAAATGCTTTCCTTTGGGCAACTGTATCCTCAAAACCTTATTTTTTTTGGTTTGTATAATTTTCAATTTGTAAAGTAAATAACATCTGCATCTTGCTATTTAATGGTATAAAAGGTCATTCAAGCGTGCATTTTGGGAACTCTTCTTGGCAAGTGATGCAAATGTTGACAAGCAGCAAAATGCTAACAGTTCGCCAGATTATTTATCAGATTGCCACCGTTTTGGGTGGTTACTTTTTTTGGCACTCCGTGTGCACGCATTCAGCCGTTTTAAAGACCTAGTGACCTGTGCAAATGGTTTTGTTTCTATACTGGTCAGTTATGCTTTTCTGTTGCTTTCTTACTAGCTGATTGTATGAAGGCAGACTTGGTTTTACTAAGGAATAACATGTCCCTTTTCCCCCCAAATGAAACATGTTCTTATTATATTAGTACAGATAATGGGTTAATTTAATAATTATCAAACAGAATGTAATCATTGAAAGTTACGTTTAAATGTTTTCTTACAATTTTTTATTTTTAACAGGTTATTTTGATTATACATGTTCCCATTCGCTTCAGGAACTTCAAGATCAGTGACACTCCACGTTTTGGTAGTTTTCTGCTCTTTTATAGAAGTCAAATTTTTAGATGTCTTTGATAAAGAGAATGCATCATGATTCTTCTTCACTGTCCTTTTTCTTTATTTTCTATTCCTGGTGGGGATAAAATTTTGGCATTCCTCGTTGGCTTCATCTAATCATTCAGTTAAGAAAGGAGACAAAGGTATCGACCTACTTGCGTCACTTTGCAACATGTATGATGCTTCAGAAGATGATTTGAGGAAAACAATGGAGATGGCCAATAAGTTAATAGAAGATATATTGAGAAAAAAGCCATGTCCAGCAGCTGAGTGTAAAATGGAAACACTGGAAAATATTGATACTGGTTCGTCATTCATGTCATGAATACAATTTTGACAGCATGCTTTCATCGGTTTTGCTTTTAATTTATGTGATCTTCTTTGATGCAGATGGCTTGATCTATTTTGAAGGTTTAATGGAAGAACAATCTCTTTCATCCTGTTTGAATATTTTAGAAAAAGATTATGATGATGCAATTTGTAATAAAGGTGATCTGGATGAAAGGGTGTTTGTAAATGAAGAAGATAGTTTACTTGGTTTAGGGAGCTTGTCTGGAGGGGCTATGAATGTTACTGGTATCAAGGTCTGTTTCAAAATTGAGGAAGTGTATTCTTCCCTTTGGTTTTTGTGCTTTACATAGCAGTTCCTTTATCTAAGAAAGTTGTTTATTCTGTTGAGTAGAGGAAACTTGATTCAATGGCCTCACCATCAAAGTCAATCTCAAGCCCGCTGTCTCCTCAACGGCCTCCTGCAACTCATGTGAATGGTGTCCTTGGGTCGCCGAGTGCGAAGATGGCAGCTACCCCCGTCAGCACTGCAATGACAACTGCAAAATGGCTTCGTTCTGTTATTTGTCCTCTTCCTTCAAAACCTTCAGCAGAGTTGCAGTGTTTTTTATCATCTTGTGATAAAGATGTTACCAATGATGTGATATGTAGGGCACATATAATATTGGAGGCAATATTCCCTAGAAATCATGAACGTAGTGCAACTGGAAGCCTTCAAAGTGTAAACCTGATGGATAATATATGGATGGAACAACGAAGACTAGAAGCACTAAAGTTATACTATAGGGTTTTGGAAGCTATGTGTACTGCAGAGGTGCAAATATTACATGCAGTTAACTTGACCTCTTTATTAACTAATGAGAGGTTTCATAGATGTATGCTTGCTTGTTCTGCTGAACTAGTGCTAGCGACACATAAGACTGCCACAATGTTGTTCCCTACGGTACTGGAAAGGACTGGTATTACAGCCTTTGATCTGAGCAAGGTGATAGAGAGTTTCATTAGACACGAGGAGTCTCTGCCAAGAGAATTGAGGCGGCATCTAAATTCTCTGGAAGAGAGGCTTTTGGAGAGCATGGTGTGGAGTAAAGGCTCTTCAATGTACAATTCTTTGATAGTTGCAAGACCTTCCCTGTCTGCTGAAATAAATCGTCTTGGCCTATTGGCAGAGCCAATGCCATTGTTGGATGCAATTGCCATGCATGTAAACTCTTCTGGAGGTACACCTCCAGTGTCCACTTTGCAGAAGCATGAAACATCAACAGGTAATGTTGGTAGCTCAATCTTAGGTGTGCAACATTTTGAGCTTTATTTTAATACTTTCTGACTGGTATGTGAATTTTCTTGTTTAATGTAGTAACTTATGTTATAAGATTTGATTACGGTTTTTTCTCAATGTTAAATTATATTCTATCATGCACTTAGTTTTCATAGTCGTACTATTTATTTATTTGTTTTCAGGTCAAAATGGGGATGTCAGGTCTCCCATGAGACCATGTGCAGAGTTTAGAAGCGTTTTGATTGAACGGAATGCTTTTACATCACCAGTGAAGGATCGTCTATTAGCATTAAGCAACCTTAAGAAGGCTCCTTTGCAATCTGCATTTGCGAGGTATTTTTTGTTGTAAGTTATAGGAAGTAGAAACCTGAACTAACTGCACTGGCTTAACTGAATTTTCTCTTGGGGTATTTGTTTGTAGTCCAACACGTCCTAACCCAGGCGGCGGAGGAGAAACATGTGCAGAAATAGGAATAAATATATTTTTTAGCAAGGTATCAAAATACAAGATAAAGTAGACTTTCTTTCATAGCTATGGTGTGCCTTACATACTCTTATTTATACTAGTTCAAACCTACTAACACTTGATTGTAAAATTTAAATATCCATGATATGCTCTCTCGTGGCAAATTGCCCACAAGTACTGACTATTGAATTTGATTTAGATTCTGTGATTATCATCTACTCTGTCTGATGTATTGCCTGCCTTTCACTGCCTAGATTAATAAGCTGGCTGCCATCAGGATTAATGGTATGGTTGAGAGACTACAATTGTCTCAACAGATTAGGGAGAGTTTATATCATCTTTTTCAGCAAATACTTATCCAGCGGACTTCTCTGTTCTTTAACCGTCATATTGACCAGATCATCCTTTGTTGTTTCTATGTAGTTGCAAAGGTCTGCTCCTCTTATGATATCTTTTTAACACACTGTTAAATTTATCTGCAGTGCTTCCTCTTACTTTCTGAATGAATAACCTGCAGATTTCTCAGTTGCGCTTGACTTTCAAAGAAATCATTTGCAACTATAGGAAGCAACCACAATGTAAACCTCAAGTTTTCCAAAGTGTATTTATTAACAGGTCATCTGCACGACCATCAGGGGTATGGTTTCTCATCCCTAGTTTCTTTGTCCCTGCTTTTCCAGGAGATTTTAACTGTTTTAATTATCTGTAAACAGAGAACCGGGCAGGATAATATTGATATCATTGCATTCTACAATGAAATATTCATTCCTGCTGTAAAGCCTTTGCTGGGAGAACTTGGTTCTGCTGGAACAACTACAAGAACAAGCCGAGTTGCTGAAGCCAACAATAGTAACGATGGTAAATGTTTCATTTATTTCCATTATTATATTCCAGAGTTTCGGTGTTATATTCTATACTTGCTGCTTGTGCAGGCCATTCTAATTTTGCTTGTTCTATCTTTATTCCCTAATTAGGTCCATGCCCTGGATCTCCTAAGGTTTCTCCTTTTCCAAATCTCCCTGATATGTCCCCAAAGAAAGTATCTGCAACCCACAATGTATATGTGTCTCCATTGCGGACATCCAAGGTACTAAAATCCAGTTTTTCTCCTCTTCATTGAGTTACTAATTTTCCATTTTATAGAAAAACGGACTTGCACGTTTAAGATTTGACCAGCCTCCTGGGGCAAGTTGGGAAAAAATATTTTATTGCTTAGAACCATTGCCGCACAAGCAATTATTTACCATGTCTAATGATGCAGCACTCTTAAAAAGGCCAATAAAAATATCCTTTAATTTCCAGTATTAAGTTCCATGAATCTGGTATGATGCAGAGGAAAGTCAAATCAGCCAAGAATATTGAAAAAAGATAATAAACCTGATTGAATTAGGGATAAAGAAAAGAGTTCTGGGATTTTCCAGGAACCAGATTTATCAAAATTCTCAATGATAATAATATTCCCTTAAATTTTCTAGTATATTATTTACAATAGACCTCTCACTAATAGTAAAATAGTTGTTTTAGAACTCTTACTAAGAGTCCTATGCTAAACACTTTAAGTATTTAAAAGAACAGAAAAGATAAATTTAAAAAACTAAACTTAAAAGGAAAATAATTAAAATAATCTTGGATACTCCTGCATCATTCTCTCCGGGTTGAAAAAACTCAATTCCGACGATTGAACTTTAGCTACCTCACTTTCAAAAAAAAACTTTAGCTACCTCAGCCATAATCGGTAACATACATAATATCATCTATGTTTGTGTAACATTTAGTATTCCCATAGAAGTTGATCATTTTAATCTTGACAAGGAGCTTAGAAGTATCATCCCAGCCTATGAGGATAACAATAATAGCTCTCTTAGTTAGGGGTGAGTAAAACTCGACTCGACTCGAATTGACTTCGAGTTGTAATTTCATAAACTTGACTTGACTCGAAAAAATTTCAAGTTCAAATTGAGTTATAAGATACAACTCGAATAACTCAAAATTTTTAATAATTAGTGGATTGATTTTCAAGTTTTAGTTGAGTCACTCAACTCTGTATGATATATGTATATCACATATTAAAAACTATGAGGGAATATATATATGTATTGTATATAGTTATAAAAAATCATTTAAATTATAATTAAATAATATCATAATATTATAAATATTTACAATTAAATTTAAACAAAAACTCAACTCGACTCGAAAAAATTTCAAGTCAAATTCGAGTTATAAAATAGGACTAGTTAACTTTAATAATTCGATTTTTTTACTCGATTCAACTCAATCGAATGCTCACCTCTACTATTAGCCTCATAGCAACGGATATATTTAATTGCAGCTGGATGCCAAGGAAGACAATCATGCAAAATTATTAACGAAAAGTCATCTTTCATGAATTTCAACCACTAGCCAATGGCTTTCTCTAACAGTGCTGGCTAATAGGGGGAGCATCCTGAGCGATTGCTCAGGGCCCTATTTTTTTTATAAAGCGCTTAATATTTTCAATTCTACTTTTTTACTTTTATAATTGAGGCCTCTAATTTTTGTAGTCCTGCATTTTATCTATATAATTGAGCCCTTTCTCCATCCCTATTATTAATTTATTTAAATTTGAATTAAATCTAATCATATTTTTCTTTTCTTTTTTTAAATTGTATTCTTCAGTTTATCAAATATTCTATAACTCTTAATCTTCTCCAATCTAAATCTAACAGTAAAATAATATATTATTTTTTACTTTTTTTATTTTATTGTTCAAAAGCAAGATCCATATCTTATCCAAATTCATTTTTTTATTTTCTTAGTTGTATTTAAGGTGTTTTTTTAACAAAAACAATAAAAATAATGTTTGATAAAATTTAATCATTTTTCTATGATTTGTTAATATAGTATTAAATTAATTGTCTAAAGTAATAATATACTTTTGTTTTATAAGGGTCTATTTTTGAATTTGGTTCAGGGTCTCGAAAATACCCGACGGCTCTGTTCTCTAGAACCCAGTAGAACTTGATTTTCAGCAACAGCTTTCGGGAACTCAACTTTCATGTTGGTTGTACTTTTTCTCCAAAAGTTTCCATCGCCGTCAAACTGTAACTCACCTTCAAGTATTCCTGCCTTCTCTTAAGTTCTACACTAAATTTTCCCTCAGTAGAATATGTTTCAGTTGTAAAAATGGAGTCTCTTTTTATTCCAAAACCATCATCCGACAATGAGTCATTTGAGATATCAAGAAGATCTCGCCTCCAATCCTTCCACTCTTCTAAAGTTTTGGGTTTCATCGCTGTATGAACAACCAAAGACTCCTTGATTCTGATACATATCAAATTCTTCACTTTCCTCAGGATATTTATCATAGATCGGTTCTAACATATCATAATCTTGCTCTTCCATGTGCATCTTCCCATCTAAATCAGCAACTTGTACATTGATTCCATCCTCCTTTGATGCAAGGGCATGAACCAATTGCTCCTCCAATCCACCTCGTACCACAAGTATTCCTTGTACATCCTCATCTGAATCATAGGAGTGTCCTATCTTATCAATATCAGATTCATTAGTAAGACTACTGGTAGGTCAAATTGGTTGTGTACACCTTCTGAAATCTCCGTTTGGGTTTCCACATGTACCTGTCGTTGCCGCAGTCCTTCATTCTTGTCTCATCTCTGCCATCTCCATTTGTTGCCTTGATTTCCTCTTATACGACGTCTAGTGTTTCCTATCTTAAGCAATTCTTGATATGAACCCTAGGATGTAAAAGGCTTTGATTATCAATTTGATGGAGAGTAAAGTCAAAACGACAAATAAAATTGAAAAAAAGATGATAAACCTAATTGAATTAGTGATGAAAAATGGTTCTGGGATTTTCCATCAGCCAGCTTTATTAAAGATCTCAATGATCCGCTAAACCTTCTGTTATATTATTTTTAATAACTCACTAATAGTAGAATAGTTGTATTAGAACTCTTACCAAGATTCCTATGCTAATCACATAATTATTTGAAAGAACACTAAAGATTAAAAGAAAAAAACTAATGTAAAAACCGATAATAAGAAAACTAATCCTAAAAACAAAATAATTAAAATAATCTTGGATTCTCCTGCATCGTGGTAGAAAAAGATGAATAACAACGGGTTGTATTTTTTGATTGTCTGAACTAGGTACTAAAGAAAATTCTTTGTTCTATTTTTAGCCTTTTGTATTATCCCAATCCTACGTTTATGGTTGAGTGTGATATGATAATGTTTCTTAAATGTGTATATTTTTCATGTTTTCCATGTATTTGGAATGCCTTTGAAGGGTATATCGTCATAAACACGTTCAAATATAAGTGTATGACTAGATATACATCAGGCTGGTGTCGAATGTGGGTACTTAAAGAAAAACAAGGAGTCGGAGTAACTTAGTTAAATATGTGGTTATGTAGAAAAGAAGTGTGTTCTTTTTTTATTAAATTAGATCTTATTTTCATTTACAGATGGATGCTCTTATCTCTCATAGCTCAAGAAGCTACTATGCTTGTGTCGGAGAGAGTACTCGTGCTTTTCAGAGCCCTTCGAAGGACCTAACTGCCATCAACAATCACTTGAACGGGTATTCTTCTCTTATGCCCTTGGGTAGTATAACTTTTACTTTTAAACATCGAAATTCTTACGTAACTAATGATGGTGACGTTTGCTTTGTTGCTTTTAGTAGCCGGAAGATCAGAGGGGCACTCAACTTCGACGACATTGATGTCGGCTTGGTTAGTGATTCCATGGTTGCAAATAGCCTTTACCTGCAGAACGGGAGCTGCACATCCTCATCTGGTGCACCTTTAAAATCTGAGCAACCGGAATCTTAGCTCAACGCAGGTATTCCTTGTAAATTCCGCCCTTCTTCCGTGTCCTTCATAGATTCTACGTGTGTACGTTCGTTACCGGGGGTACGTATGAGCGGTGAGTTGGTGTTGAATAGCCGCCACCTCCCGCTTTGTGTTTACGAATGTTTGCTAGCAGTACTTTTAAGCTTGGCCTAACAAATTGAATAAAGTTTGTCTGTTTGTAGCCAAATAATACACGTTTGATGACCATTTATTGGAATTACAATGCTCTTTACTTTTAAGGGGTAATTCTGTTGGGGTATATTTTAGTTAGGGTGTAAATGAACCGAGTTTGAACAAATAAAGTTATGTTTGTGTTCATTTGTTTAGTTTTAAAGGTGTTATTATTCGATTCGTGTTTGTTTATTTATTTTTGAAGGTGTTCGTGTTTGTTCGTTTAGCGTTCATGAACGTGTTCGTTTAACGTTTGTGAACATGCTTGCTTAACGTTCGCGCCCATTCATTTAGCGTTCGCGAACATGTTCGTTTAACGTTTGTGAACATGTTCGTTTAATGTTCGCGAACATATTCATTTAGCGTTCTTGAATATAAACGAATTAATGAGTGTATAAACGAGTTGATAAACGAACTTATAAATGAGTTTATTCTTGAATATAAAAGAATTGAATACACATTAAATGAACATGTAAATTAATTACGCTTGTTCATTTAGCTTAATACAAGAACATAAATAAATGTTATACGAAAGATTCAATAATTCATCGAATGTTTTGTTTATTTATACTCATAATTTTAGGAGATGTCTCAGAAGTCAACTTGTTTAGTGTGTTTGATTTGATGTTGAAGAATTTTTTCCGTTAATGTGTTCACAACTTCAATTGAATATCATATAAAGTCCTACCCAAATTGAATTTCATAAATTAATCGTGTTTAGGGTGCCAAAAAATCTATCTTCTAACTATGATGGGTCATTATTAGATGTCTTTACGATTCAGGTAACTTATTGAGCGTATTGAAGATGGTACATGTGCAACTGGTGTGCCGAAGTGGATATAACAAGTCCTAAAATTTCAAATTTAATATATATTAAATTAATTTTTAAATTATGGTTAAAATTCAATCAAATAAATAAACTCAAATTTCCAACATTATTAAAAAAATAAACAACTCAAATGACTACGTAACTATAACGATAACATTGATATGACCACCGTATTTTTAGTTTTGGCAATATAATCACATTAGTTTCAATGTTTTCACCTATCGTTACAAAATAAATGACATATCTGATGTGGACTTCTGACTCATCGTAGTCAATAACTATTACATCATCTACGTCATTTGTTTATAACAGTAGATGATTATATTAAAACAACTTAAATATTTATGTGATCACATTGCGAAAATTGAAAGTATAATAGTCAAATCAACATTAACTCTAGTAAAGGGTCATTTGAATAGTTTATCATAAGGGGTCGTTTGGTTCAGGGTATATGAGATTACCAAGGGGAATGGACTGTCATCCTCCCGTTTGGTTCGCAAATATTCCCAGCCCCCGGTAATCCTTTATTCCCAACAGTGGTATTTTGGGGGTATATTATCGGGAATGTGATTCCCCCTTCCCTTAGGTATTGTTACATTACCGGTATTTTGGACTAAAATGTCCTTAATCTTTTTTCCAAAAATATCCTTATTCTCTCTTTGAATAAAAAAAATCTACGAAGGTTAAATTACAAATTTATCCTTAAACTATTTTAGATTTACAAAAAAAATCATAATTATAATTTTATATGAAGTTTAAGAATTAAAATAAAATTGTACCCTTTCATTAAACCTATTTATCTTTTTAATTTTGTAAAAAAAATTATATAAATTTTATAAATTTAAAATTTTTAAAGAAAATATATAAATTAATTATAGTAGAATTTAACTTGTTAAAAAATAAATATATAATAAGGATAATTTGGTAAAATATATATTCTAATAATATTTTATTCATTTAACCAAACACTGTAATATTACATTACTGCTAAATGATCCAAACACAAAAATATAATATTTTATATAATCTTAATCTCATCAATAATCTTATATTCCGTGAAGTATTTGCTGCTAATTGATAAGAACAATGATATAGCCGAAGTTCTAGAAAAGGGAAAAAGAATATATGGGAAATTATAATAGAAATGGAAGATAAACAATGCCGACACAGAAGCCGTATTAAAAATACAATAGAATAAAACAAAATTAATAAGCTTAGCCGTACCAATGAAATTTAACCACACAAACATATTTTTCCATTAATTTCCAACCAAAAGTCCAAGTTTTCAGAGTCCCAAAAGTCTGCGCACATGTTTCTATCCATTCCCGGTTACGATGAACCCAACATAAACAAATAAGATTAAAATATTAAAATTATAATCTCATCCAATGATCTCGATAGTTAAAAAAATATTATTTTTTTCGAGATCTTAGATTCAATAAGTTATATCAATAGGGTGTGTACATATTACTAATGATTAAAAAAAATTATGAATATATTCTATCTTATCAGTGACGAAATTTGATGGTAGAGTTTGAAAATATCAACTTAAAACTTTAAAAATTTCATAAGTTTAAATTAAAATTATAAAAGGTTTAGTTTAATTTTTTCTAAAAATTTAGTGTCTAATTAAAAATTTTGACAGTCTTAATGAGAACTTTTAAAAGTTATGGTAGGTGGTTTAATTAAAATGATTAAAAAAAATTAAAATTTAATATAAATTTTTAAAAATTTTGAGGGAATGACTCACTATTTCCTCGTGTTCTGTCACTATTTATAATTATCTTATACTGTTAAAAAATATTAAAATTACATTATATTTTAACAAAATTAAATTTATTAAATAATTTTAGTGATAAAAATAAATGTTATTTTTAAAATAAAATATTAAGTTTAAATAATCATTTCTATATATTATCATTATCTCTTTCAAAGGTTAGATATTTTGTTCATTTTTTTTTGTATCTCCTTCCTCGAAATCAGCTTTCGTACTACAACGTATAACCTAATTTTTTTATGCTTATATAAACCCTAAACCATACTTGTATTATTTCCCACTTCATCCATCATACCTTCTACACATTCACTCCCAATATTTGTATCTAAAATACAATTATTTTCTCTAAATTTAACTTCCTTCATGGATGTACTAGGCGTTCGTCAAAGGAAAAGCAATAAGAAGCACTCCAAGAGAAGGAATTCTAACAGAGATATCAAAGTCGTTTATATCTCGAGTCCCATGAAGGTGATGACATGTGCCTCACAGTTCCGAGCTTTGGTTCAAGAACTCACCGGGAAAGACTCCGATGCTGCCGTCCGATTCATGGACGATGATGACAACGTCTCCGATAATTCTCCTACCTATTCCAGTTCAGCGAGGGTTCATGGTGATGGTGTTCTTGGATTGCCTTGTGCAATTTTCAATCACGGGTTCATGTTTGAATCATTTGATGATGAACTTATTTCGGAAGGAGATTTCTCCAGGATGCTTACATCAAATTTGTCTGACGATCCTTCTCATATCGACACTTTTAGAAGTTTTGGGCCAAATTAATCATAATTATATATGTATTTAGTTACAATATAGTTTGAGCTTGTAGTTTATATATAATGCATAAATTGGCATGCACCTATTCTTTCATATTAATTTATCTGAGAATTTCATTAAAGTCTGATTTGTTCTATTCATATAATTTTGATTAATTTTTGGCATTTATTTTTAACGAATTGAATTGTGCGTTCATTGACTATTTATTACTCAATAGGAAAGTAAATAAAAAATTAAATTATCAAATAAAATGTTTATACTTACCAAGGTATATTGCTAATTTCATTTTTTACAATTTAAATACATATAAATCACTCTTATTTTCCCTCTTTAAATTCATCTATATATAGAGCATACTATCGGCCATTTTACGTTCAAAACTACATGGAAATGACAAAAAGTAACTAATTGTTAGTTATTTAGTTTGTTTAGTAAGAACCAAATCTTTGTTTTAAACAAAAATTGAGAGCGAATACAATATAATATATGTTCGAATTGATCATTAAATAATGGACCAAATTTATTTTTCAAATATTTTTATATAAATTTTATAAAGTTATGATGTTGATTAAAATCAAAAGTCAAAGTGAAGGGATGGCTACCCTAGAGGTACTCTAATCTACAACATGATGTATTTTTCATAACACGAAATTAGTTTCTCGTTAGAAAATATAAAATGAGTTTATTGATTGATAAACGTTAGTGGAATACTATTAGAATAATATCGATACTAAAATATAATTTTGATTATTTAAACTCGAAAAATCAACTATGTTGACTCCAAATCGATTTATTTGACCACTAAATCAATACCTAAGACCATTAATACATCCCGTGCATCAATATACAATATAATAACTTTCAACATAAGAATCATCCCACCAAATGCACGATCAAAGATGGGAAAAGCGACAAAAATTTGATTTTCCTCTCACAAGGGTAAAATTACACCTTTGGGTCCCCACACTATCATCCCTTGCCCATAAACACCCTTTGGGCTTACCAATTGGGCTCAAATTCTGTTCTAACAAGGCCCGGAAGCCTAAATCCACTCTCAAAGTAGCTCATGTAAGCCCATAAAAAGTAGCTTGACTTTTCGAGTGATGCACGTGAAAGCAAAATGTAGGAAGCCTTTGCCTCTAATTGACAACAAAAGGATTATCAAGTCCTTGTCCTAAAAACTAATTCTTGAGACACGGATCTTAAGAGGTTAGATGTTTCATATATATCGTCTGTGTTCTAAGGATTTAGTTTTATGCTTTAATCTAATTAGGAATCCTATTTTAATATTATAATATTTAGTTAGAAAAATATGAACGATCTGAAAATAAATTTGATCAAATTATCCTTTTATTATATTTTTTTTCCGAACATTCTTTTTAACCAGCTTTCAAAGGGCTGTGTTGCATGTATCTTCATTCCCCGAGACCCTCATTTTAAATAAGTCATATACTTTTAAATATTTCAATTTCATCTCCAAACTACGACTCTCATTTTTAAATTAGTTTTTAAACTTTTGAATATTTTAATTTCATCCCCAAACTATGACTCTCATTCTAAAATGATCCCTAAGCTTTTGAATTTCCCTTATCATCCCCAAATTCATCCAAATATGTAATTAGTTTCAATCATAGTTTAGCCTAAGTTTTATTCTTTTCAAACATATAATAATATAACTTGGCCTAATGATTTTATTAACAAGAGATGCTATTAGTATATACATATAATTTTAGATGATTTGAAATGTTCAAAAAGTTTAGAGATCAATTCAAAATGAAGATTATAGTTTGGGGATGAAACTGAAATATTCAAAAAATTTGAAGATAAATATAAAATGATAGTCATAATTTAAGGATGAAACTAAAATATTTAAATATTTAAATATTAATTCAAAATGAAGATAATAATAAAAAGACAGTTAACTCAAAAATTGAGATGAGAAAATGATTCGCAGGTGTTGAAATTTGAAAAATTATAAAATACCCCCTTTTATTTGCTTTTCATTAACACTGTTGGATGATCAGTGTAGTGACTATTTATAGACATGTAATCGCACTAAACAAACATGAATAATAACATATTTATGTTCATTGGTTTAACTTTAATCGAATAAAAAATAAAATATAAACAATTAAACAAATATAATTTTTTATTTATATTCGTTCGTTAAAGAATATAATTTATTTGTATTCGTTTATGTTCATTCGTTAAAATGATAAACGAACGTAAACAAATATAAATGGATAAACATAAAATGCAACTTTCTTTTAAATTAAATAAAAATTCTTAAAAAAATATAAATAAACGATGGTAAATATAAATTTAATTAAACATAGGAATATAAATGAACGAATATAAACGAATAGATTATCAAATATTTATGACCGTAAATGAATGAAAGTAAATTATTTATTTATATTTATTTATTTAATTAAATAGATATAAAATATTATTTATATTTATTCGTTTAATAAATAAATGAACATAAATGAAATTTGTCATCAAACAGTTCACAAATAATTCTTTAAAAATTCAGTCCGTTTACAAGCTAGTTATTTGGTTAATTCGAGTCAATAAAATTAAATTAATTCTATAATGTATTAATAAGGGAAAAAGAAGAAGAAAAGTAAGCAAAGAGCAGGAAAGGGGTTGGTGAGAGAGTGAAGATAACAAGTGGAACTCAATTAAAAGTGAAAACAGCTTCGACGCCCTCTCTTTCTTCCTCGGCAGCCAAACTCAAACCCCAATTTTTATTTATAATTAAAAAAATTAATCCTTTCCTTATAAAACCCTTGATCCTTCTTAAAAAGCCTCTCTTCTTCCTCTGCCTCTTTCAATTTCTGCCCTTTCCTTTCCTTTTTCTTTTAATTTTTCTATTTTTATCTCTTCTGTAAACCCTCATTCTCCTTTTATTGGATCTGTCATCCCCTCTCCTCTCTTGATTATTTTTTTGTACAAAAAGATCTTTTTTTTATTGATATTGTTAAATCCCCTGTTTGGTTCCTGGGATTTTGTTTTCTTCCTGTTTTTACTTTCTGGGAAAGTAAAGAAGAGGGAAAAATGAAGGTACCTTGTTGTTCAGTTTGCCAAACGCGGTATAACGAGGAAGAAAGAGTTCCTTTATTGCTTCAATGCGGCCATGGGTTTTGCAAAGAGTGTCTTTCCAGAATGTTTTCTGCTTCATCGGATACTTACTTGCCCTGTCCCCGGTGCCGCCACGTGTCCCTTGTCGGTAACTCTGTTCTGGCTTTGAAGAAAAACTATGGGATTTTAGCTCTTCTCAACTCGAACACAAACTCAGCTGGGTCCAACTCGAGGAACGATTTCGATTGCGATTACACGGACGATGAAGGAGATGGCGATGACGAAGAGAGGGAGGATGATGATGAAAACGGGGATTTCTTCCATGACTTGGCCGGTGGTCGGATTAGCCGCGGGTCCCACGCTTCTAGTTCTGGTGGTGCTGCCGCCGCGGAATGCGGGCCGGTGATTGAACTGACAGCTCATCCGGAAGTGAAGTTGGTTAAGAAGATAGAAGGAAAATGGACAGGGAAAGGAGGGGGAGCAGGAGTGGAAACATGGGCGGCGGTGATTAGTGGAGTATGCGGTGGAGGAGGGAGGCGCTGCAAGCATAAGGTGGCGGTGAAGAAAGTAGGGGTCATGGAAGGTATGGATGGGGAATGGGTTCAAGGTCAACTTGAGAGTTTGAGGCGTGCATCAATGTGGTGTAGGAATGTTTGTACTTTCCATGGAGTTATTAAGTTGGAAGAGAGTAGTTTGGGGATTGTTATGGATAGGTGTCACGGATCGATTCAATCTGCAATGTTCAATAATGAAGGGAGACTTACTCTGGAGCAAGTTCTAAGGTTTTGTTTCTATTTTAAACTTGGCCTCTTTTTTTTTTTCTTTCTTTCTTTTTGTAGTTGAATCTTTTAATATGATATTTTGTTTGGTATTCATTGTATGAAATATTTTTAATTTTGCTGGTTTTGCTAGATGGTATTCTAAATCTTATTCTATTTGTTAACAAAACATAAGATTGATAGGTTGTTTGTAGGCAAGAGAAAAAGGTGTTATGTTCCGAGATTATATATTGTTGAGTCTGAATGAACCTTAAGGTTTGAGCTTTCGCACTGTGATATTCTTTATTGTGTTCAGAATGTTGGTTTTTGTTGATTTGGGCAGATGCCGAGCAGATCTTTATGTTATTTGTGTATTAAATATTCTTTTTATCATTGATGTGCGGAAAGTTGTTGCAATATGTTGGATTGTGTTATTCAATAGAAAAAGCTTAACTTGCTAGATGTAGTGTATTTTTTTTCTTTTAGTTAAGATTTTTTGTTCTTGCATTGGAGATTTCATTTGTTTACATCGAATGAAACTTTACACCTTATGGGAATGATTGTAGGATGATCAATCTATTACCATGGAGCCGAAGATCGATAGCTCAAATATTTAACTTTTCTCTTTACCTTCACTTCTAACGTGTATGTGCAGATTCTGTGCAGAAGTTGAAGGAATAGAACATTTTAACTGTAACCTGTTAATTGAGAATTCTTTGTTAGAGTGCTTGTTGACTTGACATAATTTGTGTATGAATCTTCTACTCCGTATCTGCACATAATGACTTAGTGATGCCTGTAAGCTCTTTATTTTAATTGGGATTCCTTCAAGTTTTAATGTCTTGCAAGTTTAGACAAAGGAATACTCCATGATTCCCAAACTAAAAACATGAGTGAGAAAGGCAGAGAGAGAAATAGAGAGCTTGTGACAGGCCGTTCATCTTACGATAAGGAATGAACTGTTTTCGTAGACAATCTTAGTAAGAGAGTTACTAGAAGAGAGTTAAGAGAGATCTTCGATATTTATGGTCGTGTTTTAAGGGTCTATATTCCAAGTTTTATGGTGAAACCAAATTATAAGTCATCAACGTTTGCCTTTGTGCAATAGGCGATGGAGGAAGGTTGTAGAAGAGCGATTCAGAATGTCAATGGAACGCTGATAGATGGGAAGAGAGTCTCAGTGGGGGTTGCAAAGTATAAGAAGGAAAGGAGAAGAGCAACTGATGACAAAAAGTTCCAGGTGGAAGGAAATAAGCATGTGCGAGGGGAGGAAGGTAGGCAGCAGGTGGTAATGGGAAAGCCGAGCAGCCCGAGGGACGGCAGAACGTATAAGGAGGTGGTGAATGTGGAGGAAAGAGCGGAGCATGATAGAGCGGGAGGACAAAATTTGAAAGCAAATGGGCTAAGGAATCTATGGGAAATGCACATTCCTTCTGAAGATTCAAGCTGGGTGAAGAATTCTTTAACAGGGGTTTTGAAATATCCCCTTCAGTCTGATATGGTGAAAAAGGCCATGGCGAAGGAGGGTTAGGAGGTCAGAATAGTAAGCTGTGGTTATGTTAAGAATGCTTGTATCGTTATATTCAGTTCTAATGAAGATTTCTTAAAGGCTTGGTCAAACATTAGAGAGAAGTTGTTCCTCTGGTTTAAGTGGTTATCTCCATTGTTAAACGAAGGAGTTCTATTGGCGTACTGCTTGGTAGAGTTGGTGGGGCTACCATTTCTTAGTTGGTCTGCACCTTTTATGTAGAAACTTGCAGGAATGTGGGGAGAGCTTGTGAGTATCATGGAGGAGACAAAGAATAGAGATGATCTTTCATCAGCGAGATTACTGTTAAGGGTTTTGAAGAATTCAAGCTGGGTGAAGAATTCTTTAACAGGGGTTTTGAAATATCCCCTTCAGTCTGATATGGTGAAAAAGGCCATGGCGAAGGAGGGTTAGGAGGTCAGAATAGTAAGCTGTGGTTATGTTAAGAATGCTTGTATCGTTATATTCAGTTCTAATGAAGATTTCTTAAAGGCTTGGTCGAACATTAGAGAGAAGTTGTTCCTCTGGTTTAAGTGGTTATCTCCATTGTTAAACGAAGGAGTTTCATTGGCGTACTGCTTGGTAGAGTTGGTGGGGCTACCATTTCTTAGTTGGTCTGCACCTTTTATATAGAAACTTGCAGGAATGTGGGGAGAGCTTGTGAGTATCATGGAGGAGACATAGAATAGAGATGATCTTTCATCAGCGAGATTACTGTTAAGGGTAGCAAGTCCTTTTGATATACCCGAATATACTTATGTAGGGTCATATGGAAGATCTTTTAAAGTCATAATCAATACGGGACCGAAGTGTAACAATTTCCAAGCTGGAATCGAAGATGAGCTGCAGAATTATTTTGATGATGGGAGTAGTGATGATTTTTCGAAGGAGGATGAAGGAGTTAACTCAGAGAAGGAAGAAGACAAGTGGGAGAAGTCAGTAGAGGAAGTAGGGTCAAAGGTGGACACGTGGTTACAGCAGGGTCAAGAAATTGGGAGGTTAGAAGGTGGCGGGGAACAATCTCTGAAACATAAGTCCCACACGAAACCTATCATTAATGGGTTGTCAGACAATTTTGAATTTGAATTTGAGTCTAATTCCTATAGAGATTATGCGGGGCTTGGGCTGCGAAAGGAAATGGATCAGTTATATCCAGCCCAATCTGATGGGGAATCATCTTCACTAGTCTCTAAACTAATTCCTGCTGGGCTTGCTGTTAAAATTAAGTGGGATGGACTGGATAAACAAAACAAGTTCCAGTCTCTTTATGAATTAATGGAGGATGATAGTTGCAATATTCTAGAAGAGGATAATGAGGAAGGCCAGGGTGAGGAAATTTCTGCTCGTGGTAAGATAGCAGAAGGAAGTTTCATGCAGGAGGATAATAATGTAGGATTTATGAAGAGCTCTAAAAGTTGGAAAATGGGACATTCAAATTATGCTTGTCTGTCAATTAGAAGTGCACCCGGTGGTAGGAGAGAAAGAGGTCGATATGCTAGAGTCTATAGAAGGTCAAGAAATAGACGAATTTGGTTAGGTGCAAATAACGAAACATAATTATTTTGTTCATAGGTTAATCCGAATCTAGGACAGAAGGCAAATGAAAGCAGATATTTTCAGCAGAGTTTTTCAGAATATAGGGGAATTGGACATGAAGAGGATATCAATTGTTCAATAGATGTTCAGAAGACACCGAATGTCCCATTAATTGGCAGTAATCATTCAGAGAGTCTGGCAGCAGCTTCTTACACTGCTTCAGGGTCACGATTTAATAAAAGAAGGAAGAGAAGAGTTCTAATCAGTGAAGCTTTGGAAATAGTTAATATTTCTACTGCTTCTTCATCTCATTTTTCAGGGTATATTTTTGGTGTTTGGTTTTTGAAGTCAGTATATGCAGAAATTTAGTATCCTTACTTGGAACATTAGAGGTTTAGGGAGGAGGGAAAATCTTTAGCAGTGGCAAGGCAAGTTAAGAAGTTAAAACATGTTATGATTTTTATTCAAGAATCTAAACTTGATCAGCGTCATGCGTCGATCATAAGGAGGATTGGAGGAAATTTGCTGAAGGGAGTGGTGGTTTCTCCTGCACAGGGGTCTAAGGGTGGATTGATTAGTATGTGGAATGAAAACGTTTTCAATGTCACTAACTAGCATGTTCATAGTAGGTTTATCGCATTAGTGGGGAATTTTTTGAATGGCCAAAAGGAGTTTGTCTTCCTTAATATCTATGGACCTGTTATTGAAGCTGAAAAGGAGGAATTCTTTGGGGAGCTGCTTAGTTATGTTAATTTGACGAATTTGCCAGTTTGTATTGGGGGTGATTTCAATGTGTATCTTGTTCCGGAAGAAAAGCAAGGGAGATCACAAAATTGGCATGCTATTGAAACTCTTAGATCATTTATACAAGCTAACCTTATGGATCTGCCTATGTCAGGAGGAATTTTCACCTGGTGCAGTAATAGAGAGTTGTCAACATGGGTTAGACTAGATCGATTTCTAATTTGTGGCAGATTTTTGAACAGCTTTCCTAGGATTTCACAATGCCTTTTACCAAAATCAATTTCATATCATAAACCTTATGGATCTGCCTATCAGGAGGAATTTTCACCTGGTGCAGTAATAGAGAGTTGTCAACATGGGTTAGACTAGATCGATTTCTAATTTGTGGCAGATTTTTGAACAGCTTTCCTAGGATTTCACAATGCCTTTTACCAAAATCAATTTCATATCATAATCCGGTCTTGCTGGAGGATGTTAGTCACAATTGGGGCCCCAAACCCTTTAGGCTCTTTAATTTTCTGTTAAAGGAGAAAGGGTTTGATGATTTGGTTTAAGGATGTGTGGTTGATGAGAAGAAGAAGAGGAATAGAGGGGGGATTTTTAGGTTGTTACAAAATGCGAAGAAGATCAGAAGCCTGGCAGCAGTCATTTAGGGCTGGCAGACTCCATTTCGCAGCTTGAAGTGAAAATAAACGAATTGGATTTAAAAGTCACAAGGTGGAATGTTGTCTAAGGGGGAATGTGATCAGTTGATTGAATTAAAAAATGAGCTGTGGAGATTGTTAAGGATCGAGGAAAGCATTTGGTGGCAGAATTCAAGAAATAGATGGATCAAAAACGGAGACACAAATACGAGGTTTTTTCACCTTACTGCTATGAAAAGAAATAGTGTCAATACTATTCATTCTCTGAAAATTGAAGGGGTGGTAATTTCGGATCCAGTTAAGATAAAAAACAGTGTTTATGAGTTTTTCAGGACTGCATACAACACAAAAGCAGCTTTTGAGGTTGAGGGTCTAGATTTTGATTTTATGAAAATATCAACAGTTCAAAGGGCTTATCTGGAGGAGGAATTTACAGAGCAAGAAGTGTGGAATGCAATTTCTTCTTCAGATAGTGCTAAAGCTCCCGGTCCGGATGGTTTTACCATGAGATTTTATAAGAAATACTGGAATCATTTGAAGGAGCAGATTATGGAGTTTTTTTCTTCAGATTTCTTTGAAGGAAAGGAGTGGGTACACGGGGTTAACCACACTTTTATTACCTTGATCCCAAAGAAAGGTAATCCGGAGAGTATAGAAGACTATAAACCCATTAGTCTTGTGGGCAGCCTATATAAAATTCTATCAAAAGTGCTTTCAAAGAGACTTATTTCTTGTGTCAAAGGTATTATCAGTCCTATTCAGTTTGCATTTATTCCGGGGAGACAATTGTTGGAATGTGCTTGTGTGGCCAATGAAGGAATTGACAGTTGGAGGAAACAAGGGCTTAAAAGGGGTTGTCTTTAAAGTAGACTTCAGCAGAGCGTATGACACAGTGGAATGGCAGATTATTATAAGATTATTGAAAGAGATGGGTTTTGGTGATAGGTAGTGTTCTTGGACCACACAATGTATTTCCACAACTTCTATATCGGTCCTAGTCAATGGGTCCCCTACAGAAGAATTTCTTATTGATAAAGGATTAAGGCAAGGATGTAGCCTCTCTCCTATTCTGTTCAATGTTGTTGGGGAATTGCTTCACAACTTACAAAAGCAGTAGATTTGGGTCTGTTTCAAGGGTTTTCGTTCAGCAATGATCAAAATTCCTTTAATTGATCACACCTTCAGTTTGCGGACGATTTAATTATATTCTGTCGAGCCTCTATTACCCAGATCAAGAATGTTAGAAGAGTTCTGAGGATTTTTAGCCTAATGACGGGGCTCCATCTCAATTAAGCCAAAAGTAAACTTTATGGTATTAATATGGAGAATGACTTACTTGAAGTGGGCGAGGATATTGGCTGTTCTATTGGCTCTTTCCCGCAGTTTATTTAGGCCTCCCTTGGGGGCAAAAAAGAATTCAGAGAAGTTGTGGGAGCCGGTCATAGAGAATTTTAGTAGAAAATTTTTGTAAGCCGTTGAGTGGTGGAGGTTTAGGAGTTGTTGATTTGAATCTTACCAATCGAGCGTTGTTGGGGAAGTGGGTATGGAAGTTTGCAAATGAGAAAGACTCGATATGGAAGAAATTCTTTTGTAGTAAACATAATGTGAGTTGTCATTCCTTGAATATAACTAAGGCCCTCTCTCATAAAGACTCGTGGATTTGGAGGGGAATTGTCAATAACTTCTCAAAGAAGGACTTCATTGGAGGGTGCCTTAGATCTCATGCAAAAATTCAAATAGGGAATGGAAAATCTGTCTCTTTTTGGAAGGATACTTGGCTTGGGGATTGTCCATTAAAATTTCTTTTTCCTAGGATTCTTGCACTTTCTACTAACAAAGGTGGCAATGTGGCTGATTTTGGTAGTTTTGACTTGAAAGGATGGGAGTGAAATATTAAAACGAGGAGGAATCTATGTGATTGGGAAGTGTTGCAGTTGGTTGAGTTATTGAACAGCCTTAAAGACGTTAAACTGATTGAATATTTGTAGGATTGCCTGCTGTGGGATGGCTTGGGGGACGGGCTGTTTTCTGTCAAAGAGTGCAGGAAATCTCTAGAGACTGTTTATGAGGATACATTTCAGTGGAGAAACTGTGTTTGGCTGGGATTAGTCCCTCCTAAAGTGGAGACTTTCCTTTGGCAGCTATCTCATTAAAAAGTTGTTGTTAGAATGGAATTGATGAAAAGAGGGTTACTATAGGGGAGAATACTCTCTGCCCTTTGTGCAACCTATGTGATGAATCAGTCCAGCATCTTTTTTTGTTATGTCAAGTTTCGTGGGAGCTGTGGAATAAATTAATTTGTTATTGGGGTATAAGTCTAGCTTTTCCATTTGTCACTCCTTCCTTACTTAGTTCTTGGTCTGATTTGAGGCCTTCTTCGGTTATTTGGAAGTTTATTCTGGGTGTAGTGCTATGGTCAATTTGGAGAATCAAAAATGAAATTATCTTTGATAATGGTAAACTAGACAAGCTTTCACTGTTTTTCACTGTTCGCTTAAGGCTAGCAAGATGGTTTCTAGCAAAAATATCCTCTTTCCTATACTAAGATGGATTCTTTAATTGGTGATCCTTCCTTGGCAGATAGTATCTCTGCTTCTAAGGAACTACTCAGATCTGGGTGCTGGTGGATTCCTCCTCCAGTAGATTTTTTTAAATTGAATGTGGATGGGGCTTTTAGTAGAGTTGGGAGAGTTGCTGGAATATGGGGTCTTCTCAGGGATTGGAATCGGGTTACACTTATCTCTTTTTCAGAAAATGTTGGCCCTTCTCATCCCTATTTAGCAGAATTGAAAGCTGTAAAAAGAGGCATTGATATCTTTGTTTCTTCAGAATGGTTGTTCAAGGGCAGACTCATTATTGAATGTGATTGCAAGCTTGTCGTGGATTGGATCAAAGATCAAGCTTTGGTTCCTCTTTCCCTTTCATATTTTGTTAAGGAAATTGTATTTATTGTTTCTTTTAGAAATTTTATTGTCAGGTGGATTCCAAGGTCTTGTAATTGCGAGGCTGACAAGCTAGCAAAAGAGGGGATCGGGTGATTATTTTGTCTGTTTCAGTTGGTGTCTGTTTCTGAGCTTAGAAGCTAGAGGAGTGTGTGAGGTCTTATGTTGTATGTAAAAGTGTTTTTAAGTCTTATGTAACTTGGCTTTCATTAATAAATTGAGGTACTCTTTTCCTCCTTCCGCTAGTTGGGCCTTACCTTACGGGTAAGGTTCACTAAGAGGGAGGTTTTTAATGAGACCTCCTATTCCTATCAAAAAAAGTTTAAATGTCTTGCCAAACGATATTTACAGCTTTAACTGAATAACATCTTTTATCTGAATTGGACTGGTTGTTTCTCTTGTTGCTTTAAATATTTTTGACAATATCATAATAGGCCACTTGACTTTTATAATTTGCTCTTTTATCTGAATTGGACTGGTTGTTTCTCTTGTTGCTTTAAATATTTTTGACAATATCATAATAGGCCACTTGACTTTTATAATTTGCTCTCGTTCTCCTCCTTCAACAGCATTTATCTAATTTGTGAATGACATTGCTGATAGAGTATAGTGGTCTGAACCAAACTTTTTTTTTCTAGTTTTAAAATTTTAACTTCTTGTGCCTTTATAACTTGTTAGATTGGTGATGCTATGAACTTCTAGGATATGCAAATAAATCAATAAGTTTTCATTATGATTGAAGTTTCCAAAGAAACATGACATTTTTAGGAGGGAATGGTTTTATTTGGGACAAATAGTGGAATTAATATTGTTTCTAGTAGAGAGATATTGGTAAAATTTATTTGAATTTTACTAAGAAATGCAATTGTAAAAAGCTCAAGAAGATAGGCAGATAACATGAAAAGTCAAAGTCAAAGTCAGTGGATTGATTTGAGGAATGAATCTTACATTTTTATTGACCATAGAAAATTTAATGCTATAGTATCATGTTCTGCAAAGATATGTGTTGCTTCCTTTCTCGCCCTTTTTAATGTTTTTATACATAAAGTTCTTAAATTTTGGTATCAGAGTTGCTGTATTTATGCACAAAAATATGATTTTCCATGTTTTTTATTTAATTTTTCCCCAATGTTGAAGTTGTTTGCTTTTAATCCTATTTGTTGGCTAATTAAAATCACCTATGATTTTAATATGTGACTAAAAATCACATATGGCATTAGTATGTGACCAACTTTTTTCTCCCTATAATTTGCAATGCTTGCCTTTTGCTTATCTGACATCTGGATAACTGACTTTTATCATGTGGTTTTAATGTTTTTTCATGATTTAACGAGTATTTGCTGATTGTAGATACGGAGCAGATATTGCACGAGGGGTGGCTGAACTTCATGCAGCAGGTGTCATTTGTATGAATATAAAACCATCTAATCTTCTTCTTGATGCAAATGGTCAAGCTGTTGTTTCTGACTATGGACTTGCTGCAATTCTGAAAAAACCTGCTTGCCGAAAAGCACGAACAGAATGTGATTCCTCCAAGATACATTCATGCATGGAGTGCACTATGCTCACCCCACATTACACTGCCCCAGAGGCTTGGGAACCAGTAAAGAAGTCTCTGAATCTGTTCTGGGATGACGAGATAGGCATATCGGCAGAATCCGATGCCTGGAGTTTTGGTTGTACATTGGTGGAAATGTGCACTGGTTCCATCCCGTATGTGGAGCAGCCCATTTTTATATTTTACTTTTCTGTTTCTTTTTCTTTGTACATGTATTTCCATGTTTTGATAAATGATATGGTTTTATTGTGACACAAGTTGAAACTCTTTATGCAGTTGGGCTGGTTTAAGTGCCGATGAAATCTATCGAGCTGTTATTAAGGCTCGTAAATTGCCTCCACAATATGCAAGTGTAGTCGGTGTTGGGTTACCTCGGGAATTGTGGAAGATGATTGGTGATTGCCTGCAATTCAAGCCATCGAAAAGACCGACATTTAATGCAATGTTAGCAATATTCCTCCGTCATTTGCAAGAGATACCACGCAGCCCTCCTGCAAGCCCTGATAAGTAAGAAATTATCATTTTCTTCCTTTATCATTGTTTGTGCTTCCTAGATAAAATCTAATGGTAGCCTTAAAAGAAGCGGATTCTTTTAGCATTGGTTGTTCATCTGTGTGTCTGTCTCTGTCCATAAAATTAGTTCATAGCCTTCAATAAATTTTGTTGGTGTATGCGCAGTGGCTTTGCCAGATTTCCTGGGTCAAATGCTGTGGAGCCACCTGCTGTGCCTGACCTGGAAGTTTTACCTGATAATCCTAACCTTCTGCATCGACTTATTTCTGAGGGAGATGTGCGCGGTGTGAGGTTAGTGCATTTCTTTTAAGACATATACTTATCTCTCATTTTTAAGAATGCTATATCTCTTACGTATTTCATATGCCCTTCTCTTTGTTTCTGCAGAGATTTTCTTGCAAATGCTTCATCTGGAAATAGTGGCAGCTCAATTTCTTCACTTTTAGAAGCAGAGAATGCTGATGGGCAAACCGCTCTCCACTTGGCCGGTAGGCGAGGTAGTGCTGAACTTGTGGAGACAATATTGGAGTATTCAGAGGCAAATGTGGATATTTTGGACAAGGACGGGGATCCTCCTCTTGTTTTTGCTTTAGCTGCTGGATCCTCAGAATGTGTCCTTGCTCTCATTAGGAGAGGTGCTGATGTTCAATCGAGGTTGAGGGAAGGCTTAGGTCCTTCTGTTGCCCATGTTTGTGCATACCATGGTCAACCTGACTGCATGCGTGTAGGTCTTATGTTAATTGTATATATATGGCTAATCTGTCTTGCTTGTTTTCAGTGTTTGAGTTATCTGGTTTGTGTCTCTAAATGTCTAACAGGAGTTGCTATTGGCTGGAGCTGACCCTAATGGTGTGGATGATGAAGGTGAATCTGTTCTTCATAGAGCTGTGGCCAAGAAATATACGGACTGCGCCCTTGTCATATTAGAAAATGGAGGCTGTACATCAATGGCTATCTTGAATTCCAAAAATCTGACGTATGTACTATGCTGCATACCACCAGTTTGCTTAGTTTTTGTTTTTCTATTTCTCTTTTCTTTATCTGTGTGAGCACTATACTATCTGTTTAATTAGTCTGGAACCCCATGAACCGAATCGTTGATTTAGCTTTGTGAAAAAACCTTGCTTGATTAACTTTAGGCTTAAAATAACCAGATTCCAGATACTTTTCCTCTTCAATTTATGCTTGCAGCTGATTCTTTTGCAGCTCTTGTTTTCTTTCACACTTTATATGTTACCTGTTATCTGTTAATTATATGTTGAACTTCTGGAAACCTCAAGACAAGATAAACTTGAAATTTTCAATAATCATTGATACTTTTGATAGTCTAATGCAGGGACATATAACTGGTGAACAATCTTTGTTCCCTATCATGTTTGCACAATTAGGGTTGTGTTCTATTATTGTGCCTGTATATAAATCCAGTCATCTATTGGTAGATGCATTTATCTCTAAACTTGTTTGTGATTCACATTACTTTATTGATATACTTAGCTAGTCGTTTTAGGATATATGGAAAGTGATAACAAATATGCAGTAGATTGGATTTTAAAACGGCAACCTTCCCCTACTATTTTCAGTGAGTTGGTGGAGGAAATTGGAGTTCTTGTTACTACAAAGGGAGTTGTTCTGAGATGGGTTTCTAGGAGTTGCAATATGGAGGCAGATAGGTTAGCTAAACAGGGAATCGGATGAGTGTTGAAGGCTTAGTGTTTACGATAGTGTTGGTGTGGGGTTAGGCTGATGGGTGATTTTTTCCCATCGCTATTTGTATTATGGTCATGGTGTATTTTCGAGGGTTAGAGTGTTATGTTTATCCTGTGTTTCTCAGGATCAGGATGTATTGTGTATCTTATGTAATTCTGGTTTATCAATAAAATGAGGTGCTCTTTTCCTCCCTCAATTAGTTTACATCAAATGTAAACTATGAGGGAGGTTCCTAATGAGTCCTCCTATTCCTATCAAAAAAAAAAAATATTCATTCAAAGTAATTCATTGAGAAAGAAAAAAAGAGTCGTAGGAATTGTTTCGTCATTCCATCTCCTGGATTTGTGGTTAAATCTCAACTTATCACTTATCTCTCTCTCTCTCTCACCTTTTTTTTGCTTTTGTTCTTTTGGGTTGCAAACATAAATATGCCATAAGTTAACAAATGGAAAAAATTATGATATAGAACAACTGATTTCAACCTTTCTAACCTCTTTGCTATCTGTGCTAGTACCGCTTTTGTTAGAATATACGATTACCATAAGTTCTTGCCATTTAATGTTTCATACCATTTCCTTCTGCTTAATGCTATGTTTCTTTCTTTACATTGTCATTAGACCATTGCATTTGTGTGTGGCAACATGGAATGTGGCTGTTGTCAAAAGGTGGGTGGAAGTTGCATCACCAGAAGAAATTGCTGATGCAATTGATATTCCTAGTCCTGTTGGTACTGCTTTGTGCATGGCTGCTGCTCTTAAGAAAGATCACGAAATAGGTAGTTAAGAACTCTCGATTCTTATTCTTTTAGTTAATGGTCTGAATTTTCACTCTTGAAAGTTGTGTCTAGTCAATTGTTCATTCTATGAATTGCTAAACAGGTTTAGGTATATTGTTTACTTAAGAGGCTATAATGTGGCGTTTCATATTGTTTATTATTTGTTATAAATTATTGGATTTTACTCTGGAATAGAAATTTCTACATGAAGTTACTGTTGGCTATACATAGAAAGAGTTCTTTTTCACCAGTTTTGTTTTTGGAGTTTATGTATATGTGCTTTGGCTTCTTGTTACCTTTTTACTTGTTTACTAGCTAGTTTACCGTCTGAATCCTATTCGTAGTTTTGATACTGAATGGTATTTGAATCTTCATAGATATTATTTTCTCTAGGACTTCACTTGATAAATATTTTATTCCCTTTACGCTATGCCATTTTTTAATTACGATTTAGGCTATGCCAAGAAATATGTTATGGGGTATCTTTCCTCCTCTTTCTTGTGATATTCTTCTCCCTATTGCTACAGCATTCAAGGTTAGCTGCTACAAAATTGTTATTATATCCTTGGTCACTTTTGTGGTCTTATATGGTTTTCTGTACTTTTAGCCCTTAACTCTTGATCCTTGTTTCAGGCAAACTGCAAATACTAAACCTTTCAACCATTTTGTTACTACCCTTGTTACTTGAAGGCCTGTTACAATACCTTGGTTTATTTTTTTACTTGGCAATGTTGTGTCCAACTTCTCTTAACCACATGAATATTTTTTATTCGGTAGTAATTAATTTTATTGATTCATAAAATTGCTTGTAGAGGGTAGGGAACTGGTGCGCTTATTGCTTGCAGCTGGGGCTGATCCCACTGCCCAAGATGCTCAACATGGGAGAACAGCATTGCATACCGCTGCTATGGCAAATGATGTTGAATTGGTAAAAGTAAGCTACATAGCTTCCTTTTTGTGAGTTGCAGTTATTTGCTATTCTTTTTTCGGTAATTTGATTCCCATGCATGCATCAGCGGTATGAGAAAACCTATATTCAACCAGATTTTGATTCTAGACAAGTTTCCTAATTCCAAACTGATAAACAGATAATTCTTGATGCTGGAGTGGATGTGAACATCAGAAATGTGCACAATACAACTCCTCTGCATGTAGCTTTGGCCAGAGGGGTAGCATCATGTGTTGGATTGCTCTTATCTGCTGGGGCAGATTGTAATTTACAGGTGTCTACTTTAATTTGCCTAAAATTCTTTGCCATGTCATGCTTATGCTTGTCTTTTCCAAAATAAGTTTAATGGATTATGAACCTTCTGCTAGGAAGCAAATAGTATTTGGTTATATATATATATATATATATATATCCCCTCATGTATGCATGATTTAGGCATCAACTGTATCAGGAGTTTATGCTTTATTTTTTTATGGTAGTTTGGGGTTTGCATGTCAAATCATTTTTCTGATTATCTTGGTCTGATAATGGTCTGATTTTAATTATAGTGAAGGACTCTTCTAGTTGGGAGTGGGACAAAAAACCTCTATGGAACTTCAAAATTGGGTGCTTAGCAATTAAAACAAACATAGTTCTTTGATTTACAACCAATAATCTACTTACGCAGAAAACCGTATGTAAATAAACTGAAATATTAGACTTGGAATGGCCAAACTAATTGACTATCTCTCAGTTAGACTTGCTAATTGAAGTTTATATGGGGGACATATATGGCAAGTGATGTTGAAAGGCCTATTTCTACTATGTCTTATCTGCAATTTGTTTTTTAGGAGAATGGTGTGTTATCATACTAGATATATTGGAACTGTGCCTTCTCGGAGTTTGTGGTGAACTGGAGGTTTTAACTCAAGGTTTATGGTTATAGAGAGTGGTCTAAGGATGATTCTTGAACTAGGGTTGGAGCTGAGTAGTAAATGTATATTTGGCATTAATTGATTGGAAGGATTTTGGAGTGTTCCTGATCTGGTTTACGAATTTGGTAACGTAGGATTAAATTTGGATTTGTAGAAGAGAAGCTAAGAAAGTCTGTATTGCGCTATTAAACATTTACCCCTTCTCAAATTGCTCAGGAGTCGGGAGTAAAAGCTCTTTAAGTTAGTGGAATTTGGGAAAGTAAAAATCACTGGGTGGACCACAATCTTGCTTAACATTTTTTTTTGATAGGAATAATAGGCCTCATTAAAAACCTCCCTCTTAGTTAGCTCTTGGAAAGAGTAACTATCGGAAGGAGGAAAAGGTATGTGAAGATGTCAAAGGCAAAGGCAAAAAGTAAAAATAAACTGAAAGCAAGCTACAAATAGCAAAAAGTAAAAAAACAAAGCACCCACTAGTTGTAGCGTAAGTGTTGAAGCAGTGAGTACGTAAATAAGGAGCAACCATGTATCTAATATTTATGTATTTATGCAGTAATTTGGAGAAAAAATGATGCTAAAATAAAAGTGGAATTACAGTTGGGCTTGAGATAAAGTAGACATAAGAGAAGAAAGGCATAAGTTTCCAATATTGTCTAACAAGGTTATCTTAGGGAAAAAAATGAGAATTGGAGTTGTTTAGTATGCGCTTTTCTTTTCTTCTTGTTGTCACTTATACCGTGTCTTTACTCATCACCAGGGTGATGAAGGTGATAATGCTTTCCATATAGCAGCAGATACTGCAAAGATGATACGTGAAAATCTTGAGTGGATCATTGTAATGCTGAGAAAACCTGACGCTGCTGTTGAAGTTCGAAATCACAGGTCAGTTCTGATGAATTGCCATGGTTTCTTCTTTTCTCATAAACTAATGCATGTCTTCTTCTCTGGTTTGATTTGTTTTTTGGGCATCAAATTTTACACTGTAGAATCTATATGTTGTGTCCTTATTGTTGCTAACACGGTGTTAATACATTAATGACAGTGGCAAGACATTACGCGACTTTTTGGAGACACTTCCCCGTGAATGGATTTCTGAAGATCTAATGGAGGCATTAACGAATAGGGGAGTTCATTTATCTCCTACAATGTAAGGAGAAGGCTTACGGTTACATCATTTTGCGTTCGCTCAATTATTTTTTCTTTTCATTTTATGATGCTTCTTGAGTTCTTAAACTTACTCAGATTTGAAGTGGGTGATTGGGTGAAGTTTCGAAGAAGAATCACTGCTCCTACATATGGTTGGCAAGGTGCAAGAGATAAAAGTGTTGGGTTTGTGCAAAATGTGGTGGACAGAGACAATCTTATTGTGTCCTTTTGTTCTGGAGACGCTCGTGTATTGGTGAATGAAGTTGTAAAAGTGATTCCTCTGGATAGAGGGCAGCATGTTAAGCTCAGAGCAGACGTCAAAGAGCCCAGGTTTGGACCAGTTTAGTTTTTATTTTGTAGTTTGCTGGGTTTTTGGCATGGATAGAGGGCAGCACGTTAAGCCATATGCTTTTCCTTTTATTACCTGGACTGGGAACTTTGCAAAACTCTTGACAATTAGGTGTTTTCCAGGAAGGTGTTTGCTATTTCCATGGTGTTTGAAAACTTGAGTCAAAATTGGAAATTGTATGTTTAATCTTAGGACAGTTAGAGCATTATAGTTCAATTAGGATGATATTTTTGTGGTCATTTTAATCTTCATAATCATATATCTAAAAATTAGTATAAATACATGAAGATGTTTCCCTGAAGGTATTCCCAAGTAAGAGGTAATAAAGTCAGCATAATGTTTCAATTATTTACCTCTCGTTTATTTCCTGTTGTAGGTGTGGTTCAAGGTGCTATGATGTCTTATGTTGCTATATGCATATGTTCTTTTCTTTTTCTTTTAATTTAATTATATAAGGCAAATAATAAACAATATCAAAACCTTTTGCATAGTGGCTGCTAAATTTGTACAAATATTGATGAAGTTGATCAACCTTTATATTTTTGTCCTCTTGTGTGTGTGTATGTGTTTTTTTTGGGGGGAGGGGTGGGTTGAAAGAATGTAAACAGGTCTTGAGGTAAATGCATTACCTTACTCGTAAAATCTTTTTGGAATCCAATTTCATATGTTGTATTTTTGGTTCCATCGGCTGAACTTCATTTCTATACTGGACACTATTGATCTTCTGTTATTCAGAAGATAGTCTTGTACTTGTGTGCACAGGGTACTTGCCTGAATTTATTCCTTGTCGAAAGGAAAATGAAAGGGTTCTTGCTTCCTCAATCGTTTCAATGTTTATGCAAGAGACCAGAATCCATTATGACTTATCTGTGGATTCATGCTCTTGATCATCCAATTCATCTTATTCAATACATTAAATGCCAGTAAAATAGTCTGTTAATCTACTGTTGAAGTTGTACTTCTGCCTTTTGCATGCTTGCAATCCTTTAACTGAATAGATTGGCTTGACCATTTATAACTAGTCTGTTTTTTCAGGTTAGTTTGAGTTAATAAATAAATTTGTTCTATCCTCAGGTTTGGCTGGCGTGGTCAATCTCGTGACAGTATTGGTACTGTCTTATGTGTTGATGATGATGGAATTTTACGTGTTGGCTTTCCTGGAGCTTCTAGAGGATGGAAAGCTGATCCTGCAGAAATGGAAAGAGTTGAAGAATTCAAAGTTGGGGATTGGGTTCGTATTCGTCCTACTCTTACAACAGCAAAGCATGGATTAGGATCTGTGACACCTGGGAGCATCGGTATAGTATACTGTATTAGACCAGATAGTAGTTTATTGTTGGACTTGAGCTATCTTCCAAATCCTTGGCATTGCGAACCAGAGGAAGTTGAGCCCGTTACTCCATTTAGGGTATATAAGAGACTTTAAACTTTTTTTCTCAATGGTGTTGATAAAGCTTTCCGATCTACTTTACGTTTTTCTCTTTAACTGAAACTTGTTTTGGATTCAAAGAAAAAGTAATATATTGTTTGATTTTATAGATTGGTGACCTTGTGTGTGTGAAGCGGTCTGTTGCAGAACCACGATATGCTTGGGGTGGTGAGACCCATCATAGTGTAGGAAGAATTAGTGAGATAGAGACTGATGGGCTTCTGATGATTGAAATTCCTAATCGACCAATCCAATGGCAGGCAGATCCCTCTGACATGGAAAAAGTCGAGGATTTCAAGGTAATAACCTGTCGTTTTTCTTAATGTAGTCATTGGACTATCCATTAAGGGCTTTTCCATTAGTTAGACACTTGAGGATTTTAGTGAGTCTTTATTCTGTATGTTTCCTGTTATGAGCAGGTTGGGGATTGGGTTAGAGTAAAAGCCTCAGTATCCTCCCCAAAATATGGATGGGAGGACATTACACGTAACAGCATTGGTATTATTCATAGCTTAGAGGATGATGGTGATATGGGTATTGCATTCTGCTTCAGAAGCAAGCCTTTTTGTTGCTCAGTCACTGATGTGGAGAAAGTGCCTCCTTTTGAAGTGGGACAAGAGGTTCATGTGATGCCTTCTGTCAGCCAGCCACAACTTGGTTGGTCACACGAAACACCAGCAACTGTTGGAAAAATTGTTAGAATTGACATGGATGGAGCATTGAATGTAAGTGTGCTGCTCATGTTTGTCCAATTTGTTCTTTCCATTTCTTTTTCTCTCTATTTTGAAGCAAGTAACCTGGCCTAATCTTTTTACCTGTCCATTTTTTTTTGGCAATTTCATTTTTCGATTTCATTGTTTATCCCCATTGAATTCTTTGGATGGCTTTTCTGGAGGTTCATGTTGGAGCAGCGTTGTCATTGTATAAGTGTTTAGGGGAATGCATATGTAATGTAGTGGTTTTCTCTGCAGGTCAGGGTTGCTGGCAGGGATAGTTTGTGGAAACTTTCCCCTGGAGATGCAGAAAAGCTTTCAGGATTTGAAGTTGGCGATTGGGTCCGTTCAAAGCCAAGCCTTGGCACTAGACCAAGTTATGACTGGAATACTATTGGGAAAGAGAATTTAGCCGTAGTGCATAGTATTCAGGAGACTGGATATTTGGAATTGGCATGTTGCTTCCGGAAAGGGAAGTGGAGTACCCATTTCTCGGATGTAGAAAAGGTTCCAAGCTATAAAGTTGGGCAACATGTTCGGTTTCGAGCTGGGTTAGTTGAGCCAAGGTGGGGCTGGAGAGGGACTCAACCTGATTCACGGGGTGTTATTACTAGCGTTCATTCTGATGGGGAACTGAGAGTTGCTTTCTTTGATTTGCCAGGCATGTGGAGAGGTGATCCTGCAGATCTCGAAATAGAGCCAATGTTTGAAGTGGGAGAATGGGTGCAACTGAGAGTAAATGCTAGCAGTTGGAAATCTATTGGTCCTGGTAGTGTTGGTGTTGTACAAGGAATAGGGTATGAAGGCGATCAATGGGATGGAAGCACCCTTGTCGCATTTTGCGGGGAGCAGGAAAGATGGGTGGGACCGACTTCCCATCTTGAAAAGGTGGACAGACTCATTGTAGGGAAGAAGGTGAGAGTAAAGCTATCGGTGAAGCAGCCAAGATTTGGCTGGTCAGGTCATAGCCATACAAGTGTTGGAACAATTGCAGCGATTGATGCTGATGGAAAGTTGAGAATATACACTCCTGTTGGCTCCAAAACTTGGATGCTAGACCCATCGGAAGTGGAGCTCGTCAAGGAGCATGAACTTTGCATTGGGGACTGGGTTCGGGTTAGGCCTTTGGTTTCAATCCCGACTCACCACTGGGGCGAGGTAACTCACTCCAGCATCGGGGTAGTGCATCGAATGGAAAATGGGGACTTATGGGTGGCATTCTGCTTTATGGAAAGGCTATGGCTTTGTAAGGCTTGCGAGATGGAAAGGGTCAGGCCATTTAAAGCTGGTGACAAGGTGCGGATTCGAGAGGGACTTGTAACACCGAGGTGGGGTTGGGGAATGGAGACTCATGCCAGCAAAGGCCAGGTGGTTGGGGTTGATGCAAATGGAAAACTAAGGATTAAGTTTCAATGGAGGGAAGGGAGGCCATGGATTGGGGATCCTGCCGATATTGTTCTTGATGATAATTTTGGCATAAACAGCATTTCATGATTCATACAGGTCTTTAAGTTTCGTTCCTGAAGCTTGGAGGCTCTGGGTTTTCACCTCTCAGCTCCATTACAGAAGGCAGGGAGGTAAGTATGTTTCCACACTGCATTTTCGTAAAAATTATCGCTTGAAACTCTATTATCCAGACTGCAGTTGGAGATTTAATTACAGGATTATTTATTGTTAATAAGTAGGGAGAGATGATGGATAGAGACAGAGCATGAGAAGAACCTGGGCTTGCCTTACTGTTAATTAATATAGACAAAAGCAGCCAATGAAAACAACAGTAGCTTTAGGTCATGTAATCTCGTAGATGAATGATGTTGGTAATTTATATAAGCTGCTGAGGTATATATATATATATATATAGAGAGAGAGAGACAGAGATGAATATGATCATTTATTAAATCTTATTTCGTACAAATTGAACCTTCAGACTTGGTACTACTTGCACTCGGGTTTGAACTAATGTGTTTAATACAAGAATGTTTTTTTTCCTTATTGTTTTCAGGGAAAGTAATAGGGCAATATCTGATCATTATTTGTGAAAGATGAATTGCTTGGATTGAAATATGCATAGTTTCATGAAAAGACGTATAAATTGCATAACGTTTCCACCATTATTTATACAAAAAAAAAAACTTCATATTTGAAAAAATACGGACTCACACTCGATTGTTTAGGGTTTAGTATGATCGAACACTTAAAAGAATTATTTTTTAAATAAAGATTTTAAAAAAGATAATTTTTACACTGTACTTTACTAGAGAAAAAACACGTTGGGTTCAAAAGGTAGTTTAGCACGAGGAAAGATTAGTAGTCTCGTGACGCCCATAATTGAAAATTTATAAATTCAAAATTAATCTAAAATATTATCCCTTTAATACATATTTATTTGATACTGTGAATGTTTTCCAAAATTAGAGGAGTTTTCAAATAACAATATTCACTATGTTTTTTTAAAAGGATGTTCTCTGTTTAGAATAATAAAGAAATCATACTCTGCTCTAACGAAAACATATCACCTAATTATTTTCTAAAATACAGAAACAGATATATTAACATGTAAATGTGTAAATAATGATGCAATTAGAAAGATATAATATGATCAAACAAGATAAATGAAAATGCATGAATTGTTTAGGGAAAATACTATATATGAGAATACTATAAAATATTAAAGTTTATTAGTTTTTCAAAGAATGGTCCTTTAATTCAAATTATTAGAAAAAAAAATTACATTCCAACAAATTTGGATACTATCTTCCAATTACTTTAATAAATGAATATTAACTTGATTTTATTTAATTTCTGAATCTGCAACTACATAAATAGGTACGTAAACAATAGGGATTAATCCCCTAATTTGCAAGGCTATGAATCCGATTGGTCCAATCAGGATCTGCAAACCATTGGTTGGGCAGAATTCATAAATGGGTCCAAATAAAAGTATCTGTCCTAATAACTATTCTTGAACAAAACATGTAGGCCTTAATGGCCCAAGTATACTCTTTGAAGTTTTTAAAAAATAAAGGCACTATAGCCCAAATATGACCCAAAACTCAATTCGAGATAATCAACTTTGAATTGGACTATAAACCAAATGAATTACTATGAGCTCAATAACCCATTATCTAAGATCTGAAGTCCAATGGCATTACCAAGGGCTTCAACCTTTAAATTAAAAGCTTAAAATCGAGACCCTAAATTGAATGCACACGACTAATAACATTGAAGCTAAAATCTTGAAAATACATGACTCGAAAATGATAGTTATTTAAAATCATTGACCCAAAGGCTCTAAAGGGCCCAAACAAAAATCAGTGTCTATAGATCTCTCTTTCTGCTCGTCGTTATGAAACAATAATATAACAAAGACTAGAAAGACGATAAATTTCATTTGATCAAGATAGGTCTTAAATTTTTTTAGTATAAATCAGTAAAAAGATTTAGAATATTTGAAAGGTCACTTCAGCACATCTTGAAGAAATAGGACTAAGTTTATTGATCTACTCTACCACATCACATATGACTCAACTTGTTGATTCGCTCACACATTGAGGAGATACGAACAGAGGAGGTTGCCTGCTTCACACATCTCGAAGTGATTGATCCACTCCAACACATCATGAGAAGATAGGACTTTGAAGACAGTCGATCCACTCTATCTCATCTTGAGGAGATAAGACCTGCAAAAATTAACCGTCTCTTCATGATTACCATATTTCAATATCACATTTGAAGGTTTTAACATCATATAAGGTGGTCTCATGGTAAGTTATGCGGTACGAAAGCTTTAATATATGGCTGAAGAAATACGTTATCGAAAATGTTATTATTGTTTTAATATTTTTGGTAAAAAATTACCTAAAATATTTTTTTTTTTACTTAAATCATTAATGTTTTTTAACATTTCCGGTCAAGTGTCCAATATTAACATTTTCATTACAAAAAATAATGTTTTAGGTAACATTTTATCAGATACATTAACAAACACAATAAAGCGCTTAATAATAATATTTTCGATAGAAATAATAATGTATCTGGTAATTTTTTACTGAAAATATTAAAAAATAATAATAATATTTTCAATAACGTATTTCCTTAACTGTATATTAGACTGCCACATGTGAGACTTCCCTAGGTCTCATGGATGATCCAAAGACCTAAACATCATGTTCAAAGGACTAATTAAGCGAGAAATTTTATAAATCAATTTCCCACTTTAGAAATTTATCTTTTAAAAACATTTTGCCGAAGGATTTAATAGGCTCTAAAAATTAGTTTCTTATTTTGGAAATTCTTCTTTTGAAAATATCATGTTCGAATATTTAAAGATAACCCAAAAAACTTAACAAAAAAAAGTTAAACAAAATATATTTCCACTTATATATTAATATATCAAATATCCTTCCGGAATAGTTGGTTATTATATCAAATATCGATGGTTAAACAATATATATATATATTAAAACAATAACTTAATTTGCTTAAGCAAGGTCTTGAGTTCGAGTCATTGTGTATACAAAAATTCATAATTTACCAAAATCAGATGTACACCGTGGATTGGTTCAGATTAATTAAAACGAAACCTTAAACCGAAAGGGTAAAAAAAAACAAGAACTACCGGCCCAATTAAGAAAAGAGAAGAAAAATATATATTCCTTTCAGAAAGAGAAGAAAAGAGATATATGGAAAGGTATGGTAGACAAAGGACTACAGGCCCAATTAAGTAAAGGGACAGAATCTATCTATAAATAGCGAATATGGAATTGTTCAACTATTACTAGTAAATAGGAAGCGATTTTTTTAAAATATTAAATTCTTAATTTTAATTAAAATTTAATTTTTGAAAATTTGAAGTATAAAAAATTATAGATATTGAAGTAACTATATTGGACGAATACTTCCACTAGAAGACATTTTATTTTTTTATTCTTTGAATATGGATATTAAGCATCCACATTCAAACCAATAAATGATAGTTTTTTTATATAGAAAGTTAGGTTTTTATTAAATAAAATATAAGATATAACAAATGTAGCATAATTTTAATATAAAAACTTAAAGGGTGTGAAGAAAAATAAAATCAAAATCTTCTTCTTAGTAGACATTTTATCTTTAAAAGAAAACATAGCAACTATCAATAATATTTTTAACTCTGTGTGCCAAGACATAATATTGATATAGGCGTAGAGATTGAGATAAACAATTTGACATATTGCTCAGTGAACGGTTCTAAGTGCATCGATAAAATACCACAAAATAAGATCTATCTGTACGAGACTGTCGACCTTTCCTAACATGGAGGTGTATTATAATAAGTGCAACACGAAACGTCAGATTATTATAACGATAGAAAAAAATCGTGTCATAAAAGCAGACAAACAATCGTGCCTAAAGACAAACAAAAATAAACGCTTCAATAATATGCTAAAAAGAAAGAAATCAAAATGGGTCTAGAACCTATGCCCTAAAAAATATGAGAAAATACAAATAAACTATTTGATCAATCAGCCAAGTGTGATCGCTCATGTATGTATATATATATATATATGTTCAAAGATGAAAAGAGAATCATATGTCCAACCTAATCGAGACATCATTTAGGGAAAATAAAATTAATTACAGGAAACTGAATAGATAGGAAAATGCAAATTGAATTAACTCCATACGCACCATTGTAATTCATTTAATAACTTAAAAGTTGTCGCACACAACAATTTACTATGGTAATGCTGCTACATATTTTTTTCTTTGCATAAGCAGTAAACATTAGCTTATAAATGAGGTAGAAATTGCAATTTACCTACCCCCACTACCTTTATCTAATAAATTAATTAGTGTATTAAAAGTTAACCCTTGATTTCTAGGGGATGCTCGATGTCAATACACAAAACCTACTCATAAATATAATTAATTATATTTTTTTTCACTAATAATCATCATAATATTTCAATTTCTTCCAATCCTTAATGAAGAATCAACTCTTTTATTTGATCCTGCAAAGAGCCTAGCAATTTCCAATTGAGTGGTGGCAATGATCTCAGTTGTTTTGAGGTCCATTTCTCCTCTTTTAGCCTCAGCTTCAACTCTCATTTTCTCAATTTCTTTCATTGTTTCCATCCTCGCATGTTCTGATTTTAAAACTACTTGTGCTAGCCATTCAATGCTCCTAGCTATTTCCCACTCTTCTTCTTTCCTTCTCTTCTTTTTCTTCGTCGTCTCCGTTTTCTTCGTTCTCGGTCTTTCTTTGTCACTGTAAAGAGCTGGTGTGCTACTATCGGTCCCCATAGCTATCTTGTCTGATAAATGATCGGATAATCTTGTTCCCGCCCCATCCTCCTGTTAAAATCGAAAGAACCGTAACATCTTTAGCAAAAAAGTCTTGGAGAAAAACATGTAACTGCTAAAACTCGAATTCAATTTTGTTAAAATCCAGCATTTAAAAGAAAAGAATAAAACATTTAGACTAAACCTAAGTTCAATCATCGAAGTAAATACATATATTTGAAACAAAATTGTACTAGTGTTCATGATCTTTTTAATAGTTTTCGTTGATTACAATATATATAGAATGTCTATTGAAAGTCTATTACTAATGTCCTAATTACTTAGGATGGTGTCTTTAAAGAAAATAACTTTGTACAAGGTCTTCAATGGTCTTTTTTCTTGCTTTGTAAAAGATGCCATGGCTAAAAAATGGAGGAAATGGGTACTTAGCCTTTTTTTTTTGGACTGGAAACTACTCTTCTGAAAATAGGTTATGCCGTCATGGCATGAAAAATATCTTCTTCTATTAGGGAAAAACAATATTGTAGAAATAATCTTAAATTCATGTCATAGGACAAATTTAAAAGACTGTGTATATAATTCGTACTGACCTTGGGGATCCTATCAATACCATTGGAACCATTCGAATTTTGTGTATGTCCAGGAAGCTGAGGAGCCAAATGCGGTGGCGGTGCTGGAGCAGGTGGTTGATGTTGCTGTAGCACCACCATCATGGCCGGCTCCGGTAAACTCATAAGAGGAGGGTTAGAGGAAATTGGAGTAGTTGCTTGAGGAACTGCTGACGGTTGCAGCTGTTGCGGCGGAGGCGGAGGTGCAGTAGTTCCACGAAGTAAAAGGTCAAGCCGCGGATATAAAGGCCAAGACGATCTGTCAGCCGTGGCAGACTCCGATCGGTACCTTTTCTTCATGGACTCGATCTTGTTCTTGCACTGAGTTTGAGTCTTGGGCGACTTGATACAATTAGCTCGAGCCGAAACATAACGAGCCACATCTTCCCAATCTTGACCCTTAAGTTTGGCTCTATTTCTAAGCACCCATTTGTTTTCGTAAGCTTCAAGTAAGCTGGAAACAGCTCCTTCACTCCATTCATCACGTTTCAGCCTATCTCCGCCGCCAGCATTAGCGGTGTTTGCAGGGTGTTTTTTAGGGGAAGAGTCTTCTTTGGTGATGGGAATGTTACTATTTGAGAGGAGAGATGGGTTTTCTTGGTTAGTTTCTTTGTCCATCTCTCCCTGTACTAAAAAGAAGCTCTTTAGTCTGGTTTCGCTGTTAACATTCTGTATTCACACCCATCAAAGAAGTTTAAAAGTGAAAAAAAGGGCTTTAGTGGAGGGTTGAAAAGAAAGAAATGAGTGAAGTAGTAGCATTACAGTAAAAAAGGGCAAAAGGTAGGGTTTGGAGTGGTGGCCAACCAAAAGGAGACTTGAGAAAGAGAGCCACTAGCATCACCATTAGAGAGAAACAATAGGAAAGCAATGGCTAAGGGTAAAGGTTAGTGGCAACCAAGATAAGTGGCAGATGTTTTAATTTAGTATCTAATTTATTAATTGATTAATCTAGATTAAGTAATATAGAAATATAAACATAGGCGGATATAAGATTATATGTTAAAGGATGAATTTTTTAAATTTTAAAGGAAAACAAATTTATAACATTTTAGAATATGAAAATATGTTATTAATAAAAAATATAAATAAAATATTTAAAATATATAATAATTTAAAATTCAAACACAACTACCCTAATTTCTCTCTCTCTGCTTTAGTTTGTTTTATTTATAATATCAAAATTTATATCCGTGAATTTAATTATTTTTTTAATCTGTTTAAGAAATAATGTGTGACTTGTGTTCTATCATATGTGGGTGTATTTGATAATTTAAAAATGTAAAATAAACATGATAAAAAAATATATTAAAATTCTAAAAAAACAAAAAAAATATTACAAAGAAAATTTTTCACATGTAACGTGTGTGTATATATATATATGATAATATATAAAAATTTATATAAATGTAGAGACTAAGATAAAAAATAATATTGAAATGGTAAAATGTATTTGTTGGTGTGTTGGTTTAATTGCTGTGGTTGGATTATTTTGGCTGTTAGCGTTGATATGAAGCCAACCAAGAAACCCACTCCACTGGCCTACTACACAGATTAGAGAAAGGGGCGGTGATAGTGGAAGAGGTGGTGGGTCATTCACATGCCTGTCGCCCACTCCCTTCCAATATCTCTTCTCATCTCATACATAATATAATTATATAATCTAAATATAATTATTTCAATATTAAAAAAATATTATTATTACTTAAAAATTTATGTTCGAGCACTATATTTATAGAAAATATAAATATTTAATATCTAATAATTGATGTCTGTTTTGTATTTATTACATATTAATAAAAAAATATTTTTTTTTATTTTTTTTATCTCTTTCATATCTCTTCCACAAATAATTGATCAAAGTCTTTAGAATAAGGAATTTCTAAAAGATTTCTTTCGTTGACCATAGTCACAAAAATTTCATATTCTCATGCGAGTTATCTTTTCTTGATATGACTTTTGAGAGTATCACATAATAGGTAGAGCCATATTTATTGTGAGACGATCATATTTACTCAATTTGTTAAGTTAAGAATATTTATTATGATTATAAGAGTGTGATTGTTCACGAAATGTAAGATTATCAGTAAGAATAAAAGATTACTAGGGAATATTATTACTGTGAATGTTGTATTTTGTATTTGGTTGATTTAGTAGGAATATAAGATTATCATATTTGGTTAAAAGAATAAAAGATTATTTGGATGTATATTTTACTAAATTGTCCTTATTATATATTTGTTTTTTTAAAAGTTGAATTCTACTATAATTAATTTATATATTTTCTTTTAAAATTTTAAATTCATAAAATTTATATAATTTTTTTACAAAATTGAAAAGATAAATAGGTTTAATGAAAGGGTAAAATTTTATTTTAACCCATGAACTTCATATAAACTTATAATTATGGATTTTTTTGTAAATCTAAAATAGTTTAAGGATAAATTTGTAATTTAACCTTTACAAAATTTTTATTATTCAACGATAGAATAAGGATAATTTTGAGAAAAAATAAGGGTATTTTAGTCCAAAACGTCGGTAATCCAATAATACCTAAGGGAAGGGGTAATCACATTCCCGATAATATAAAAAAATCATTGTTGGTAATAAAAGATTATCGGGAATAAGATTATCGGCCAACCAAACGGGGGAATGAGGATTTCATTCCCCCAGTAATGTTGTATGTCGTGAACCAAACGACCTCTAAGTCTGACATTAATACTAAGGGCCTTTCTATAAAATTCCTATACAAGATGAAAAAGCGTATTATGAAGATTCTGCTTGAGCCATACGACATCCATCATCTAACGTTCATTATTCTTCTTAAAATCATCATCTACGATTCTCCACCTAAAACAAAAAAAAAAGATAAACCGTCTATATCCATTGTAATCCCAAATGTTACCGTAAACAATACCCATATGCTTTGATCACTGTATTTGGCCATGTCCCACCCTCTTAACCCCGTCTTTTGAGTGTTCCTTTTGAGCTTTGCCTTTTGCAATAACTTGAGTGGAATCATTTGCTATTAGAGTATGGCATAAGACTAGAGTTAGGGTATAAAGACATTTTTATATGGCAATAGATTTGTCGTGACATATTCTTGTATTGGGCACATTTGATTATGGTTGGTTAATTGGATCCCCAATTAATGTGTGCCACGCCAAGTTGGTCAATTATTAATAAGACTCTCCTTTTCAATTGATCCTTGTATTCTTATCTTCAAAATCTTTTAATTGTCACATTAGATTTGGTAATTTTAGATGCATTGCATAAAATAATACAAAACGGTATGTAAATGAACAATTTGAATATGATACGAAATTATGCACATATATCTACACAAATTATTTATGTCTAAATTTATATAGATATAAATATCTTAAAAATGAACATTAATACACAAATATGACATAAATACACAAACTTTACTCCTTTGAATGCTTAAAGTTTTAGATAAAAATATTAAAATGAAGAATTTGTTAAATAATTTGTAAAATTTGAAGATCTAGAAAGATTAAAATATTAAAACAATTTTATTATGAATATTTATTTATGTAAATGTTGATCTTTATCTATAAAATAAGATTTTGATATACTTTTGTCTATAAATATAAAGTCTGGAGAACGCATTGTACACAACTCATATTGAGATAATGATGTAGATTTATCTCCTTATCCTCATCGCTTATTCTTCTTATTTTTTCATTCCGCTTATTTTATAACAAATTTAAGAATATTTCTATTTTAAATCATAAATTATTATATTTTTTATATAAATAGGTTTTTATTCATTTAAATTTCTAAAAAAATAGTAATTATATTAAATAAAATATAGGTTCATATTAAAAAATTGTTTGAGCACAATTAAAAATTAAATGAGACATTAAAATATGAATTTGATTAAGAGTTTATTTGAATACAATTTAAAAATAAAATGGTTTTTAAATACTATAGAAATATCAAAATTAATTTTGAGTAAATGGATAAAATCAAAATTTATTTGTATTATTTGGGTAAATTACATCAACAATATCTAACTATAAAAAGTTATAAAATGATCATTAATATTTTTATCACCAATAATTAAAATAATTAACATAAAGATAGCATAATAAGTTTTTAAAATTATATATATGAGGTAAGATTTGTTGATATAGTGTAATATTTTTTAAGTTTTACGTATTTTTTTATCGTTTGATGAGTAAAAATGGATGAATGAGATTAATAGTAAGAAATGAAGAGAATTTTATGAGAAAGATAAAAACAAGATCATACTAAAATTTAAAAACTTTAATACCAACGGAAAAAGTGTCAAATTTAAAAGTTTTAATCACAATCACTCATTTAGATTATATTTTCGTTCTACACAATATAAATAGATATAAAATCATATGTTTTAGATCATTTAGAGTTAGTGGGATAGTCGTCCCCTAAATTTTTTAAATTATCATATATTTTAGATTTTTTCTTTATATTTTCTACCGATAATATGTATTCGTCCCTTAAAAGTTTATAAGTTCATTTTCTAACATAAAATCATATGTTAGTCCCTCGTTGTATACTTGTGGAACTATGCACGCTCAGTCATGCATATCTTCATATGCATTTCGTTTCGTTTTGTTTACTTATTCATTTTATTCACTCATATTCTCTTAGGTCATGAATTCTATACTCACTAGGAATACTTCCTTCTTGCCTCTAGAGTCCCCTTTTTCTTCTTTTAGGTAGAATTAGGATTAGATTTAGAATGTAAAAAAAATATATTATTTTTTCAAAATAATAAAAAAGCGTTTGTTCCTTTACGGGGTTTAATACACCCACCCTGAGACAACGATTCTCATACGTAAACATGTATATATACAAACCTGTTAAACACAGAATCAAGATATTGTTTCTTCATAAGATTGAAAAACACATGTAACCCAGCAAGAATGGATGTATTTTGTGTCTATGGGAGGGGCTGTACGACTGTACCCAACTCCGCATTTTTTTTTACATTCAATTCATAAATATAACTTGACTCTTACTTTCAAAATAAAATTATACTTTATTCTTAACCAATATTATGTAAAACAATCATTTGTCATTTGTCTTTGAAATTATTAATTAAGATGACAAAAGAAAATAAATTTGTCAGAAGTGGGATTTGAACCCACGCCCTCTTTCGAAGACCAGAACTTGAGTCTGGCGCCTTAGACCACTCGGCCATCCTGACAACTGTTAAAGCTCAGCTAGTATTATTATTGGTATTGTAAAAAATGGAGTTAATTCACTTTTTTTTTAATAATCTTCCTTGCACTGGTGGAAAGAAGATTCCCGGTCCATAATTTGTCGCCTTTAGGAGTGGACAAATTACCCATGGATGCTTGGGAGAATGGGGGCAAGGACGGATGCTTGGGAGAATGGGGGCAAGGACGGTGTTCTGTGATTTGGAGAGGAAATCTACGGGATGATGAATGTCTACTTTGCTGATCCAAGGAATCTCTTGTCTACCATGTTATTGATTTTGACTACTTGAAATTTGGACGGAGTTCCATTGTTGGTTGCATCTTATCGGGGTCGAAGATCTATATAATCGGCGGTGCAGGTGACCGGGTGATGATCCTATTGACGTCTACTTTTGCAATGCATCAACTCCTGACCTGAGCATCGTCATGGAAATTATGAATGACACTGGCAACAGGGCCCTAGTCTAAATAGTTGCAAGCCAAGGCCTTTGGTAGTCTGTCTTACGGGTAATATTTATGTATTTCCCTTAGGGCATTGATGAAAATGACCTTTATGAGGTCTTGAAATTTGATAGTTGCCACTAGGAAGTGCCTCCTCCTCCTCTTCCTTTTCTGGCGAGTAGGATGAGCATTACCGAATTCTCACAAGGGTCCTTTATGATTAACGGTAATACCATCGTTATCTTCGGATCCTACAAGTTACAAGACGAAGCGGCTCGAGTACTGTCCGTATCCCCTGTCCGTAGTTCCGATGAACAGGATTCTGAACATCTCAAGTTGGGCAAGTCTTGCTATCGAGTTAAGGACTTGAAGTCCAAAGATACTGTTTTGATGAGTAACTAAGCGGGCTTTTCCATAAGAATACTGCAGCAAACCCTTATGTTCCATTTTTTTAGATTGCTCAGCGTTATAATTTTGTCTAATAAGCCTGTCTTGATGATGCTTGCAGGGGAACATTTTCATTATGCTGATTGGAAGTGTGAGTATGTGCTAATCTGATTCATGGTTTGTGCATCGACTACTACTAGAGCTTTAAACCAGCCTAATTGATCTTAAGTATTGTTGAACTCAATTCCAATAAAAAGTTTTAAAATTGAGTTTGACTCGACTTGAAAGCTCACGAGCTTAAATTTTTATGCCCGATTTTAACTCGAAATAAAAATTAAAGCTTGACTCGACTCGAAAACTCATAAGCTTAAAATTTTTAAACTCGACTCGAAACCAAAAATTGAAGCATAATTCGAACTCGAGTCAAGTCCATTCAATTCAAGTGATAACCGAACTTTGACCAAATTAAATTCTTGGAGTTTATGACCTGTCTCGTCTTTTTTACGCCCTTAATTACGACATCCAGATGAATCCCGGTTGTGACGCAATGGTCGATTAACACCTAAAACACACCTCATATTCTCCTGATAATCCCAAGATGTCCACTAGATTAATCAGCAAGTCTCGTGATAATGCTCAATATGGGTGTAAATCATTTGCATTTCTAAGCTAAATTTGATGAGCTGATCAGTGTAGTTAGACGCAAACTATAGGGAAAATAGAATTCAATATTTCAATGCTCGCAGTTAATGAGCCTAGTTAAATTTATTTAAAATTTTAATAATTTTTGAACTACACAAGAATATATTAATAATTATATATATAATCGGGTTTATACCCAAGCCAACTCAAATTGATCCAAAGATTCAAAAGTTGTCCCAAACTGAAAATTAACAGATTCGATATTGAATCGACTAAAAAAAATGAAAGATTTAATATTAACTTGACCCAAAATTCAACCGATCTGATATTAACCCAACTCAACTCGACTAATTTGATATTGATCTGATTCGATATCCGACTCGATTGATTTGATATTAACCAGATCCAATGCAAATAGAATCGAATCTAAACCAAAGACAGTCTAGACCCAAAATATGTTTGTTCTCCAAATCAAATCGTATAAATTGCATAATTATTCTAATTGCCACCTAAAAAACTACTGTCAAGACATTCTCGATTGTAACTAAAATTATTATCAATTGTGTAATTTTTTAGAGTATACGTATAACATTTTAAGTTAAAACTCGTCACAATATAACATTTTCGATTATAACTGAAATTATTATCAATCATACACTTTTTAGATTTAATATGATAACCTTCTTAAATTAAAACTCACCGCAAATTAGTCCAAATATACATCAAATTGCATTAGGAAAGGTTAGTTTTGAAAGGTATGGGCAGCAGTTAAAGTATTCCAACAGAAGGAACTCAGTAGGGAACAAGATAATTCCAATATTATGAATATGCAGGAAAATGGTTTTATTGGAAATAGATAAGACAAGTTTACATAAAAAAAAAATCAAGCTTCTTTTTTCTACTTGGTTGAAGTTGCTGAAGGAGAAGGCATAAACCAGAAAAACCAAGCAGCCAAAGTTGCCCCTGTCAAAGGACCTAACCAATAAACATAATAAAGTTGCCATGAATTGTGCCAGTTGTTAACATATGCCCAACCAAATGCATTGTCCGGGTTCATGGATGGTCCGGTGTACTTAGCCCCTGTCCCAACACATCCCACAGTTGTCGCCGCCATTAACAAGAGCTTCACCAAAGGGTTCTTAGGACCCCTAAACATGATCACCAAAAGTGCAAAACTTAGTCCAAAAGTCAACATCCCTTCAGCCAAAAACCCAGTCGGCAAATCCACTTTCAAATAAGGTCCTTTCATGGTTTCCTTTAATTCCCTCGGAAGGAACCCCATGATTGCCTTCACGCCAATCACTCCACCGGCGGCATGCGCCGGAAAACGCTCTGCCATCGAGAGGGGGACAGGTCTTTCTTGAGACCGGCGGCGTAGAAAGCGAGGCAGGCTGTGGGATTGAAGCTGGCGCCGCCCAGAGCGTTGCCGATCAAGGTGAAGATGAACATCATGAGGGTAACCAAGATTGTGGAGATGAAGAAGGCGGCCAGAGGGAGGGTTTGAACGCCGAGGAAAGCAGATATTTGGAGGGTGAAAATCCTGAGAAAGGGCATGCTGAAAATCCACATAGATGTTAAAAGGGCATCCGCCATGGCTGACTTGATAACTCCCATCTTCTTCAGCTCGTTTGCACTTTTCCCTTTCTTTTTTATGTTTGATTTCTGAAAACAGTACCGAACAAATAACAAGATACCAACTACTGATCTTCGGCCTTATCTGGGGTAGAAATTTCACGTGCTTCTTACCCGCCAAAGTATCTCTAAAATATTATATGCAAATATTCAAGTAATCCGGTTAGATAGAAAATTCCACTTTATCTTCCTAGGATTTTGATGAAAATTCATTAACCCATACTTTTTTAATGAAAAATATTCTAATAATAAGTAGATCCATCTACTCATTTTATCATATTGATTTTCAAATATATCATCTTTTAATTCTTGTCGATGGAATAAAGAGATTGTAACAGTCGTAGGATGTTTATCTCTTTTTGTTTAAAAAAAAAGTCGTAATCAATAATTAAACGGCGATTAATTGATGTTCAGATCATCTGTTTCTTAAGGAGGGAGAGGAGGAAGAGTAGGGGCGTGCCAAAAAAAAAAAATCAAATCTAACCAATTCAACCCATTGATTCGGATTGTAAAATTTCAATTTTGAATTATCCAAAATTCTAAATAATAACGTTTAAAAAATTTTACTCAAGTCCAACAATGCAACTCCCCAGCTCTCTAGCGCCCCAACCCCACCCCAGCCAACCTTGATTTTCTTTTTCTTTTTAACATTTAAATTATTTATTTTTCAAGCCTTCAAATGAGAATTAACTATTTGTTTTCAGAATTATCCTAGTATGTTTTGATAAATATGGTAGAGGTATAGAATATATTGTATAAAGTTATAAAATATTAAATTTTGATTTAATTTTTTTTATTAAATTAAAGTTTATATTCAAGTATTATAGAAGATATAAAAATACAGGATTCTTACCAAATTGAATTGAAGTTCCTTTTTCCTAGAAGTTTTTTTATTTCAACAAGCCAAATATAACTTAAGAAAAATATTGAATTTGGAGGAGAAGAGAAATGATAGAGATTGAAGACATGACACGTTGGAAACCTAATAATTTGAATTGAAGTTTCCTCTCTTTTTCCCTACAAAATTTCAATAAAAAGGACCCACATACGTTCCCTTCAAAATAAACACACCATAGAAAAAAGGCATAATACCAAAAGTAGCTCCCAACGTTTATCAAAATAGTCATTTTGGTCCCTATTATTCTTTTAGAGCATTTTGGGGCAAAAAGCTCCCTCCATAGATGAAAACCATTAGTTAACACACAATTAGGGCTCCAAAATATGAGTTTTTTAAACCTAAAATAAAACGTTGAGGGCTAAAATGTCACAAAAAAATAATAAGGGATAAAGTGATTATTATATCAAATGTTAGGGCCTTTTTATCCTAAAATTAAATGATATGGTCAAAATGCTCTAAATAATAAAATATGATTTAAAATGACTATTTTAATAAATATTAGGGGCTAATTTTTTCATTCTACCCATAAATAGATATGAAATCAATTTCAATCGCAGGGGACACACATGAAAGGCCCTACAAATATATTGTTTCTACTTTTCTTTTTCAAAAGATCACATTCCCCTAATTAGGGTTGTAAATGAGACGAGACAGATCGCGAGTTACTCGAGATTGATTCGGTAAAGGCTCGATAAATACTCGGATCGAATGAACTCGACTCGAGCTCGACTATAATTCTTAATGAGTCGAAACGAGCTACTTGATACTCAACTCGAAAAGCTCGTGAGCAGATCGAAAATATAATATATTAAGATTTTATTTTTTAAAAATAAATTATTAATAATATTAACATTTACGTTGATTTTTTTAAAAAATACAGTAAAGTTTTCATGTATTTAAGGTTAATGTTTTAGTTTGAGGCTTCAATCTAGTTAAGTTTAAGATTTTTTTCTTCATTTCGAGCATTTTCAAGCAGCTCACGAGCTTCGGTTCAGGATTTCGAGTTCGAGTCGAGCTTAAAAATTTTAAGCTCGCGAGTTTTCGAGTCGAGCTTCATTTCAGAGTTTTCGAGTCGAGCTCAACAATACTCGAGCTCTACTCGGCTCGTTTACACTCCTACCCCTAAAGCCAGACATGAAATTCGAACTCACGACACTACATGGAAAATTTTAAAAAAAATATATATAGTGGTGGTGTCGGTGTATAACTATAATGTCACATCAACAGTTCTGTTATTTTTTTAACGGTACATAATCAAAATAAAACTAAAACGTAACGTTATGTATGATTTTGAAAAAATTAATAGTTCGGTGATCAAAACGGGAATAAAAGTGATAATTCGGGATACTAAAGCTGTAATTTATCTTTAATTTTATTATTTAAGTTTATTGAATAATGTTTTTTATATTCTCATAATTCATTTTAGATTTTTTTTTAATTTAGGTTTGATTGAAATGAAATATTTATTTATTTTTAGTTTATATTGAAAATAAAATTAAATAAAGTAAAGTACTTAATGCAATATTTAATATAGATAATTCGTTTTTATATTTTTGAATTTTTGGGTTTTGACTTGATATAAGTAAATTTTTAACAAAACACGTGAGTGGAATATGAAAAGTAAATTAAAAAAAAACAAAATTGTAACAATTAGGAGTTATTACTCGAGGTAGGTTAACAATTTTTTAAATTGATATTTTTTATTAGACTAAGATGATTACAAATAGTATATATTTATAACTTAAATTGATATTAAAATTTTAAAATAAAATAAGATTAAATATTTTGTTATGATACACCAAATATGTTATGATATGATATCTAGATATTATATTTCGATTTAATTTTAAAATAAGGTAAATTTGACATTTATATTTGCCTTATATATGTGTACTGTACCATATTTTATTTTATTTTATATAATATAAATATACAACCCTTTATATTTTGATTATTTTAAAAAAAGTTAGTACTAAAAATGTAATCCATTTTAATTAACCAATTTTAGCTTTCAATTATAGCATTTGAAAAATATAAAATAATTTTATACATTTATCTTTTATTTAATTGCATTATCCAAATTACTTTTCAATAATCTCATATGTTTTTGTGCGCACACGCGCGTGCATGGACGTGTGCGTGTGTGGGCGTGGGCATTTGTGGGCTTGTGTGCGTCTATGCGCATGCGTACGTGCATGTGTGGCGTGTGGTGTGAGTAGGTGTGTAGGTGTGCGCGCGTCCGTGCGTAGGTGTGTTGGGGCGTGCGTGTGTGCGTGGGTATGGGTGCGCACTCATACGTGCTTGTGTGGGTATTTGGGTGCGTGGGTGTGTGTGTGCGTTTATGTGCGCATGTGCGTGTGTGTATTTGGGTGTGCGTGTGTGGATGTGGGGGGTGTGAGTACGAGCGTGCGTGAGTGCGTGTGTGCATGTATGTGCAGTTGATTATCTTATCATTTTTTATTGTTAATCTCATTCATTTATTTTCACTCATCAAACAGTCATAAATTTATATAAAACAACAAAATTCTACACACACACACACATATATATATATATATGGGATATGATTCCGTTACAAAATGTAAAACTTTTTTAGTTTTACACAGATTTAGGATATTTGGATGAGTGAAAATAGGTGATTGAGATTAACAGTAAGAAACGTGAAGATATTCATTGGGAAAAATACAATGAGTCAATCCCGGACATATATTTTCACTCATCTAATAGTTCTAAATATGTGTAAAACTAAAGAGTTTTATATTATATAAGTAGATTCTAACTATATATATATATATATATATAATCTTCTCTAGATAAACAAAAAGTTGGTAAATAAAAGAATATAACTATTAATTGTCAAAAGAAAAGAATATAGCTATTAATTAGAAAAATGTTTAATTCTATTTTAATTGAACTTTACACAATAAATAATCAACTAGTCCTCATTGTAATCTTTGAATTCTCTTTTCAAAGGGGGAAAAAGTCAAAATGTTCGTTTTCATATCTTTAAAAAATGATTTGAAATATTATATTGTAATGTTGACATTTAGTTTGTTGAAAGTAGGAACAACTTAAAAAGAAAACCATTAATTGGCAAATTAAGAATAATAAAATACGATTCAAACAATTTTAATAATTAAATGAATGATTGTTATCTTTTGAAATATCGGATTCAAATACGATAATTATAGGAGTGTTTGAACGTACATAATATAATCAACATTACATGAAACTATATAAGAAAATAAATAAAATATGATACGAAAAATATAATAGCATAAAAATAATACAGTTAGATATTTTCGCATTCAAATTATTTTAAAACATTATAAAAGTTAATATTATTTTAAACTATGATACGGACTTTTGAGCCTACTCAAAAGAGTACTTAGGTGAGAAAAAATATATGTTTGGATACGATTCAAACCATGAATATATTCTTAAACATAAAAAATTTGGTATAATTAATAAAAAAATTTAATGGCGGGGCTAAACGAGGGAATATTAATGTTGGAAAAATGAAGAAAGAAAAAAATAGGCAAAGGGTACGTCAAAGTTATAAAAATCGACGAAGAAAACTGTTAGTTAAAAGATTACATTACGTTTGTTTTCTAAATTTGAGGAGCACCTTAAGTGTAAAAAAGTAGACGGGCCACATTATTATTTTTTTAAATAGGAGGGACTCGCATAATGTTTTGCTAAAAAATAATAGAGAATTAATTAGAGTCTTCGATATATAGAATGAAAGTTACCGTGAGTATTAAAGTTGTTTACATTTAAACGATTTTGATAAAATTGTATAAAAAAAAAAATTGTCTACAACCGCCATGATTTTGTTATATTTTTTAAATATATTTTTAGGATTAAAATTTAAAAAAATAATTACAATGTAAAAATATTTTTCTTATGTTTTAGTCTCAATCTTTATATATATATATATATATATATATATATAAAGATACACACGATCAAAATTACTAATAACATAACATTCATCCTATTTCTGTGATTTGAGTTAGGGGAGAGGCATGACATATAAAAAATAAAACGTGCATGGAAAAGTCTGAAACAGTAGCCTTCCATGAAATTGAAATGCTTAAATGTGGAAGCACTAATCCAACGAGTCATTATTAGTAAGGGAAAAAAATTATTAAAAATGGAAAACCCACCATCATCTTTGCTTCTAGTCCAATTCAAAAATCAACCTTGAAGATACGGTAGATTCTTGATGATATCTGCCGGATCTTGCTTTCCAAACTGTCCCAATGGCTATCCTTTTTAACCCTCTTTTCTCCTTCTTCCTTATTCACTTCCCCTTCTTCTTCTTCTTTTCTGGGCTTTTTTTTTGCTTTGTTTAACAATCATGGGAATGGCTACTCAGACTCAGTTCCATGTCCTTGCCGTTGATGATAGTCTCATTGATAGAAAACTTATTGAAAGGCTTCTCAAGACTTCTTCTTATCAAGGTAATCCTTTTATTTTTTTGTGGTAAAAACATTTCTTTAATTGCTCCATTGAGACACACAACATGGTTTGAATTTGATGTTTGTGTTTTACAGTTACTGCAGTTGACTCTGGAAATAAGGCTTTGGAGTTTCTTGGGTTGAATGACAATGAAGAAGATGAAGAAAGGAATTCGAGTGTTGCATCAGATGATCAACAGGTGAGAGTGAATTTGATCATCACTGATTATTGCATGCCTGGAATGACAGGCTATGATCTCCTGAGAAAAATCAAACAATCTTCATCATTTAAAGACATACCTGTTGTTATCATGTCTTCTGAGAATATCCCATCAAGAATCAACAGGTTTGTCGTTCGTATAACATTTTTTTTTCAATGTTTGATTAGTAATAGTTAAGAAACTGACATGAATTTTATCACAATCAGATGCTTGGAAGATGGAGCTGAAGAGTTCTTTTTGAAGCCAGTTCAATTATCAGATGTAAGCAAGCTGAAGCCTCATCTCATGAAAGGAATTACATCTAAAGAAACAAAATCAAACATTAACAAAAGAAAGGGTATGGAAGAAATTCATTCCCCAGATAGAACAAGAGCGAGATACAGTGAACTGGAAGTTGTCTGATCTGTAAATCAGTTATTTTATCGGGAAAATTTTCTGGGTTTTCTCTCCTTCATTTTACCTTTTGGTTTCTGGATACAAAGGGAGATAACTTATGAACCAATTGTACTCAACTCTTTGCATCATGCAAAATCATTGTATAGAATTTTGATTTCATATCGGAGAGAAAGCTACTTTGTTATGTTTTAGAGTTATATGGAATCTAAGCTTCCAAATGTAAATTACCAGAACGGGAACTATAAACTCAATTTTGTTGGTTGATTAACAGATTTGCTCCACTGCCTATGTGTTTGTATCAGACTTTTCTCGAGGTTTGAATCTACACTTGAAATTCTCATCTGTAATTGCTCTCTTTTTCATTCAGTTTCTCAATAACCAACCACTATTTGTATGCTCTGTAAAATGCAAGGGGAAAGCAAGAAAAATTCAAGCAATATTCATAGGGAACTTTCTCAACAAATTAGAAATGATAAATTAGTATTGATAAAGCATACCCATATTTGTTACTTAACTGGATTACATCCCATGCAGGTTTATAGAAAGCTACAAGGAACTATAACATTGGAGCTTAATTCATTTTGTTGATTAGATCATTGATTTCGTTTTCGCGATTTCCAGCATCTCCCCCTTCTTTATATGACTGTTTCTTCCCATGGATTAATCCATCTTCTGGCTTGCTAAGCATAAAGGGTCCCATAAAATGAACAACCTCCTTGAAATGTGGACCGACATTTGCGATTTTGTGTATGATATCTTCTATGCATATGATGCCATACTTTCCCAATGTCTGAAAAACAGAGGAATTTTAGTTGAGAACATTACAAACCTTGGGACAAAGTTACAATGGGAACTTCCACGGTAGACTCGGTTACAATACCTGCTCAATGATGTTATTATCAGTCAGAGGAACTGCTTTCTTGTAAATCTTTGCATAACCTTTCTTGTAAACAAGCTCCTTCACACTCCTAAGATTAGGGTATCTGCATAAAACAATTTTATTGTTGTGAACTAACTTAGTGGTTACAAAACTTGAAGAAACAGATATAAAGAACTATGCATTCTAACTGCATAAACTACTGTATAACTGCATGCCAATGTAAACATAACATAATCAATATAGCTAGCATAAGATTGTAGGTCTAAGTTACGCAGACTAGAGCATGTGCTGGTATAATTACATGAAGAGTTCTCTCTGTTTATGCATCTTCCAAAGGATAGATGGTTGCTAAATTTATGAGAGGTAGCAAATTCCTCAACAGGCATCCTATATGAAGAAATATCATGAAGCACTTTTTTAGTCGGTGCGCACCACTAGGATCTGCCAATGCTCCTACTTTTAAACTATCCGAGATAAAAGCTTCAATTCCACCATGAATTAATGGACAGTTCAATCTCAAAACATGTTATGAAGGCTTGCATCAAAATGTCACGGATAGATAAGAAAAGATTCAATAATATATCCAGTATTTGCTTGATAAAAGATTCACAGAAAGCAGTGGCAGATACCATCACGATGAAATCCCAATAGCAAATCACTTCGGATTCTAGATAGTTGATGACTAAGAACAACTTGGCATGGCAAGCTCCAGAATTCTCTTCATGGAAATAAGGTGTATGTTGATTGCCAAGTGTGGAAGCCTAACCTTAAACCCTAAATCGTAAAACGATGATACACATACTCTACACTAGAGAATATAAATCATCAACACACTGGAGTAGCCCCTTATAATTTATGAGTTATCACATCATAAGATCCAGTATTTTACATTGACAAGGAAATATAATTCCAAAGAACAAAGGTTGCTTTCATACCCAAAAGTGACATATGGCTCCACCTTCTGCAACATGTCTATTACACCCTCAGTTTCCTTCACAAAGACACCACTGAAAACTTTCCTCAATCTTAGTTTGTATAAGATCTTTCTTGTTTTTGGATGCATGTCATTTTTGCTGCAAAACAAAGAAAAAAGATAAGAGCTGGAAAAAAATTAAAGGAAATATATTGAATAAGATTGAGGTAGAAAAGACCACCTACCCTTGTATACGGATAATGAATAGTAAGTTTGATTTCGGCTTTGATATCATTGATTTTGGCCTATTTGCCCTCTGTTTCATTCTGATCAGGTCCAATTAACCCCCCAAAAAATACATTTGAAGATAACTTTATTTCCTTTTGAAGTAGTACGACTACTAGAGATGTGAGTTGAGTTGAACTGAGCTGAGCTAAGCTGATATTTATCGAGCTCGACCTCAGTTATGCTTATAATATTCTGTACTAAACCTAAGCTCAAACAGAACAATCAAGCCACAGAAGACTGAAATAGGGCCAACAATAAGTAATCCAGTAAGGAACTTGAAACTTGAGTTCAAAGTTCAAACACAGAGGTTGGCCCTATTTGAGTCTACTAAGGTTACTGAGTTTCTCAAGGAGGCATTAGATTACAGAGTTGCTCAAGGAAGCATTAGTTATACCAAAGGACTCAACCCAATCGAGCTGGCCCAAGCTCAAACCGTGAAATGCTTAAGCTTGAGCTTGACATGAAATTCAATGTCAAAGCTTGCTTGAACTCACACGACTAGGCTTTATTAAAATGAATGAGTTCAATTACCATGTCCAACTGCTCGACTTCAAGTTCGATTATTTGTGCTCAATAATAATAAAAAAAACCTCCACTAAGTATGCAAGCCACTCAAGCCAGACATTTATACCCTTATCATTCCTTTGTATGATTATGAACTACAGAGATGCATTGAATCAACAGTAAAAAATCCATTTTAAAAAAAAAGGTAAATTTGATGAGCAAACTAAGTAGTTGAAGAGTAGCAAATTACCTTGTCTCTGAACTCTTTTATGAACTGCTCGGGTCTTTTGATGTCAGAAACATGGGATTGGTTGTTGCTTTTCTTGGCTCCATATTTTCCCAGTTCCAACTGTGTCCTCGTAATCGCTAGCTCATATCTTATTTTCCTTTTCTTCAATACTATCTCTGATACGTAGGCCAATGGCTGCCCTTCCTCTTCCGCCATAGTCTCTCTGTTTAGTACAGTTAAAAACCAAGAGATAAGCCAATAAGTAAAATTACAGTGGCGCAGCTGAGGAGCAAGGCAACGGCAATAGGCTATAGCTTAGAGAGTTTTAAAAGAGAACTCAATTTAGGTCTTTTTTAATACGGAAACATCATGTTTTTCAAAGAAATGTTCGATGAAATAGACTCCGTTTTTCTTTCTTTCTTTTTAAATATTTTATTTTAAAGCAAAATGTTCTCTATTTATATAAAAATCCAAATCGTTGGTTAAGTACCTTTAATGTATTTAAAATATGACAAGATATATCATAATATCATTTTAAATATTGGATACATATCGTATTATTGGTTATGTTTATGTTATATAAATTATATCATCATTTTAGATATATGTCATATATTACGTCATCACTCATAGTACATGTGATATTTGTTAAGTTATCATTTTGGACACATAATTTTACTATATAAATGAAAAATGTTGATCATTAGTTAACTAGAGGTTTTTATTCAAATAAAGATTACTTTATTTTAAAATAAAATATTAAGAATTACAATATTAAAAGAAATAAACATCAAAGTGATTATATAATTAAATATTAAAATAAAATTTTATTATTATATCTTTATAAATATATATATAATCAATTTACTGTAGCAACATCAAGGATTCTAGGGAGAGCTTACTACAACAATATAATTAAGTTATTTCACGTTTTTAATATTCTTTCACAAATATAAGGTTAAAATCCTGTCATTTTAGACATAATTACAATATAAATATACAAATATGGTGAATTTATATTACAAGAACTTTTAACATATTAAATTTCATATATAAAATAAGAATAAGAAAGAAAAAACACTACATGTTCACGTATAAAGAATTTCTCATATTTACTGTTAGTTGTGGATAAAATAGAAGGACCATTTAAGTTAATTTGTGATAATAAATTTATATTTTTTCTCAATAACAACGACATATTAAATTCGAAGTAGAAAATATCGGGTTCATGAAGTTAAAGAAAATTCAAAGAGGTTTATAGAACATATTTGTCCAAACTTTATGATTGTGTGTTTATTCAAGGACCATCATCTTAAGTCTTTCATGAGCATATTACTCATGTATGTGGGTCTAACGTCATTTAAAAATATTCAGTTTTAATTGAAGTTTATAATTTCAAAATATTTATTTGTTATAGACACTATTTTTTATTTCAATTTAAGACTTTTAAAATTGGTTTTTTACAAAAATAGTTTATTTTTTTACAAACTATCAATATTTGATCTGTCATTCAATTATGTTAACATATGGGATCAAGCATAGTTCAACTATGATAGACGTGAAAGTTGCTTTGATTTTATTTTAACATGATTGACGAATGAGATTATCTGATTTTATGGTAATATTTATAGATGTAATTGTTCGAATTCAAATTTTTATAGGAAAATCAACATTCTTTTTTATCATTGAAATCACTTGATGAGTTCAAATATACTCACTCTTAAATCTTATGTATTTTATAAATGTCTTGTACTGGGGCTGGAGAAGGAAAGGAAAGAAGAAAGGACAGAATAAAAATTACGCCTCTTTAAATTTTATGTTCATAATATTATAATTTTATCATTCTAAATAGACAATTATGTGAATTTATATAAATTTTGGCATATTATGTTAAAAGTTGTTTGTGTGTGTGTGTGTTTTTTAGTTATTTATAAAAAAATTATATTATATTTCGTATAATTTGTTATAATGATTTAATTCAAATAAAATTATATTTAAAAATTTTAAAAGATAAAAATTTCACAAAAAATATTGATAAAAGAAGTAAAAAAATATAAAAACACATACATCTGACTTTAACGCCAGCAATACATGTAGTTGGCAATGTGCAATGCAAATATTGTTCATCCATACAGATGATAAATATAGCATTAAAGGCACCATTATACACCAAAAAATGACCATACAACCTACAGCAGATAATACAATGTTAAACACATTATCCTATTTCTATTTGCAACACCATATCCAGGCAGTTATATTTCCACAACAATTCAGATAGGTTAACTTTACCATGTTTACCATATTTGCACAGCTGTCACAGCAAGCATCATCAAGGCGTTGAACTGAAGATGGTGCTCAAAATCATGCATCCTCCTACCCTTCAAACATTTTTCTTCTCCACTAACATTTAGTAATGTTCATACTTCATATGTCGAGACATCGTGGTTTTTCTACGCAAATATGAGAAATTAAGATTTACAGAACTGATTAGTTTCTTTTGATTGGAACTGACACGCATACAAGGAAAAAAATGCTGGTGTATTAGCAAAAAAACAGTTCTTTCAGGTAATAGCAGGCAATGTACAAACCTCAGGATACTGAATTTCTATGCACAAAGCTAAGTCGAGCCAAATAATTACTCTCAGCAAAATCATGTAGTGTTCGACAAGGGCGTGAACCCTCATGACCAAGTCTCTGGGACTCTTCTTTCAAAATTTCCCTACATGCATCAGCATCCTGAAAAGAAGATGTTATGAAATATTGAATTGAATTCAGGAACGAAATTGGATAAGAAGAATGTACATGCATAAAGTCAATGATCCCCGCAAAAGGCTAAAGACATCCGGTAATTCGGATATAGATGATCCTTCCAATAAAAATTTTAGAAAAAAATACCACCAGTGAAATCAATCAAATGAGTTTCCAACTGGTAGAAGAGCCATGGACTCTGTCATGCACCCACACAACGAAACAAAGAAAAGTCAACTTAGCTGGGGATGGAGTAAATATCTACAGTAATAGTATGACAAACTATCAAGTCATTGTCTTGAAAACAGAAGCTTGGCCAAGAGGCATACCTGTAAGAATTCCATCATTTGTTGTTCAATTGTACCACGCATGGCTAAAGTCTCCACGTGAATTGGACGAGTAGCACCCATCCGATGGGCACGGCTAATGACTTGTTCCTCCATGCTGATAAGATTTCAACCGGTAAACATTGGCATCATTTGATAATAAAGTGTGCTATTTTTAACAAAAGAATGGATATAAAAGTCCTGTGGCTTAATGGTAACGAAAAGCTCAGGGCTCAAGTCACAGCAGTGGACCACAAGAGCAATACACGTTAATCTTTAGATATTGGTTTCTGAAGTACTGTAATCCTCGGTGAGATTGGAGACAGATTATGGCTAGTGTGGCACACGGAATATAGCATATATTTAAGGTGTTTTGTTAGCAAGATGGTCAAGGTTTGATCCATATAACAGTGACTGGTGGGATACAACCAGCCTCTCCATTGATATAACTTATAACCTCAGCGAGGGGGTAAGGCTGTGGCTTAACCCCTTCACCAAGCACGCACTTGCGGCCTTAGCAGCAGACAACTTCCTTTCTACAGTCTCTGTGCAAGCCTGTCCCGCCACTGGTTCCCTAGTGGTTAGTGGAAATGATCATCCCAAGAAGGGTTATCGCTGCTGCCCGTTATTACTTAAAAAATATATACTAAAATGCTGCAGGAGAAAAAACTATTGCCTAAGCTTTGATGTTAGATCTGAGAATTGGAACACCAATGTTTTTATCTCTCACTTGGAAACAAAACAGCGTTAGCAGCAAAGTCCATACAATCTTTTGCAGGGAACTGATGAGATAAAATATCTTATTTTTCAGAATTCTAACCAAAAACAAATTTCAGGATACGAGTTACTTGTAAATTACCTTCTGTCCCAAATAGGCTCCATTAAAAATACATGAGTAACAAAACTCAAATCAAGACCCAATGCAGCACTCCCATCCATCAAGAGAACCATGCAACTATCATCATATTGGAATGTGGTCAGTGACTTCATCTGCAAAAATGGAAATTAATAAACTCAAGGATTGCACGAATAGGGGGAAAATAGAAGTCACAGAAACGGCTAGAGAAAAGAAGTACCTTGTTGCTAGAATGCATTGGACTATACATTCCAACAAACTTGATATCAGCACAAGTCAGCTGCCAAAAGGAAAAGGTCATCGACCTACCATTTGTAAAGGAAAAATAAAAAAAAGTGCACTTTTGCGTAAGTAAAGTCAAACTAGATATACCTGTTGCTCAATAACATGTATATGCTCAAGAAATTGAGAAAATATTAGAACTTTCTCTGGAAGCATCTTGTACGACACATTGCCCGGTCTAGAGCAATTCAGCAGCAAAGGCACATCCATAGCACTCCTCTGTGAAGGCCAAAGTAACTTATCAATGTTCTTGCCCTCAACATCTTCACCAACAGAGGAATTGACCTCTTTATTAACCTCCTGCAATGCTTTCAACCTCTCCACAAGATAAGCAACTTTACTACTAGAGGTTGATTGCCAATCAGGATTCCAATCATCCTAATAACCAGAAAAAAGAATGTCTATTTGTCAGGATTTATATAGCATAAAATTAAAAACTACTAAATAAAATGATGAAATCAAGAATTAACCTACCTGTTTATATGAAGGTTGTAATTCAATAAGATCTTTTGGGACAGGCCACTTGGGATTTGGATTTTCCGGGCGTGCTAATGTTTCAGGAGTCTGCATCTCATATAGGTGACAACAGCCGGGTAACGTACACATTTCACTATCCAAACCAACACAATCAAGGCACAAAAGATGCCTACATGGGGTAACAATTGGTAGACGGCACCATTCATTGCATCTATATCAGAAGACAAACAAGAAATAAACCATAATCTGATCATATGGTAGGAAATGGTTTAAACAAAGCGACAAAGAAACTCAAAAGCGAATTATTACCTCTGACAATTACCACCATAAAGGAGGTTATATTTAATTAAAGCATATTCTTCTGAAAGAGGATCCAGACCATTTTCAACTAAAATGTCCATTGTTTCTTGAATATCTTCACCAGCTTCTGTTACTTTTATATGCCCAGCCACACAACAAGATAGCCTGACATTTCTAATTGTTGTGCTCCGAAACTTCCACTGCTTTGGATTTAATAAACTTTCAACATGAGAAGGGTCATTCCAGTCAGCCATTAGAATATTTCGCCGCACTGTAACCACCAATTCATTATAACTTTTTGCGTGTTCATCAGTGAAATTGACAAATGTCACTTTCTTAATGCATGGAGGAATATTTTGCAAATCTATCTTTCTTGCACTAATCATGCATCTGTGGAGCAGCTGCAATAAACGTGACCGGCCCTCTTCCATTTTGGCTTCAAATGGTCTAAGAATGCCAGCTTCCCATGACTTTTGGTTCTGACCATAAGCTTCTTCGTGAAGGAACTTGAGTAATGGTTGGAGATAAGACAGTTGACTATTGGGTGTGTTACGAGTGGGTGTTCCTGTCAGTAACCAACGACTACAAGAAGTCAATGAAATAGCCATTTGCAATTTGTTGGTTAAATTAAGACTTGAGCCAAGGGTGTGCCCTTCATCTAAGATGACCCTAAGCCAATGCACTTGCATCAGTGCACTTCTCTTACGGGGACCCCACTCTGCACTTAAACGGTTAAATGTAGTGATAACAATGTCGTAGTCCCAAGCCAGATTGTGAACAGGAGGCTTTCTATGATCAGTCCAGACATAAAGCTGCAACTGACCTGGCCTTACATGTTTTTGGATTTGTGTTTTCCAATGATCAACTAGATTTGCTGGAACAACAACTAATGTTGCTCTTGACAAATATAACCTGACAGAGTCTAATGGCTCACAAAGAGCAAGTCTGAGAGCAGCCACATCAAATGCCAAGTTCTCAAGAGTCTTTGGATAATACCACCTGCTAATTCCCTTTTCTACCCTCTTTATAAGACCAAATGCTTGAAACATCTTATGGAACCCAAGTGCATCTCCAGCAACACCACTTCCCAATATTGGACTTGACAGACCAACTGTCTCCATTTCAGAGAGCCTGTCAGGAGAAAGTTTAGATAACCAAAGTATGGCTTTCTTTGTTTTAGAATTTATCAGAGCATAGTGCTCCTTAAGAACACTGATGAAAAAAGATACATTCTCCTCCTTTCCTCCAGCTGTTCCTTTGGTGAAAAATCCTGGTAGGTATGTTATAGACCCATGTGTATCCCATGCTTCTTCAGGATCAGTACAGTTCTGATGTGCAAGGTCAGTGTTCATACTACAAAACCATGCTACCTTAGCATCAGTTAAACTTGAGCCTACAAGTTTCCTCCACTTGTGACAGGCATCACACTGAACCCAAGTTTCAGTACGCATAGTACTATCAGCAGTGCCCTTTCCAGGTCTCTTGCAACCATCTAAAACTCCAAAGGATAAATCAACTTGCTTTTCCCTGCAAACATGTCTTGATCCATTCCTTTTTGGTGTGTTCTTCTCAACTGTTTTTCCATTACAAGAACCAGACAGTTCACCATATGAATACAGAAGATTTTTCCTGATGTGACCCAAATTCCTTGAGGATCGAAGTGCCCAAGTTACTGGCTCAGAGACTTGAGTCGATGGTGATTTTGTTCTTCTACTAGAACAAGAATCATCAAATTCTGCACTTCTCTCACCTGGATTCATCAGCTTGGCCCTTTTAGGTAAAGGGTGATTTATGTCCTCCATGAGACAAGACTTCCCTAAAGATGATAGCCCCCTAAGAGCATTCGGACTTGTAGCCCTCTTCCCCAAAGACATATTGTTGGTAAATTTATCACCTCTAAGCTCATAATAACAACATTTATCATTACCATTGTGCGTGCACCAAATTATCTGAACACCCTCCGGTGGATCAGCCATAGTTCCTTGCGTTTTCAGAATTAGTGATAGGGCAGTTATAGTCTTTCCCAGTCCAGGTTCATCACAGAACATCCCTCCATGAAAATCTCTAATAGTGGGAGCTGTGCCAGTAACTATACTGCCAGTAACACTATTAACATAGAAAGAAAACCCATCTTCTGTTGAAAATTCCATGTACAAAGGATGAAGCAAAACCTCAGCATTTCGCTCACGTTTTAACATCCATTCAACAGCTGACTGCTGATGAGGGAAAAGTTTAAGTTTCATGCATGGCATTATCAATGCAGTCAAAGATCTTAGGTGTCGACAAGTCGCTGCTACCCTGGTAAGATCCCTCGGTCCAAGTGCAGCTAGAATATTCATCAGAATATCATCAGTTATGTCCCAAAGGCCAGAATTTTGACCATCATCAGCTGGTTGTATTCTAGAAGAATGAGTCATTCCCTTATTTGTTACACTAGGCAAGCTCTTGAAAATGTCATAAAGCTCAAATAGCCTTTTCTTCAAGGGGTCAATATCATTACAATGCAACTTGCATCCTAAAACATGACAATCAAAAACATTCCAGATGCTCCTTGCGTTTCCATGAGCATCTTGACTGATCTCTGTACCATTTGTGAGCATCAAATTTCTCTCCTTCCAATCACAGCTGAAAAAAACAAACTATACTTAGAGGTAAAATTTTGACAAAACAATGCAATTAAAAGGAGAAATATCTATTTAACTGATCTCAAACTAAAAATTAGTATTTTTGTACATTAAAATACAGCTAGTTTGTGAGGAAGCTGCATAAATAAGAGAATAATTGTTATAACCAATAGGAAACAACCCGGTTCGCTGTGTTCTACAAAGTAGAATGCAAAAAGGTTTTCCATTCAAGAATTTTTAGAAGTAATAAATTTAAAACAATGTAAACTACCATACTATATATCAGCCAGTTTATATCCACTACTCTTCAGCCGCAGATTGATCTAAGATGAATGTTGCAGCTAACCAATAGAACAGATGAAGAACGTGGCATTTTTAATTCAAAGGTGCACAAATGAAACTAACAATCAAGAATGTAAGGGCAACAAAATAATCCCAATTCCTAAATAAATAAAATCAATAGAAGCTAAGATAATATCATCTTTAGGACCAATGAATGATGAAAAATGGTTTTATTTAAACCCTGCGCCAGCATGTATCAGCGTCCCCGTTGTTTTCCAAACCCTCCTCATACTTGCTCAATGAAATTTTACTTCAAAAACTGTATACACCACCTTTACCACATCACATTACATGCAACATCCTAATGTTGCCCTAAGCACATTACAAAAGTATTGTCCCTATAGTTTCAAAACTTCCCACAATAATATATGGTTGTTCTTCTAGCCTAGGCTGTTGCTCTTCACTACTTTGGTTATTAAACATCGTTAAATTGTGCTTAAAAGTCAAAATCGAATTACTCCGCGTGATTAAAGTGGTCAAACAAGCATAAATGTACCTCACTATTTAATCACAATGAATCATGCAAGGAAATTAATGTTCAGCGATTAAAAAAATACTTTTTAAAATTTCTATGAAACTAAGCTTAACAGCATATACAATAAAACATTACTAGTAATTATCGAATTGGTATATAAAAATTGAAAAATCTTTACCTCAAATGCCTAAACAACGAACCGGCAACGGAACCAGAACGGGGAAACTGCCAACCGGCCCACAACTCAACTGGCAAATAAACATCCACGAGAACCACCGCCCTGGCCTCCTTCCCTCCGTCCTCAACTCTAAGAAGCCGTGCCTGGATCTTGAGGCACTTGTGAGATACCAAAGCATGAATCTGATTCACCACACTGATGCTCCCATGAACCATCCCAATCTTCTTCCTCCCTTTCTTCCTGGAATTCTCCGCATTGTCGCGATCCGAAACAGCAGCGTTTCGAATTGCGAAGAGAAGTAGACCGTTCTGGCATCGGAAGCAAACGGCGTTGTTGTCGTCGGAGGTGAGGTGACAGGGAGCGGAGAAGGGAACGGTGGTGGCAATGGATTGAGGGGGGAGCGTGAGAACCGTACAAAGGTATCCGCAGAGCTTGTGATCTGCTAAGGTTTCGTCCATAGATTTCTTTCTCTTTGAGACCAGTGGACGGAAGACAGACGGAAGAGTCGTTTGTGTTTTAGATTGGGCGAGGTTACTGTGGGCTCCACCCTTTTTAGGGTTTCACTACGGTGTTATATGATGTGCGATTTTTTTTTTTTTTTAAGTTTTGGGTTTGTCTGTTTAGGGGTAGACATAATATGCAAATATGACGGGTTTGGATCGATCTGGGTCAGGTTTTATTAAAAAAATTGGGTTTAGTCCGAATTTTTTAGATGATGAGTTCAATTATGGTCAAATCGAATTTATAGTGAAAAATGTTAAATTTGATCTGACTTAAAAAATAACATAATTATTTCTTATATATCTAGATATAATTAAAATAATATAGTTATATATATATATATTATATTTTCAATTAGATATTTATTTTATCGAATTAAATTAATATTTTTTATAAATAATTTATTTAGGACAAGTTGAGTTCAAATTTTGTCTCAAAAGACAGGTCGGATGAGGTCATCCTAAACTCGAATTGGGTTGGATTTCAAGTGATGTCAATCTCTAATAATGTCTACGTGGTGTACGTACATTATCAATGAGTATAAATTTTTTTAAACAAATATTATATTATAATTACTCCAAACTGTTTACAAAAATGTTATACATTTCAAAATTTATATAATCAAATTTAAAATTATTACTCAGTGCAGATTAAGAGTGAATATAAATAAACAAATTATTCGATAATAAAAAATTAATTTCCTAATTCTCTTTGATTTTTTAATACTATCTAAATATATATAAATAGATTGGTGAACTTAAAAAAATCTGATGTTAGAAAACATTGAAGGTAAAATGATGATTTTACCTCTATTAATAAAATTGGTTAAGTTAATGGCCTAAATAAATTATTGTGATGAATTAGTTTATGTTGATTTTGTAAAATGTATGTTTCCGTTGATGCAAGTTGATTTTATTGTATTTTATAATATAAAAATTAGATATACGAATTTAGGTTGAATTTATTTTAATAACTTTAATTATTTTCGTAACATTTAGGTTGTCGCGGTTATTGATAATTTATTCTTTGTATTTAGACGAAAAATTATAATTGATGGTTAATAGTGAATCTTCATAAAATCAACATCATCTTATTTTATTTATGTGAAGAAAATGTTTCTAGAAGAAGGAGAAGCCAGAAATGGGGCATTTTCTTAATTTGACAGAGAAATTTTAGGGATGTTATAGTAATCTTTAGTGTTTGTGTGAAGTTTAGAGTCATGACGGTTACTAGTAGATTGACTGATTGAATGAAAATGATTGTCTGATCATATATTTAATTCTATCAAATCACGTGAGCTTGTCATAGATCATGCCAAGAGTAAGTAATAAAATGAACGATATAAAATATTAAAAGGTTAATCTTAAGTAATACAGTCAACATATGTGATCCTCAAAAGAACTCTTATTATTACAAAGGTTATGATCGTCGAAAAGATTATTTGTGGAATAAGTCCAATAAAATAGTAACATAAACATTATTACAATTACCTTAAGACGGATCAATATGAATTCACCTTAAATTCAATTAAGCTCAAATCCTTTATTTCTAAAACCCACCCTAAATCCAATAACCCTATAAAAAAGAACATTTTGAACCGAAATCCACCGATTTTAGATTTTTGGCAGTCCCAAATTTTAAATCAGATTTTTTTTGGGTTCAAATTAGAAGTAAAAGAACGAGTTGTTCATAAATACCAAAATAGCAGGACTCAATTGTATATGGATAAAATAACCAAAGAAAGAGGGATAACAAATTTTGACCAAACTGGTAAAAGTTGCCAACTTTAAACCCCTTTTTCTATTTATCGTCAATAAAAAAACAGATTTTTCTTTAAAATTATATGACCAATATTCATAACAACTGTCCTCCAACCTGTACAAATAATTTCAAATGTGGAAACTTTTAATTATTCTTTAAATTTTATTAAATTACAAATCATATGAAATTGTTTTGAATAGAATTAGTTGGGAGCGAAATTCTTGCTTTGAGGTTATTCCTACAAAAAGCTGAACTCTTCCATTCCCTCCATTTGTTTCTCAAGAACATATTTTTTTCCCCGAGAGGAAAAAAATCCCTTAAACCCAATTTTGAAAATCCAGTTTTGTTCTTCTTGAAAGCAAATTTCCTCTTTTTCTGAAAAGAAATATCTGGGTCTATGGCAGAAATGAGGAAGAACAACGCGAAATCATCATCATTATCTGGGTTCTTAAATCGTTCGTTTACAATGTTCGCCCCATCCACATTTGATTCGAATCATCCGAAAGTTCATTTTTTCCACAAGAATCAACAGTCCCAAAATCGAGCTGCTTCCGCTTCCAAATCTCACGATTCAATTGATTCCGTCAAAGGTAAAGTTAAAAAGCTTTGCAGTTTATTCGAATTAGGCAAATCTTCATCATCTTCATCCAACCTACCCAGTGCTAAAGGACATGCCCCCAAGCCTCTTTTAAGAACCTCAAAATCATCGATTTCACCGGGCTATTAATCCTACAATAAGATTACCTGGAACCGAAGATCGAATTGTTGTTTACTTAACCAGTTTACGAGGAATTCGAAGGACTTACGAGGATTGTTATGCCGTTAAGATGATATTTAGAGGGTTCAGACTTTGGATTGATGAGAGAGATATTTCCATGGACGCTGCTTATAAGAAAGAGTTGCAAAGCGTCTTGAAAGTGAGGAAGGTGACTTTGCCCCAGGTTTTTATAAAGGGAAAGTACATTGGTGGTGCAGATGTGATCAAAAGCATGTTTGAAATAGGTGAATTGGCTAGGATTCTTGACGATTTCCCCAGGAGACAACCTGGGTTTGTTTGCAATTCTTGTGGGGATGTAAGGTTTGCGCCTTGTGGGAATTGCAACGGGAGTCGAAAATTGTTCGACGACGACGAAGGCTTCGTCAAGAGATGCTTCGAATGCAACGAAAACGGCTTGATTCGATGCCCATATTGCTGCGATTGAAGCTTTGATTGATTGCTACAAGGTGTTAAAAGGGTACATGATGAAGCTCCCGTTCTTCGTTTGTTAACGTATATTGATGATGTGGATAATGCATTACATGATACATGATGAAGCTCCTCTTCTTCATTTGTTAACTTATATTGATGATGTGGATAATGCATTACATGGTACATAATGAAGCCTCCTGTTCATTCCATGTCTTGTTTAAATGGATATTGTCATTAATAGTATAATGTTATCAAAATTGCATAGCATTTTCATTGTTTCTTTATTTGTCCTTTACGATATTGTAAATATATAGTGATTTCTTTATGCAATGGGCTCGAATATTTCCTAATGGATTTGGGATGAGAATAGTCTATTATATATATGTATATATGCTTTACTCATGTTCTCGAATTCGCTTTTATTGTTGTTGTACCAATGAAGTTAGTCATATTATCAAGACCCTAGAATTCTGGGAAGCGATAGCTGTCAATTCCATCATCAGCGAATTCTGTCATATGATGATTAGATTAATTTATTTTATCAACCGAGATGAATAATAATCATAAACTTAAACTTGACGTACACTCACTAAGAGTTGGTATATAAACTTCAAGCATAAGAGGCAAAGAGATGTATCTTTTCTTCATATATTGTTCATCATCTTCATCCCTCTCTAAGAAAATTACCCATTGCGGCTCTCCCTAATAAGAAGGGATGAATCATCTATAACCTGTAACTTGTATTTTATCATCAACAATTGGTGCAATTAAGGTGGAATACCTACTGACAGAAAGAGAATTAGTTAAGATGAGCTCCTTGGAGCAAATCAACTGGCTTAAATTGCAATCCTCGTCTCAAAACCTGCCCGAGTGTGTCCTAAAATCAAACCGTTGGAGTGTAACTGTAATGTCCATGGGATCCGCTGCGAAAAGGTTCAGTCATGTAGAAGATTAGAATGTTAGTCTTGGGGATATGGACTCTTCCCAAGTCTTCGATGAGACTGTTGATGATCCACTGATCATCACAGCTCGTATAAATGATTTTATTGTTATAAATTTTTTCTTGTCTCCCTTGAAGAGGGGTATCACCAAGGTAACAGACTGCAGTACCTCCACTGCACTTCCACTATCTATTAATATTCTTCTATATTTTGATGTCTGTTACCTTGGTGATACCCCTCTTCAAGGGAGACAAGAAAAAATTTGCGCAAATCACTATCGCCCTCCCTAAGCTATAGAGGCGTTCTTTGATGAGGCTACCCAGTGCCCACTCTGATGTTTTCGCATGGCCTACTTCAGATATACTAATGATGACTGAAATGAACTGTAGGTATAATAGAACTTCTAGTTTCACACAAACCATTCAGTTTCAGATCAAAGTTTTAGTCACGATTCAGCACTAAGCTATTTATTACAAAAAGCAAATTGAAAACAAATGACACCTCATGATCATGCAAAAGCAACATTCTGATCCTGTGAAGTTTTGGATGAGAGTTTAAAATTTTACCTGAGCCATCCAATTTCTGTTGAATAAGCTTCTCCATACGTTCAACCATGGAAGGTGTGAGATAGTTGCTCCAATCTCCCACTTTCCCTTTCCTGAAAAAGGCTTTGTGGGGAGCCCCAGATATGTGTGAACCATTCTTGTTAACTTCCAATTCTCTCAACTTCTCAAACTCACAAATCTTTGCTATTTCTTCAACCACTCCTTGTTTGTCTTCATCCTCTCCTTGTTTGTCTTCATCCTCTGTGAAAGGAACCCCTAAGACCATGGCCAAGTACTTCAGCTGACAACTGATGTCCCCCTTAAGATGTTCATATTTTAGAAACAATATCTTGTTGGGGTTTCTTTACTTGCCTTCCAGTACCCCCAAAACGTGATAAAAAAACGGTCCACTCACAGAGATTCCATGGCAGAACTTGTCAAAAGCTTCATCAAGTGATAGTAACTCTTGGCTTCCATGTCGAAGCGTGTCATTGAAATGCCAAGAAGAAGTGAACATATCCATGGGATTTCTACATAAGTAAACAACTTTACACTGGGAAACTTTAATGGAAGTTGGCAAAGAAGCAAAAGGAACGTGGGTGGCAAAAGCCCTTGGCTTATAAACACAAAGGGTTTCGAGATCGGGACAAGGGTTGTTCAAGTAAAGATCGTACTCCAAGAAACGGACAAGCTGGTGAGGAGTAGAGGTGAGCAAAGGGTTTTGATGCCATGCAAACTGGTTGCGGTACAAAGTTGAGAAAGCTAATGCCTTGAGCCAAGTAGTGCCACATTTTGGGAAAGTGGCGATGATAATATCGGAATCGGATGCTTGGAAATGCCTCTGCAAAGAAATCACAGGTTTTAAACTAAGATCTAAGGACCAAAAGCCTTGATAGAGATAAAGATTGGATCCACTGATCCAAGCTTCTTCTTTAGGGAGGTTTTGCACCAGTTGTTGGACTTCATCATCCCATGACATCTCCACATCTTGGGGTGGTGGTGCTGAATCAATTTCACTTTTGCTGATTTCTGCTGTATCCATAATGAAACTAAACTATCATCTTTTGCATAAGTTTCATCCATTAATAGTAACTGGACACACAATCCACCAACAAAATTGGTTGAAATGTTAAACAACTCACATGGAATCTGAATTAACTCACATGAGAATGGTATATGTTTGATAATCTCGAATGCATGTTTATACGGGTTGTTTGTACACTAAGAGATTTGTTACTATCTATGAACTTTTAATTTCGTGAATTTCCATATATACAAATATACGATTCGTGTACTCCGCGAACTAACGACAACAATCACGTGTCAATCACCTGCTACCCTATAAGTATCTTCAGCGATCACATGTTGATACACGTGACCGCTTTCAATAACAAATTAATCTAAATCATCACTTCTTAGAACGTTACATCAACACCCCTGCCACGAACACTCCTAACTGACACCTATCCAGGATCGTATAAAAAACCATGCAACGATGAGCAAAGGCAGGAACACCTCTTCACAACTAAAACCAAACTAACACTATTAAAACTACTATAATAATCACTGAAACCATCTATCTACCCCTTCAACCGTTATTAATCACTTTACTAGTCAACAAAACTATACTAAACTTCATAGCTTAAATTTAAAATATAAATAAACTCATCAAATATTCTCAATAGTTAAATTAAATGTTGTTTTCTCTTAAATTATTTCTTTCTTAATCTATCATATACCTCAAAGTTAAACAAATGACCAATATGAACATAACATATAAAATGTTATTGTTGAATGTTGGTAGGCTCCAAAATAAAATGAGATAAAAATGATGATTGAAGGATAAAATTGAGAAAAAAAATTAAAGTGTAAAGTAAAAAGTATATATTATAAAAGAAAAATCATGAATAAAGCTAATAAATATTAATCTTTGATTATAATAAATAAATATTGACAACTTATTCATAAAGTAAAAATTATATTTTTTTCATTAATTTTTTAGTTTTATTAAAATAAATTATAAATAATTGTATAAAATTTATATATGTTAATTGATATTATAAATATATTCTTATAATTTATGTTATAGTTAACACATTTTCATTAAATAATTATAATTGATTTCAACCATGATTATATAATTTAATTTCATTCATGGTAATTACTTTTTGTTTCCATACATTTGTGTAAATAATACGGAAAAAAATACACTTATCTAATATTCTCTTCGGCATAAAGAAAAATCATACTCATTTCATCTAAAAGAGAAAAAAAAAATATCTGTTCAAGCTTTGGGGTTTTCTGTTTTCAATCAGATCTGATTATGTTGAATGTCAAATATTGATACCTTGAAAACATGCCCTTGGAATTTGCAATATAATAATAAATTTTTTTGTTTGAATTGTAATGGATTTGGATGATTTCAGATCAGTTCTTGGAACAACTGGTATTGATGTGTGGACTTTTTTAGACACGGCAATCCTGGTAGCTTCTTTGGATTATGGCCAAGAGTTGAAGCAAAGGAGAGATGGGATTGTGGAGAAGCTTTATGCTACTTCCATGGTTACCAGGCGTAAAAGCTTTGATTTTGGTGAGAGATCAAATGGATATGAAGTTAATAAAGAAGGTAGCCCCCATGAAGCTAAACAAGGAAAAGGGTCACCTTTTACACCTCAATCAGACGAAGATAATGAAGAAGATGATGATGATTTGAACCATCATGGAGGCTTGTTTGATGATGAACAAAAAAGGGTTATTGAGATTAAGGAGCGTCTTGAACTACGTGATCAGGTATTCCAATCTTTCTGCAATCATATTGTTGATTTGATAAATTGTTTTGGATTTTGATTTAATGAATATATATATTTTTTAAACTGTTTGTACAGTCTGAAGATTCTTTGGTTGATTTACTTCAAAGCTTGGCAGACATGGATATAACATTTCAAGCTCTCAAGGTAATTATTATGTGGAGAATTTTTTAATTTAGGGGGGAGGGGGAAGTATAATTTCCTGTTTAGTTTGATTTTAAGACCATTGCCATGTTATGGTTCTATCTTCAGGAGACTCACATCGGGAGACACGTTAACAAATTCAGGAAGCATTCATCAAATGATGTTAGGAGATTAGTGAAGCAACTTGTCAGGTTCTAATGGAATTATGGAAATTACATATTTGTTAAATGTTTAGGTTTTTATATGTTTATGCTTGTGTGAACATGTTGAAGAAGCATTTATCAAAGAATGTGTGTGTGTTATATGATTGTATTCCTTGTTTCTTCAGGAAATGGAAAGAAATTGTAGATGGATGGGTTAAGGTGAATCAACCTGGAGAACCTGAACCTGCTGGACTTATGGGTAAAATTATTTTCTAAACTTTAATATGAAGAATTTTTTGTTTTCCGAAAATGTTTCAAAGGTGAATGGAAATTGACATGTCATTGAAGTTAAAATGAATATGAGTATTGTTCAGCTGCAGATGGAGATTCACCACAGCAAAAGCTCCCTCAAAATGGTCACCATCAGGTTAAAGAAAATGTATTTTCATGTGAAATTTGTTTTAAAATTCTGCTTTTTTTGGGTATCTTTCTAAGATTCTGTTCTGTTATAGGTTCCTGATTTTGCATACTCTCCAAATCCACACAGTGAGTATAGAATCTGATTCAAAATTGGATTTGATATTTGTATCTTTCTTTTGTACATTCAATTATTTAACTTTCTTTTCAATAACTTTCCGTTCAACAATTTACAGATGGAAGTTTTGGTTCAGACAAAAATACTTCAGAACCTGAAAGGAAGCCAAAGCCGATCCCTCCTTCCCGGAAAGATCCTCCATCAAGACATACTCACTCAACTCCTCCACAACATGTACAGGTATTAGTACATACCTAATAGGAGCCTCTATTTGCATCGTTACTTTGTTTGATACCAAATTTAGATAGCAAATGCTTACAGAAAGATGTATTAATGCGAAACTGGTGTTTTGACAAATTCCCATCATTTTGAGGCATTTGATTCTCAAGGAAGGAGAGTTTCAGTTTATATTAACAAAAATGTAACCCCTCGTACCAATGTGAATAGCCCGATCCGATCCGGGGGTCACATTAGGGTCACTGGAGCGACCCACCGTAAAAATAATGAAAAATTTAAAACTTTTATTAAAACATGTAAAAGCATAAAATGATTTATTAATATTCAGAAATAAAACAGGTTTTCAGACTCAGATATAAAACAAAATACAATCTACATGACCCTTAATCACATGTATCATCCTCTACAAGCAACGTCGGAAGAACTCCCTTACTGAAATCGATAGTTGCACTAGTACAATTCTTTTAACTTGCAATTGTGAGTAATAGAGTGAGCTTCGAAAAGCTCAGTAACACAGAACTACCAGATGATGCTACATGACATGCAGATAAATGGAAAGCCATATAATTTTCTTATTGAATCAGACGTATACTGGTTTTCGGGATAATCTGAGGTTCCACTGGTAGTTCATCAAGTAGAAACCATGAAGATCTTAGGTCATAGGAAGCATTCATAGTATGACATTTTCAGGAGATCGAATAGAATGTCTAGTGTGTTCCAACAGTACGACAAAATAATAATAGGTACATTAATCAAATGATAGTTCAGTAAATATTATAAATCATACAGTAGTGGAGCTTTTTAAACTCGTAGTTTAAACCATCGTATAAAGAATTAACCTAAGGGAATATCTTAGGGCCTGAGAGCCTACCCAAGAAAGTTTCGGGGCCACGGGACTTACTTAAGAACACATCTTAGGGCCACAGGGCCTACCCGAGAATGATCTCAGGGCTCAGAGCCTACCTAAGAGTCACATTAGGTCTATAAAAAATTTTCAGCTTGATCAGAGCTGTATTTTACAAATCAATATATCCAAGATACAATTTATATTGTGATACAATTCCATAAGCCATCACCATTAAGTCGATACATCCATAAAACAGTAACCGTAGATTTTAGTGTACCTCATGTTAAAATAATAAAACAATTTATTAATATATAGGGAACACACTAGAGAAATCCAAATATTTTCAGAGACATTTTGTAGTTATCAGTATAGATAACATGAACTTGTGCATTTTGATCGGATTCCAGGAACAAAGTCCTACTGAAGAGAATCAATTACTAACCGATCTAATCAGACATTTAATGTTGATACTTTATAATCTCACTATGATTTCATGTGCATCAGAAAAGTGTTCAAGAATAATCGGAGTGATTTGAGTTGATGAAGAATAAACAAATATTTAGGGCAATTACTATCCATGTCAATCGATCAGATTATCGAACAACTTGAGCTGAACAACTCTCATAACTGATGTCAGTAGACTTGTCAATTCATTGCTCCTTCCTGTATTTACTCTATAATACCAACAATTCTTGTTCATAGATCATCTTCAGAATCATCGCTGAATATACGCTAAGGGATCGAACAGGTATCTCAATAATCTTTACTTCGTTTCCACATTACAACAATATCAAGAATTGATGACGTATTTGATTCGTAGTTCATAACCAATATCATACAAGTTCATTGGTATTCCTATACTCATCCAATCACTTACTAAATTCTCCGTCGTTAAGGTTACTTAATTAATTTAGCAATCAAGTCTATTCTGGTTACTTCAGAGTTTTCCAGAGTATTTCAAACATTTATGAATTTCAAATACATATTGTATTTCCTTTCAGTTCAATTTAATCATATAATAAAGGCATTCTGGTATTCGTAGTTGATTTGTCTCACGAATACCCACTTTTTAGTACCATATGTGCTCTAGAGTTGAGATGAGCCAAGTACTTCTAGAATTATCATCGATCCATGTAACACCCCAACCCGTATCCGACCCGGATACGAGTCCGAAGGGTCACATTGACTTTTCAAACAATTTTTCTTGTTTTTTTTTTCTTTTTTTTCGTATAAAATATTGAGTAATTTAAAACTTTTGTACATGTAACTTATTCAAAATATTTCCATAACTATTCAGGCTTACATGTTTTTGACAAAACCGATCAGAGCATATACAATTCAAAAACTTTAATTACATGCCAACTATTTGCAATGTACAGAATACATCGAATTCAAGAGATCTTTTCTGATCTGATCTTCGGTAAGAAGTAACTGACCTGTCTTGCTCCGCATCACTTTTTACTCTTCTCGTAACCTACGTGTGAAACAATCACACGCTAAGTCTATGACTTAGTGAGGCAATAAACATATGTGCAAACTTTAACTAATAATCATACATGAACAATTACTGTTATCATTCATGCAATTCATACACTCTTACAGGTAACAAATACACAAAAGCAACTATATCATCATCTTCATGCTTATCACTATCATTGATTCTTTTTATCATATGATTCAATAAACCATTTGTACAATCATATATCACACATAACATTTCACAAGGAAACAAACATATCATCATATCAAGTTTATTAATATTATCTCGTATTTAGCCCATGTACACTAGTGAGAACTTAAGGTATGTGAGTACATTGAGGTTGTGCACACATATGCTGTCACCACAGCTCGATCAATGTCCCGAAGGACCAGTCCATAGATTCCGAAGAACCTAGGTAATCAGTCCATATGTCCCGAAGGACATAGGTAAACAGTCCATATGTTCCGAAGAACATAGGTAAACAGTCCATATGTCCCGAAGAACATAGGTAAACAGTCCATATGTCCCGAAGAACATAGGTAAACAGTCCATATGTCCCGAAGAACATAGGTAAACCCTCGACCCTTGGCATGCCAACTATACCCCTAGCTCTCATATCACATGACATGGGCATTATCATTTATAACAGTTCACATTACTTATTCATATTCTTTCTCTTATAACCACATATCTTTTCTTTTCAGTCACGTATCACAGGTACGTGTAATCATATATCTAATATCATACGTTGTATGTAATCACATAAACCTTATCTCATAACATATACTTGTTTTCACATATATATTTCATATCATTTCACATATACACTTTCATATCACATGCCATATAAGCTCATAGCTTCTTTCACATATACATGTAGTCACATAGCTTCTTTTCATATTCTCATAGGATCACATAGTTCATATCTTATACTTTGTTTTCTCATGTTCACATATATCATGTCATATGATTCATATCTTTCTCATGCAGTCACATAGTTCAGTTTCACATATGTCATATATATACATTACATAGCACATACTTCTCATAACATTACATTCAAAAGCATGTTAACACATATAATCATGCATACATACAATTCATGTCATTCATATACGTATAATCATATATTCATGCATTCTAACAGAGGAAATAGACTTGTCGCAAGTCTTGTTTCCATTTAGCACCATAAACTAATTAATATGCACTCACCTGGCCTCACTAGTCCCTTTCAATCTCTTATCTTCCCTTTTTATCGATCTTACTTGTCAATGATTTCAGAACTCGTTTAGGCTTTGAATCTACATAATTATACAATTTAAGACCATTATTAGATACCTACACCTTTTAATTGGATACTAGCAACTTAAACGAACTTATTAAACCAATATTAACATTTTCCTATAGGGGGAATCGGTTCCCCCCTGTGGGGGTATCGGTTCCCCTCTGGCATTCTGGAATTCTGTCGCTTGAAGGGGTATCGGTTCCCCTTGAATGGGTACCGATTCCCCTTGCCCAGAACTCATATTTTAAGCTCGAAAATCACTTCAATTCTCTCAAACACTTCATATATCATCCCTTTTCATTCTTAACTCTAGTACACCATACTTAAACCAATCTATATTCATTTATTTCATCTTAAACCTTAGAATTCTATTTCAATATAGAATCCAATAATCATATCAAAATTTTCATGTTATTCAAACATAATTCTAATACTTCTAACTTCTTAATCTCATAGATGACAAGTCAAATTCAACTTAAAATTCAACTTATCAATTCTATTTCAAGATTTGATTCAAGAACTCAAATCTTTAATCTCTATATACCTTTCATCTTGTTGTTTAGAACAATTAAGCTTTCCTTAAGCTTAATTATATCTAATAATCAAACTAAACTTAAATTTCAGCCCATAATCAGCTCAAGAGAAACTCACCTTTGCTTGGCTTCACACTGGAGAAGAGAAAAATGAAGAAGGAAAAGAGAGAAGAGATTTTTTTCTGGAAACTCTCCATCCTTATCCATATATATTCATTTAATTATAATTTCAAGTCTATGACCATTTGCCCTTTAATTTCTTTAACAATTACAAAATACCTTCATCATATGTATCCAATCATCCTTGAACTATTTCATTCTTATTCTTTAGTCATCAAATTCCGAACTTACAATTTGGTCACTAACCCGATATTGAGGATGTTACAAATCTCCCCTCCTTATAAGAAAATTCGTCCTCGAATTTTCACTGCACATCTTAATAAGAACATATCTTCTAATGTTCTTATGTTGCTTCCCTGACTATTCTTTCTTGTCATCATCGGAAAACTTACTTTTCATCCTTTAATTATCCAACTATCTTTTTCGTTATACTTCATCTTCTGTTGCTTATCATATAAACAATAACCAGTAATACCAATCCATTGTTGTCTTTTCTCTCATTCAACTATGCATTCTTCCTTTGACCTTTCTAAAATTCCATATATGTCACTCATCACGTTGACAGTACATCCATCTCATCACTCTATATCATAAATCCATCTATTCTTCATAACTCTCTAATTACTTTATAAACCATACAAACTTGTATTTCGTCATCATTTGACCAAAACACAACTTTAAATCTTCTTCAATTGTGATTACTCATATACTTTAAGGAGTCAAACAATATTTTCACATCACCTTGCACATTTTTCGTGTTCTGTTTCGAACTTATCATTTACACTTCCATACGAATCCTCACTTCATTCACTATATCACATTACGTAATCAAAATATACAACTATATCCAATACTTTCATCACAAAATCTTGTCAGTCAACGCTAACTCTTTCATTCTAAAGTAAATCCTTATCATCTCCACACTTTTTCTTATACACATACTATCCCTTTGTTTCAAATTCATAACTCTGATTTCATTCATATAATGTACTTCTCCTGTAGACAGTAACATCAATTCTTATCATCTATTGTACTTGTATTTCCTTCAACATACAAATCTTTCTCTTACCACACAACCTTCCTATGATCAAACTATACACTGTATCCAAATCCTCTTCATATTGGTTATCATACCTGTCAATATATATAATTCCATACATTTCATTACATACTCTGTTAGCCAATGCGAACTCTTTCCATCTAGAGTACAAACTCTTTTACAAACAATAACCGCGTCACTTGATCTTTTAATATCCTTATGGTGACACTCGTTCACCATTCCATCTTATCCACATAATAACAAGCTTCTCAATTTAATTTCTCCATATGGAGAATGAACATCTTCTAGCATTATCTTCATATCATATACAAAGGTCTGTAACACAGAGCCTTCCTCCAATTCACCCTTGAGATCGGGTGCTCCTAACTCTTTTAACTATTTCGATACATTCATTCTATGAGTTAACAAGTATACAATTTAAAACACATCAGAATATCATTCAACATCATGAACATTCTCTAATCTTATACAGGCATTCCCTGAGGTTTTCGCTCTTCTCCTGCCTGGCCAGGGCAGGTGAATGCTATTACCTTCAGGTCTATCGCCTGGTGCTTCACTTTGGAAGCTCTCATATATTCAGTGCTCATATCATTACTTATATCACATATCACATGTGCATATGATCCTCCAATTCATAATATAACATATGTCATTTGTAATTATTCACAATATCATCTATCATATTATATAACATATATATTTATCTCATAACTCATTCTCAGTATTCATCTTATATCACATAACAATTTAACTCTATTAACAAGACAGCACACTCCTTACCCTATCAGATCATAAAATTTTTCACTTTTAGTTGGCATGTACCTTTTTTAAACTCTTTCGACTTCATTTTTAGCCTAGAATCGGCTAAACCGTAGCTCTGATACCATTAAAGTAACACCCCAACCCGTATCCGACCCGGATACGAGTCCGAAGGGTCACATTGACTTTTCAAACAATTTTTCTTGTTTTTTTTTCTTTTTTTTTCGTATAAAATATTGAGTAATTTAAAACTTTTGTACATGTAACTTATTCAAAATATTTCCATAACTATTCAGGCTTACATGTTTTTGACAAAACCGATCAGAGCATATACAATTCAAAAACTTTAATTACATGCCAACTATTTGCAATGTACAGAATACATCGAATTCAAGAGATCTTTTCTGATCTGATCTTCGGTAAGAAGTAACTGACCTGTCTTGCTCCGCATCACTTTTTACTCTTCTCGTAACCTACGTGTGAAACAATCACACGCTAAGTCTATGACTTAGTGAGGCAATAAACATATGTGCAAACTTTAACTAATAATCATACATGAACAATTACTGTTATCATTCATGCAATTCATACACTCTTACAGGTAACAATACAAAAGCAACTATATCATCATCTTCATGCTTATCACTATCATTGATTCTTTTTATCATATGATTCAATAAACCATTTGTACAATCATATATCACACATTTCACAAGGAAACAAACATATCATCATATCAGTTTATTAATATTATCTCGTATTTAGCCCATGTACACTAGTGAGAACTTAAGGTATGAGTACATTGAGGTTGTGCACACATATGCTGTCACCACAGCTCGATCAATGTCCCGAAGGACCAGTCCATAGATTCCGAAGAACCTAGGTAATCAGTCCATATGTCCCGAAGGACATAGGTAAACAGTCCATATGTTCCGAAGAACATAGGTAAACAGTCCATATGTCCCGAAGAACATAGGTAAACAGTCCATATCCCGAAGAACATAGGTAAACAGTCCATATGTCCCGAAGAACATAGGTAAACCCTCGACCCTTGGCATGCCAACTATACCCCTAGCTCTCATATCACATGACATGGGCATATCATTTATAACAGTTCACATTACTTATTCATATTCTTTCTCTTATAACCACATATCTTTTCTTTTCAGTCACGTATCACAGTACGTGTAATCATATATCTAATATCATACGTTGCATGTAATCACATAAACCTTATCTCATAACATATACTTGTTTTCACATATATATTTCATATCATTTCACATATACACTTTCATATCACATGCCATATAAGCTCATAGCTTCTTTCACATATACATGTAGTCACATAGCTTCTTTTCATATTCTCATAGGATCACATAGTTCATATCTTATACTTTGTTTTCTCATGTTCACATATATCATGTCATATGATTCATATCTTTCTCATGCAGTCACATAGTTCAGTTTCACATATGTTCATATATATACATTACATAGCACATACTTCTCATAACATTACATTCAAAAGCATGTTAACACATATAATCATGCATACATACAATTCATGTCATTCATATACGTATATCATATATTGCATTCTAACAGAGGAAATAGACTTGTCGCAAGTCTTGTTTCCATTTAGCACCATAACTAATTAATATGCACTCACCTGGCCTCACTAGTCCCTTTCAATCTCTTATCTTCCCTTTTATCGATCTTACTTGTCAATGATTCAGAACTCGTTTAGGCTTTGAATCTACATAATTATACAATTTAAGACCATTATTAGATACCTACACCTTTAATTGGATACTAGCAACTTAAACGAACTTATTAACCAATATTAACATTTTCCTATAGGGGGAATCGGTTCCCCCCTGTGGGGTATCGGTCCCCTCTGGCATTCTGGAATTCTGTCGCTTGAAGGGGTATCGGTTCCCCTTGAATGGGTACCGATTCCCCTTGCCCAGAACTCATATTTTAAGCTCGAAAATCACTTCAATTCTCTCAAACACTTCATATATCATCCCCTTTTCATTCTTAACTCTAGTACACATACTTAAACCAATCTATATTCATTTATTTCATCTTAAACCTTAGAATTCTATTCTCAATATAGAATCCAATAATCATATCAAAATTTTCATGTTATTCAAACATAATTCTAATACTTCTAACTTCTTAATCTCATAGATGACAAGTCAAATTCAACTTAAAATTCAACTTATCAATTCTATTTCAAGATTTGATTCAAGAACTCAAAATCTTTAATCTCTCATATACCTTTCATCTTGTTGTTTTAGAACAAATTAAGCTTTCCTTAAGCTTAATTATCATCTAATAATCAAAACTAAACTTAAATTTCAGCTCATAATCAGCTCAAGAGAAACTCACCTTTGCTTGGCTTCACACGTGGAGAAGAGAAAAATGAAGAAGGAAAAGAGAGAAGAGATTTTTTTCTGGAAACTCTCCATCCTTATCCATATATATATCATTAATTATAATTATAATTCAAGTCTAATGACCATTTTGCCCTTTAATTTTCTTTAACAATTACAAAATAACCTTCATCATATGTATCCAATAATCCTTGAACTATTTCATTCTTATTCTTTAGTCATCAAATTCCGAAACTTTACAATTTGGTCACTAACCCGATATTGAGGATGTTACAATCCAAACTTGAGAAGACGAACACACATTCAAATGATATCTATGTCATTCAGGTATTGACATAACATTAGGGTTGATCTACTCACTTAAGTCATGTTTCATAACTTTTAAGAGTAGTACAACACTTATGTTTATTTGAAATCTTTAATTAACCCAAAACATTTACTTATTCTATGTCATAAGGGCATTTTTTCATTTTGGTGCTCAATGTTTTTCCAATCATTTCAAAGCTTGAGGATATCCATTCATTCCTAGGCTTAGTGATATTCTTGAGTCATTTCTATTACAGGGGTATTTTGGTCATTTTACCGATCTAAGGTATTTCAATCATTCTTTTCCGTCTGATCTTAATATTTAATTTAATTTTATCATTTACTTCAGTCCTTTCAAATAATTCTGACAAAAGAGCACAATCGATAAATTATTCTTCAGGTATTTACTCATAACTCGAAGATTTTTTGGGTCAAGTGCTTTCTTAGATTTTACAAACGGAATATCAAAATTTTTTTGTACAAAGACATGATCTTAACAAATAAATTCGTAATTTATTGGGTTAGGAACGAAATCTCAGGGTACTTTCTCATTCCGGGTCAACTCAAACTATTTTTACTTCTTAAGGGCATTTTTATAATTTCTTAACCAAATAATTTCGGTATTAACTCTTAACGAAAATAATTATAATTTAAAGATCCTATGGTTAATTGCTTCCCCGAACATCCACTGATCTTGAAATGATTCCTTAACAGACTTCTAGTATCTTGCACAAATCCTCTTGGGGTTAAAAACCGGTTATCCAAATTTTCTAAACAAAACTAGCATTTCTTATGCACATATGTAGTTTTATCAGATCAATATGTCTTTTCAGAGTTATTAATCAACTTTCAGGGACAATTCTTGTCATTTTAGAATATAAGGGTATTTTCGTAATACCCTACCGGAGTATTCTCGTAATTTCTCATCAAGTACCTTTAACATTTAACATTTGATGAAATAAATTATATAATACATATCCAGACTAATTAATTTATCACTAATCACGAAACTCGTAATATAATTCTAGCAATCCCTCAATTTCTTATATCAGTCATCCGAGCCGTATTTAGTTACCGAATTTTTACCGTATCCATATCGAGTGTATGAATTAATTAAATACCCAAATGAGACCAAACATATTCATTCATGCATGTACCAATGCCAACATGTTCCATAAAAGCATGAAAAGGTAGTAATGTATTACCTCAATTTCCGTGTCATACAGATCGACCATATAAATTATATTCGAACGGCCTCGATCTTTAATTCAACTTCCAATAATTCATCAAATACATAACAATAGAAATTTCATAAAAAACGGGGCTTAATTCCGAAAAACGGATCGAATCGAGTGATAAATCAGTGAAAAACAACTTATTGGGTTTGAATTTTACGAAACGGATTTCGAAATCATTCTCATGACGTTAAAAAACCCAAAATATTACTATTTAATTCCAACTCACCAACTTGATTTATAGCTTCCAATATTTTCTAACGAACACGGACAATCTATCGTACAAATACGACTTCAAATAATTTTCCTCATCATAAAAATAACTTTTTAAAATCTAATTAATTATTTGGGAACCCAATTGTTAAAACTAAAAATGGTAGGAGTCAATATAATTTTTAATCAATATAATTAGTGACTAAATCGATCTTAATAAAACCATTATACCATAATCATAACAATATTAAAGCTAAGAGACAAAGGTTGATATTTTAACAACTTGGATGGCTTAACTTGTAATTTATCCGTTGCTAAGAGTAGTGTTCCACCGTCAGAATCTCTAAACTATTTCCAAAACTACGTAGTTTTGGTTAATATGTAAGTATCCATTTGTAAGCTAAATTCCCCCTGCATTTCTCATTTATTTAACATTTCATTTCTTTTACTATTTCCCAACGAAAGACTCTGTAGGGAGATAGAGAAGCTTCGTCGGCCGGCCACCAAACTCCGATAGCCACCACTTCGGCCGTCGTCATTGATCGTCGGTCTAAGTCCAAACTTTATCATCCAAAGCATCTTGGTCTCCACATCAAGAATCCGACCTTCGATCGTCAAGAAACCCGTAGATCTACAAAAAAAAACATTCGGTTTTCTCAAAGCGAAACACTCCGAATAATCTCTATAGGGGCACATCAATGCTATTAGCAACCGCATCAATCAATGCCATTTCTAATCCAGCTAGAAGCAAATTCGCTTCCAGGAAACATTTCTGAAATCTGATGTAAAACCAAATTCAAAGTCACTGGAGGTCCCTAGCTAAGAGATTCACAAGCTTCTCTCACTTTCTCAAGAATAGTAGCTTGGTTCCAATTAACCCATGGAACCACTGGAATCTCACCCCACCCAACACAGCCATTGTTGAGCTCAACTCGGCAGCCGCATTCTCAACCTGTTCAAGCGTCGAACACCCAATGGTCACCGGTTCTTGAAGCCCAACATTCAGTGGTTTCCCTTCAGCACTATAAACATCAACCCAGAAAATCTCAGTCAAGTTCTTCAACCCCAAGCTTGTTCGTGGCCTTTCAATTATTTCGCTAACTGATGATAGCTCATCAGCTCACTGCTGCTAGGGTTGGAGCTGGCAATGAAACGACCCTGCAAGGCTCTTCGATGGTTAACGACAGATAGAGAGAAAAGTAAAAAGCTTGTTGGACAACTGAAACAGAATGAAGCCATCGGATAAGATGATTGAACTTGGCTTCCTTTGTTAATTTTCAGCAAGTAATCATTAAACAAAGTAACCAATCAATGTCATTCTTTAATTTTTTTTAATTATGGAATGCCGTTATCTTTATTTTATTCCTATTTCACCCAACATTTTATCCACATTCTATATAATTCTGAACAAACCACGTGAATGTTATAATTAACTAAAGATTGGGGTGTTACAAAAAGGCCAAGGGAGACCTCAAATTAATTTAACCATCTTAGTGTTGCCACTTGCCAGTTGCACAAAGGATTCAGTTGATGAGTTGATATTTGTATAGATTTTGTCATGCTATTTGTTGTATCACCTTTCTGGGGGTTTCGTAGAGACGGAGAGAACAAAAGGAAAGCAATTTTGACTCTGAGAGGCTGGCTTCTGCAAGGAAAGGCTTCAAGAAAGTTACAAAGAAGCTGAAAATGGTTTGCTTTCTACTCTTCTTCCGCAGTTTACTTCATCTTGAATTCCTCACTTTGGATTCATACTAAATGTGATTGTCTGCACTTTTGTGTGCTTTTTGAAGCCAAAAAGCAACGAACGGTACAAGTGATGGACATTCAGAGCTACCAAAACCCAAGAATACCTTCTTTGGCAAAAACAAGGGAGGTGGTTCTCAAGGGAGGCACTGGTGACTGGGTGAATGAATTTAGATTAAATAGCATCCTATCTTTGGTTTTTCATTTCTATTTTCCGCTGTGAATGTTGTATAAGATAGGAGTACTCTTCGTATCTTTTATAGGTTATCTTTCCATGTTCTTTCACGGATATGTATTGAACTATTTATCAATCACTTGAATTTCTTGAGGGCCATGGACATCCATAGCTGCTCAATTGGGGGTGAATGATGCTTCTTTGTTTGATACATGTTACCCTTTCCCCATCCCAAATGTTCGATTTTTTGATTTGTAATATTACGAGTTTTCTTAGAAGATAACTCCATGTCTTGGAGGTATGTTACTATCTTTCATTTTTTATCAACGCAAGCTGACTCTTCCTTGATAATAGCTGACATAATAGGCAAACTGATGGTTTAAGTTAATGCTACTCCTGGGTAGGTGTACTTTTCGGGGTATGGTACTTTTTAAAATTTCTGTTTGATAGTCAGCAGTAATGTTTGATTCAACTGCGAGATACCATCTGTTAAACATTGATAGGTTATGCAGAGAACTGCCTTTTATTTTTTGCGAAACGTTTTCTGATGCCATGTATATGATTAGCACTGTTTTTCCTTGATTTCTAGCTAGGATCCTCAGGTGGCATGGGGGAAATTGGAGGACTTGTTAAAGTATTATGAAAATGGCATTGGGCTAGCTAGATCGTGTATTTAGATTTTTTGACCGGAAACCTAACCAGAATCAGATTATGGTTATTGAGAGTGACTGATGTGGTGTTTCATTTTACTGTTAATCTTTGCTGGTTATATGATAAGGCTCCTTAACTTCTAGCATCTGTAGAGAGAGTCAAGGGTGCTCTGCATGGTTAACACAAATTTATATTAAGAGTGAGGTTGATCTATCGTGTGCTCTCTTCTGTGGTACTGCATTTTCATTGATGACTTTTAGCTTATTTGTTTCCAGTAGTTGCTTGTACTTGGAAGTTGCTTGAATCAAGTTTGTTACTACCTCTTTAACTGTAGCTTCTTTGCAGTCAACCTAGTACTTCTATTCCTAATGTTGCGTGGATTCTGGTAGGTGTTGGATGTGGGCATGCGTCCAGCAAGGGTATGCTCAATTTGTCCAAGTTTTCCTTATATTTGGAAAATCATACGCCCGTAACCTTGTCCAAATATGTGTCAGATACGGTTGTCGGACATGGTGGTTTAGGGAAAACGGGGAGTAGAAGCAACATAATCTGTTACTCTTTGTGCAATTATATTCTTTTCATAGGTTGCAAACCTTTTCTCTCAGCTATCTAATTTTGTGAGATTTTTCTCACTTCAAACTGAATGCTTAGGAAAACATGATTCATTACCCCATCCACAAACTCAAAACCATGGTCTTCCCCTCGAGCAAAACAAAAGAAATAGAAGACATGTCAAACTTACTTCCACCTTTCTGTTCTCTATAAGATGCTGTTTAGTTAACCATTTTCTTGATAGTTTTGGTTTAAGGTTGTGCGGTCATCCTTCACTATGTTTTAAGCAGAGAAAGAGTAATAAGGCTCTCTCTATAAGTGCTTTGCATCTTACGAAACGATCGATTACACTTTGGCCTTTGTGCTATGACCATAACCGACAAGATGAAGCGGCCTTAAGCTTGTTATGCCGGTTGGTGGATGCAGTCTATCAAATTCTACAGGTACTCACTATAATCTCAGTAGACTTGTTTTCTTCAGTGAATTCTAGTTTTGTTTTAAGGTGAAACTACATTTTTCTTAAACTAAACAAGCATGAGCAAGCTATGTTGGGGAACCTGTGGGTGACATCCATGATTTATAGCTCCTGTGAAGTTCGATGCGTTGATGATCCTCAACTTACTTGCATGAATCATCTTTTATATCTCCCATCAGCTTTTAATGACTTCAACTTGCATTTATCAAGTGCTTATGTTCTTCTACTAGGAATATTTTTCCCTATTTCCTACAAATTTCTTTTTGCAGGTTAAGGTTCTATGTTAATCAAATAATAACAAGAAAACCATTCTAAACATTTAAGAGCTCAAAAATCTAACTTTGAACTCATTTTATCTTTCATTAAATATTAATTTGTTGTGTATTATAATTTTCATTTTAATGTTCTTAGATGAATGTGAACTTAAATTGACAAATATATTACCTTGTGACAGATATGTAAATGAAAATTTTTAACTACGAAAAGAATACCTTATATCCGCTACTTTCACTTGACATTCCTAATTTATTAACTGATGATTAATAAACTAATAATTTGTAGGTGTTTATGAAAAGGGCTTAATTGATTTGTAGGTTAACAGTAGAGGCCCAATTGAGTTCAAATTGGTGTAAAAGATTTAACTGGTTTTTTTAATAAGAATTTTTAAGTGTTTATATCTGATTTATTGACCGATTATTTCGAATTTGATTTTGTAGAGATTTATTATGAGAATGGTCCTTCTAATCCAATGACCTTACTCAAGGGATTTAGTGTCTCATCCCATTATATCAACTAGTTGAATTTAGTGTCTCATCCTATTAGATCAACTAATTGTTGGTTATATATGACTTATTATTATTTTTATTTAATTACTAATATCCAATCAATTGATCGACTAGTCTAGATCGAATTTTTATAGATATAATTATGAGAATAATCTTTCTAATCCAATTTATTACATTCATAAATATCAAGATTTGAACTCAACTTCTGACCGTCCAAAACTCTATCTGAAATGTACCAAACTCGTCAAACAGAGCAAGAAAAAGATTTATTAAGAGAAAAGTCGGTGATTGACGACAAAGTTTGTGACAAATGGTCTGATGGGAACATAAAATAGATAACATACAACGACATTGGCTATGGATGCATTAGATTTTGATCCTACATAAACACCATTTAGGAATTAAATTGAATTCCCTAACCTGCATAATGTGACACACACAAAGGATGATGATCCAATCCAGTTATTTACAATCAACATCAAACCAGAAATACAGACAAGTTCGAGCATAAATCACCCGAACTCGCTGTAGTTCTAGACCTCCACTGGTCAAAACAGCCTTTGCGCCTCCTTCAATCCGAGTGTGAGATACAGAAACGCTATCTCCATCGCTCTTCAAGTTGGAAGGGAATATCCCGCTACCGGCCGTACTCACAATCGGGCATGATAGATAGTCCAACGGGTTCGACTCACACTTAAGTATGCATCCGTCTATAATTAGCCTTCCACTCCTATGAAGCAAGCAGCAACCTAGCTCCGCCTTAACCGATAAGTTTGCCAGCTTGCAGGTCGATAGAAACTCCAATGCACTGCTCCAGCAAAATGAACATCACTTGTTTCTCTCGATAAAGGGAAAAGAAAGGAAAAAGGGGGGGGGTGTATTTGTGACCTAGTAAGAGCCATCTCCAGATTGTTAAATATCTGCATTCATTCGTAGCAGCCAGACATGCAATTTACTGTTTTAGTTTTATTAATCGCGTGGCCACTGATTTCCAACATGGAGAAATCTCTCAACAGATCACCATTTAATATTGAGGCAAAAACATATCAGAAATTTTGCAAACCTGTCTGAACCTCGCAAACAGAAGATAGTTGTTTCATCAGGAAGTTCACCTCCGCCGATCTGAAGAAAATAAGTTGAGATGAAAGTGCAACAAAATAAAGAACTTTTGCTATAATAATAACTAAAAGTTCAATACTCATTCTCCACTCATGGCCTCAATGTCTATTTACACATAGCACCGAGTAGGGGATGGGGAAAGAAACCTCTAAGAGAAGTATGTCCTACAGATGGTTCCAAGTAGCTTAAACATTTTGTAAACATGGTCTTAAGACATCCATTTTAGGATATCATTACTAGAACCCTAAACCAGAAATCCTCCAAATAGAAAATACCGAGAAGCGCTTATAATTTATCCAAAAGGGATGAAAAGTAGGTAGGTAGCAGTAGTCTGAAAATTACCCAAATCATGATAATTGAATCGAATAGGGGCTTCCAGGCCTATATTTCATCTCTATACATTTATACATCTTTTGAAGGGAAAACTAAAGCTATAAAGGACTTACCATTTAGGCTATTTGTGATCATATATATTGTAACAAAAAGTTTGGCGAATAACTAGAATGGAAGTGCATTTCAAATAATAGCAGTGCGATTAAATGCATTTTTATATAAAAAATATCATGTGCATTAAAATAAGATGAAATGTGTACCAACTAAATAGGGACTAAAATAATGATATGAGAAAGAAATTAAAGTCTCTATTACCAAAAATAATGGTTTTGGTATTAAAGGAGATTACCTTATATAGGACAGAACATTCGAAGGAGGAATGTTATTCAGACTCGAGTGTCTGATATAGAAATTTGTCAACCATAGGTATGCTCAATTTTTAAAAGTTTTTCCATGTATATTATTATTAAGGGTACTTTGAGGGTAACATTCCCATACCCATGTATAGATATATGCTAGACATGGGTGTAGGACACGAGTTTTTTCCCTCAAAATTTCATATTCCAAAGATAAAATATATACCAAGCAATTCATATAGAATTAACTTTTGCAGACTTCTAAAGACATACCAGGCAGAGTGGCTTTTTAATCTGAATATTAGAGGCAAGATGACTGCCACCAGCTGCGATTAAAATAGTGTCACCAGGTCTGAAAGGGAGAGTTTGAAGATGAAGGTCTTATTAATATACCATATAATCACCAAGTGACCAAACCACAACTTAGAAACAGTAGTTTTATGTACCGGGCTGCAGACACAGCTTCTTCAATGTTAGGGAAAACACCAGGTTTGGAAAAATCCACGGATCTATCGACTCGCAGCCACAGTCGAGGGTGGCAAGCCAAATAACACCATCTGTGGCAAACGAGGGCGGTGTTATACCGATCTGCAACTCAATAGCATTATGTAAAAGGGATTGTACTTGGTAATGGGATTAAAATGCATCAGAAATGGCCATGCCTACTAAAAAGCTTTCAAGCCGCTAGAATGTGAAACCTCTGAACACCAATCTGGAGACCATTGGTCCTCAAAGAATGAAGAGAAAGATAAAAGCCGCAGTAAAAACGCTATTGCAAAGCAAATTACTCGAAATGTGTTTTTTCAGACCTTTTTACCTCATTAGCATCATGTTTTCGGGCAAAACAACTAAATATCCTACCATTAGCACTAGATTATCATACAAGAATACCACTAATTTGGATGCGTTCAATAAAAGAAATTTTTTATGACAATACATGAATCCCAACATTGCAGCCACCATTTCAGGGTCCTACTCGGGTAAAGTTTTGCTAAGCCTCCACTTTAGAATAAGTAGTCAAATCCCCAAAGAGCACGAGACATCCATTGATTTCAATAAGCAGAAACTTAGTAAATACATATTACTCCATGGCCCATGCATTGCACTTGCATGAAGGATATCCAAGTTCATTTCTTCGGTGGCAAGAACTATAGAGATTGGTAGGTAAAAAACAAACCGAGGGATTCGTCAAAAGAATGGAAGTGAAGTGAGTTTGAGATTGTTGGTTTTGTGAATATTGGCAGCATTCTGAATCCAACAACCCGAAATTCGGGTATTAGGGATTGAAAACCAAAATGAAAGCTCAGGTTCTTAATCTAACCCAATTATCAAGCAGAAACAAGAACTATCAGAATCAAATACATTACAAACGCCTTCTCACTCCATCATAAGAATCACCAGAACTTGGAGAAAGAACTGAATTCAACAAAGTCAACTTCCAATAAATATTATTATACCTAAAATGGCTAGAATTAACCTTCAGTTCACTTCCAATAAATCTAAAAATAACATTAATTTCTTATCTCTAAGATAAAAATGCTTAAAAAAATAATACAATTGCTTCATTCATATACACCCTAAAAGGCTACTTCCTATGAAATGAAAACCAATGATTGACTAAAAGAAACATAATTTCCTTAAAAACCAGATGAATAAATACGAAATTGAAGGTAAATAAATGAACCCAGCACCAAATGAAGCAATCCTTTCAAAGATCAATGAAAAAATATTGATTTAAAAATAAAAAACCCAACCTGGAATGGGAGATAAGAAGCTGAAAATATGCATGAGGCAACCATCATCAAGATTATTAATAAGCGCAGAAGATGAAGATGAAGAAATCTTTCTTGACTTTCTCTTCGCTTGTTCCTCCACCTCCATGTCCTGCCTTTGCCTTACCAAACATAAAGATTACTCTTTTAAGTACGCAATGAACAAAAAACCGACACGACAATCGATCCGAGTTACTACTTGGGTTGATTCTTTTAGAGTTGAGTAGCTTAACTAAATGGACTCAATCGAATTTACAGGCCGAAACTTGGTTTTAAGCCCAACGTTTTATGAAATGCTTAATGAGTTAGCTTGTTCTTCTCAAAATTGATGATGATATCCCCCAATTTTAACATTTTATCAATCGGAACACTTAAATTATTTAATTGTGTCAATCAAGTCACTTGATGTTGAATCTTAACCGAGGAAGTTACACGGTTATTTAGAGATTGGTATAATTACACATTTGATCCTTAATATTTATATATTATATCTATTTAGTCATAATTTTAATTTAATTCAAAAAATTAACCCTTCAATTAGGAAATATAACGTGTTAACAGATTATTGTGACACATTTCATTAGTGACATGTCTAGCCAATGTACCACCAGGGATGTATCATCAGAAATGTACCACAAGAAAATGAAGCAACAAAATTTAACAACTGCATCACAAAATTACGATTAATAAGAAGGTTAATCCAAATTGAAAGTACTTTAATACGATTAATTTTAATAAAACTTCAATAATTAAACAAAGTTTACATGTACAACTCTTTAAATAATTGATTTTTAATTGTTGAACTGATTACAAATTAAAATTAATATGTAAAATTATATTAGTGTTAATAATCTCTAAATTACACATTATTTAACTTTGATGCCATCTCATATTAAAAGGAGGAGAAATACATCACATCTATAATACTTGTATACTCCCTTTGATAATGAACGCTTAAACCTCTAGCGTATGTGGTGTTTAAACTTGAACCTGAAGTGATAATAACAAATTTTTTAACTACGGAAGTCACTTAATTGCATCTGCATCCTAATTTGAAAGTTCTAATTTGAAAGATCAAAACTACGGGTATGTTCGTTTCACTGAAAACATTTTTCATAAAATGAGTTACATCTTTTGAAAAACATTTTCTGAAAAAATATTTTACGGTGTTTGGAAGATGTTATGAAAATCATTTTCCACTAGTTGATAAATTTTGTATAAATTATTTGTTGCAAATATGAAATATAATAAATAATATTATTTATTTTCAAACTTAATATTATTATTTTAAAAATATTATAACAATTTATTTAATATTATTTATGCTAATATTATTATTAAAATATTATTTCTAAAATTTTATAAATAAAAATGTTAAGATTAGTGTATTCTATTAAAATAAAAATATTATAAATTATATTAAAGATTTATTAAAATAAGAATAGCATATTATATTTTTAGAATTATTAATAAATATATTTTAAGTATTTTTATTAAAATATTATTAGATTATTATATTAATATTAAATACATATTATTATTTATTATTAATAATTTAATAATATTTTTAAGAAAATAGTAAATAATATAACTTTTGTTAATAATTTATTATATATTATTCAAATAAGAATATAATAATATCATATATTATTATAATATAACTAACTATATAATTATATTATTATTATAATATATTATATTGTTAAAAATATTAATAAATATATTTTAAATACATTAATAATTAATATTTTTATCAAAATGATACTAAAACATCATATTAATATTAAATACATAAAATAATATTATTTTAAGTATTTTGAAGTGTAAAGTTTAAAAAATGACTTGCAAAAAATTAAACCGTAACTTATTTCTCATAAAATACAAAAAAAAATTCTGTTTACCAGAAAAATTTTATACATTGACCAACCTGTTTTCCTCCAATCAAACACTGAAAAATGTGGAAAATGTTTTTGCATTAAACAAGCAGACCCTACATGTTTGATATTTCAACGTCAAAATTCCAAAATTTCTATTGATAGATGGATTTGATACACTTTCGGATTTTCAGTTTTTTTATCAGTTCTAACAATTTAACATATTGGAACTTCTCTTCAAATTTATGCAGCAGAAGAGTATATTAACACCAATATCAATCCACCAAGACTCGTTAGGTTTGACATAGTTGAATGACATTCATATCAAGTTATAGATTAGACGACACACATAACAAAAGTTGTCTGTCCGAGGATAGACGGTCCGAGGAATGTTTTCGATGTACATAACTAACATCAACACATGCACCATACGAATGCGATAACAGACTTGAAATAACAATGTTCCAAGGCTCCCAATCCCGCCAGTCGATAGATAGGCTCCAAGATAAGCTTGAAAGCATCAGGTCAGCTGACAAGAAAAGAAATACCTTGGAATTACCAGTAAATCCGTATAATGATTCAAAACACGCATTTAATGGACGTGGAAGTATTAAAGGAAGGAATTACCCTTGGAAGAACTTTGGGTTTTCATTGAGAGGCTTCAACCTCAGCAACTCCACCACCCGCAGGCTCGTAGTTCGATTCATTCTCGGAAGTATCCATGTGAGGGCTGTTCTTAAACTGCTCCACATGTTGTAGGTCCAATGGGTAAGGAACTTCTGAGACCTGGTGAGAAAGGTTTTGTTTAACTTGGGAGTTGTCTGATATGCAACCCATTGGCAAACTCATTAAACTCGCTGATTTGCGTTCACTTGGGAACTTTATGGAAGCAGGTGATTCAGGGGTCTCAGGATGTTTTCCCGATAACTCCAGAGGCCGATGGAAGAGTAAATGAGCAACAGTACGGTCTACGGGATTGGTTTCTGTTTCAGCATCAGACATCCTGTACCATTACGTTCAAGGTGAATAATGAGACCTAAGCTTCTAATGCAATCCAACTCAAACAGGCATAAAAAAGCATCAAGTGCATATTTAACAAAAGACTGGATTCAGGTAAAGACCAGGGACATTCATAAGAACAACTTCAAAATGAAATCATTCAAATATTAAGCAAGAAAACAAACCAAATGAAACATATTAATGCTTTTGAGTTTGAGTTTGTTTGAGGTTAAACAGATCACATAAACATAAGAAATCACGACAAGGAGGCAGCTATATCATAAACACAACTAGACATGTACTTCTTTGACTAGAACAAGTACACGCCCCACCTTTAAATGTCTTAAAAATAAGATAAAATTGATGCACCAGAAAGAGACTACTATAATGGAATAGGATAATGCAAATTAAAGGTTTATGCTCGGCAGAGTTTCATGGTAGGATTCAGTAAACACGTTCCATTCGTAAAATGCTCGAAGGGCATGTTGTCGATCATCAGAGTCCAATAGTGACACCACCCACTATTGCAAAATTTACTTCTGAAAGGAATACACAGAGTTCTAATAGTCATTAATATCTATGATTTTTTTTTTCTCTAATTTTCTACCATGAGAAAATTCAAGCAATCATAGTGTCATACCTGACACCCATATCCATGTAAAAGAATGCAACCTTAGTTTATGTACTTCAAGCACAGGTTCAATTCAAAAGTTACCAAACTGTGACAAGTTAGAAAAGGATCAGCCAAATCTTACAAAGATGAAAGCAGCAAGACCAGCAATTTTTCTTGACTGAGAAAGCAAGCTACACAAACAAGAAATAGAAGAATGCACTTCTTTTTTTTCTAGAATTTCAGTCAAGACTAAAAAACACATTGATGCCTTACTAAGTCGGAGTTCATCCTTTTTACTGGTACAAACCATTGTTAACCTCGTCCTATTTAAATGGAAGTATAAAAAACAGTCATAAATAAAGTAATGAGCAAGTTCTTCAGTCCAACAACCTAGAAAAGAAAAGAGGAATCTTATCTTGAACACTTCTTATTTATATTTTTCATCTAGGCTCAAAATATATTGATGCCTCAGTAAGTCTGCATTCAGCCATTAGTAGCGCAAATCTTAGGTAATAAAACCTTCCAAGAGTTCATGACAGAGATTGACCTTTAGAAAGATAATATAAATCAGTTTCGCTTTTGACATGAATATATATCTGCACCAGCATGGAGTCTTCTAACCTGATATAGTTCTTATTTTCTTCTTTAGCAACTTCAATTTCATCCCTGATAATTTTATTAGTGCTGTTTGTGTCACTAGAAGATTGCCTTTGCATTGCACTTTGAGCCAACCGGAACAAACTATCTCTTATGCGAAGTCTAGTCCTCACATCCAACTGCAAAAATTATTCTAGATGTCACTAAATCCTCACGACCAGAAAGGCAGAATCTCAACAGCAAGTCAAGCATACCTTTGCAATTATTTCTTGTAGCTGATTAAGTACAGTATCCTCCACAGAATAGTCATCAATTGCAACAGAGACCGTACTAGAATCATTTTGCTCTAGAGGTGAGTTCGGGTCAAAAGAAGCAAGAGTGTTGAGGTCTTCAACATGCTGAAACTGATTTTCTTGAGTTGATTTTTGAATGACAGGTTGATCGGTACAATGAACTTGATGAGTAAATTGTTGCCGCTGTTTCTGAACGGCAAGCAGTGCTTGCATTTGCTGGCGCCGTCTCAATTTTTCAATTTTTTCTTGAGGTGTCATTCTCAAAAACATGTTTGAAGGATTTGCCTGACCAGGGGAAACATCATAACTAGGAAGCGCGGTTTGCCGATTAAATTCCTCAGACTGCATGTTGGGTAACATGGGTATTGCAAGATATTGGTTTGTAAGATTCCCATATGTAGAAGGGGCTACAACATATTGGAGACATGCTGGTACTGCAGTGAGTCGGATCCTAGAAGCTGCCTCTGCTGACTCATAACTGAAGATGGAGAAGATTTTAGTATCGAGGTAGCCACATTATTCTCATATTGAGCCAATGGATTTCCAGCTGGAGTCCAGGCATGTAAATTTTGTACTTGCTTTGCCTTACCTATTTCTTCAGTTTTTCTTCGAAGTTTCAACAGCCTTTTCTGCCTATATGCCTGCACAGAGAAATATTAAATGAAAAATACAATATTCACCTATTGGAGCAAAGGCCTAACTTTATAAAGATGATAAATTAATGTCGATAATTTATATATTGCTTATTCAAAGCAGCCTCCAAACCCCAAAGGGAAAAAAGGAAGAGGAAAGACGAGAGAAACACAATTTGCATTGATGGTCATACAAGGTAAGAGAGAAAAACTTGTATCACCATATATAGCTAGCGAACTTTAAAATGTTTCAAACTTAGCTGCTGCTTGAATGGAATGTGTCTTTTTAGCATAATAAATTTTATATTGGACACGTTAATGCAGTAATACACTCTCAGCATCAATTAGCAATTACAAACTCCTAGATGTATCAGCATCTATCAAAAGGTTCGAAATCTTGCAATTATAATTCAGTCAGTCCGCAATGAGTGAGACACTATAAAAACTTGTTACAGGACCATGAAATTTATTCTAAATCTTGAACATAAGTATCAGAAACACAAGATAATTTGAATAGTCAAGTATAAGGGTAAGATAGGAATACCTTATGGCCCAGTTCATTAGGGGCCACAGCTTTTTCTGCAAAGGGATGAGACTTTGATGAACCAGTCTTTCCCACAGTTTTTACATTTGTCTGAGGAAGCAAAAATAGAAATTATGTGCCTACTTTGGATTGATTTTCTAAGTTAAAAGCATTAGTAACTAGGAATTGGTTATACTGCATGTTAATATTTAACACCTGCTTCTCCATTACAGATTTGCTTTTATCTCCACGTAATTCCAAATTATGCAGACCATGAGATGTGGAACCATCCAGTTTCCCATAACTAAGGGGAAATGACTGGTTCTCTTGCCGTTCATATCCTCTTTGGACTTCCAAATGCTCAGGTGTGCTCCTAGGAGCTGGGTTAGGAAAATCCACATTCGTAAGAAAGGATTTTCCAGGGCTGTTTGTTACCACTTTAGATGAGGACCATAACCCGTCAGCACTACCAAGACTTACATTGCCAAACATTGGATCATCATTGCTGCAAAATCATCACTTGTGAGAATATTGAGTCAGATGGATGCCATCGTATATGATAAAAAAAGAGAAACAAGGAATGGAACATTATGCTTGTAGTTCTTTTTCCCTTGAAGGGGAGTGGGTATTGACTCCTCTTAGATTTTCTTCTTATACAGGTTTGATACACTGCTACAAGATCAAGAGAAACAAATAACAAGTGCATATTAAATACGGACAACCACACTGAACAAACTGCTATAGGAGTTTCAGCTTCTAAGTTCAAAGGGTACATAGAATAGTTATAACTAAGATAAATGAATTTTCAGTGTCAAAATTAAAATAAAAAGGAATGGTCCTTATTTGAATACACAGAGATTGTTTCGTGGTGACAAAAGAATTAACTTATTCCAAACAAGATGTGAGAACTATAAAAAGTAATACCTGACTACACAAATGCCTATCTTCTGGACTAGAGTGTCACAGCAATGCTTTCTAAGCTTCATGGAAGATCTAAATTATTGCTTACCTGAAGATTCGATCAAGATCATCAAAGCTTCCAATGTTAGCCCAGCTGTAGTCAACAAAGTCACCTTGTTCTTTACCTTCATTCGGATTTTGAAAAATTTTAGGATCTTTACTAAGTTCAGTCATCTCTCCTGTAAAGGAATGTAGATAACTAAGTTATGAACAATAAATATAAATATGATATTGGCTTTAGTCTGAATAGCTAATATTCTTACCATCAATCGAACTAGATTTAGCTACTTCGACCAAACTGTTAGAGACTTTGCTATCAATGGAATCCTTATCCGTTTTTTCTGCATTAGATAAAGATAACTCTGGCCACAAGCCCATGAAAAATCCCGAAGTGGCAATCCCTCCATCTGCATTGAAACTGGAACTGCCTTCCAACTTTTTTCCATGAAGATCAACTGTGTCCACCGGTGTCTTTTCCTCCGAAGACTTTATGGTTGCAGTTTCTCGACTCCATTTTGTCTTACTATGACAATTGCCACTTCCCTCTTGATAAGGTACTATATGGTCATCAGTCTCACCATCCTCATCCCATATTATATTTGTTAGCTGAAAATACAAAAAAGGCTCCACATCACCACTGATATCACATCCAAGAAGATATAATCATATCCTTTAGCAACAAAAATAACAAAAAAATAATAATAATTAAAAAGAACAATTTGAAGGCCATGGAAAAGCTGCAGGGTGAATGAGCCTGCCTGATTAAATTTTCTTTTTGGCTGCCTTTTAAAACCAATCACTTGAAATAATTATAATTTCACCACAGAGAAAAGATAAAATCATCAAACTCTCCTCAAACCCAGATGATTAATAACTTCTAATGTAGCCTCATTTGTTTCACAAAGCCTCTTAATATTCTTTCCTTTCAGCTCAAATGTCTTGACATCACTTGGCATTCATTAAATATTCCTTCAACATTTGATTCAAAAAATGAATGTCCTGAAGAACGTTTATTGCTTCTACGTTGATTAGAGCATGAAACATAACCTAGATAACACTTTTTTTCACAAGCATAAAGAGCATGAAATTGCAAAAATAAAATAAAAGACTGCATACAGTTGTCTCACTCAGAGGACAAGCTAACTGATTCAAAACCTTAAAACCAATCACTATTTGATGGAGGAAACAAGAAATATTTTAAGTTTATGGCCAAGAAGATATAGGGCACCCCAAGTATATGCTACCTGGACTCCAAAAATTAACACACCAAGCATAAAGGTAATACATATAGTGTAGGAAAAGTTCTCCAAGGAGCTCTTGTATACTCCATTAAGAAAAAAGAGGCTCTCCAATGCACATTAACCATATGCTTACCAGGTGGACTAGTTTGCCCCTCATTTATTCTAGTTTGTCATGATTTTGAGTTCCTAATACCGGACAAGTTCTTTACAATGAATGTTTAATTCCACCTTATAAAGAACCAAGATCCATTTTCACCCAAAAGAAAGACATCCTTCAAGTATTTCTAGACAAAAACCATTCTTAGAATTCCTCAACTCTTGTACAGCTTATTACATTTGCTTTATCCTACAACCCTGCTTTCCTGAAAATTCCATTTTTTTCAACCAAACAAAAAATAACAGCACATTTCTAACAAGAAAATCCTATGAAATAGTTTTAACATAATATTATTGCAAACAACGGTAAACCAAGCCCCAACGGTACAGTACATGGAAAATGAAAATAATTCCAAGTGGAAAAAGCTATTTTCATATTTTTTTTATATGTAAGAAATCATTACAGTTACTATAATTTGATTATTTCAAAACAACTTTAATCCAAAATATTTTCTTAAATAGAAACCTTAGCAGGTGCTGCTTAATTTTGATAGTCAAATGAGAGAGAAAAAAAACAGAGATAGAACACGAAAACATGGCAATTTCCAAGAAAATCCAAACATAATCGTCCAATTCAATATATTTCAAGTACAACAAACTATCAATTCGTATGATGGATTGAGATACTAATTCCTTTAAGTAAGGTGAAAGGTTCTATGCAACAACATACCTGGGAAAAAAAGCAAAAAAAAATCTTTCGTGAAACAAAAAGTTTAGATCTAATTACCTCTTCTTCGTTCCAATCAAACATATCTAAAGAAACCGAAGTTAATCACAAATCTACTTCCGAAATCCGAACCGAAGGCACGCGCTAAAATTGCTCCACGCATTGCCAATTCCACCACAAGCAAGTAGCAAAAAGAAAAGCCTAAAACAACAACGAAAAAGAAAACATATCCAAACAAATAAAATTAAAATAACTTTTTTTAGTTATTTTTATTCTTTTTTTTATTGTTATTATTATTTTCGGATTTGAAAAAACAGAGTGGGCAAAAACCACGAAAAGTAATTGAAAGAGTTTGCAGTAAACAGAGAAAGGGGAGAAATGCAGAGAGAGAGAGGGGGGGAGAGTTTGGAATGGTGAGGACTGGGACCCACTGACGTTGATTTGATGATTGTGTGGCAGATAAATGTGCCACGTGTAAAGAGGTATCTTAAAGATGTGGTCTAGAATGAACCGATCTTTTGCTGAATGGTGATTGGGCCGCTTTGATCACGTTTCGTTTTCAAATGCAAATAAAAGATTTCCCCACTTTTTTTGGGGGTAAAATCCCATTCTCAGCCCCTTAACATCAACAAAACTTTACATAAAACCCCCTCTGCATACAAATTGAATTTATCTTTATTTTCTGCTAAAAATTTGGCCTTTTTAGTCAATTAATTCATAAAGGATCATAATTTTGGAAAAATAAAGTCTTCAAGGAAAAATTTTATAATTTATGATAATTATCCTAGACTATATTTTCTTTTCTTTTTTCTTGCCTGCATTGTTTCTCTAAAAGGACCGGAAGCTGTTGGGAAAATATAGGGTTTTGTGGTTAGTGGGCAATTTGCAATTTTGCTTTCATTGGCTATGACAAGGACTTCTAATGTATTATCCTTCTAGCATTTCACTATTATTAATATTTTTTTATAACTATTTATATTTGATTTATTAATTCACTATTCTGATTGGGTATTTTAGAGATGATGAAGATTTTTTCAATTCAGTTTGTTCTATTTGTAAATATTAATATTCGAATTCCTAACATTACTTAAGAGATCTAGTGTCTCCTATCTTTCATTGGACCAACTGGTTGTTAGTAACTATAACTAAAAGTTCATATATATTTTGAATTATTTATATTTTAATTTTCATATAAATCACATTTTTTCAATAAACTAAATTATTTTTTATTAATAATAAATTAAACTATTTATATTAGTATCATTAAACAATTATAACCTAAATTGGATTGACACTTTTAATAAATTCAAGGAAAAACAAATTTAATTTAAATGAATAATTTAAAAAGAAATTATAGATATTATGTTTGGTTTCCGTGAAAAAATTGTATGAAAAGAAAATATTCTATCTTCAACTTCTTATATTTTCTTGAGTCTCTCGATAAAAAAATAAATTATAGTGTATTTTTAAGACAATTTTTACTAAATTTTCTTGTACAATATATATGTCTATGACGGAGAAGAGAGGGGATTTTGGATTTTTTATCTTTGATTAACCCACCTCTCATTTTTTATCTTTTTTATCATTAAAAATCACTGTACAATAAATTGTCATAAGATGAGTAGCTCAACTACTTAACCATTAGGTCAAACTATAGACTTTGATTATTTTAACAATATATATTATATACTAATAAATTTTAAAATCTCAATTTCATTATCATTTTTCGAATCATTTTATACCTATAAAGTTTACCTTCATTAAAATTGTCATAGATGGATTTATTTTAGCATGCTCCCAACTATTCTCACTATTCCAACGCAATTTGTCTGGCATCCCTTCTTTTACGTCTTCCTCTCCTCTAATGAGTTGGACACTGACTCAGCTGCTGACCTTGCTGATATGTGATTGCGGTGATTAATTTTTTATATATTTTAATGATCAAAATGTAAATATCGTAAAAGTTCGTGACCATGACCCATGAATGCAATTTATGTGAAAATATGATTACAGAAATCATTTCCAAGAGAGAAACTGATGTGAATTTATAATATTTTAGAAAAGATTTAACTAATAAAATTTTGAGAAGATCAAAATAAATTATTCATAGAACATGAATATTAATCCTTTTAACAATGAAAACACTGAGTACGACTTACAAAAATATTAGATATTACGTATCAATGGCGGATCTATAAATTAAAAAATGAGGTCAAAAAATTTTATGTTTTATTCTAAAATATTTGGGCAATTTTTTCTATTCTCGTTAATAAATTAAACTAAATTTAACACTTCCCTCAAAATAATGAGCGTGCAGTGCCCTAGGGAGCGACGTATATCCGCCCCTGCTACTTATATCCAAAGAATCAAAGAACTTGTTTCACAGTACACACAAGAATAGCTAACGAAGTTGTTTCAAGTTTCATATTTCTTGAGTAACTTCTTTTGTTGCCAATCTGAAACCCGTCGCCGATGGTGAGGGCTCAACGCCTTGAGGTAAATCGGAAATGGAGGCGAGAACTCGACGAATACTCAAGGAACGAGGAGGCTTGAAGCTGAAAGATGTTATCTTGTTATGGGAGAACAGATTAGATGAGTTAGAAAGGATGAGATAAACCAGTGCTTGAACAATCACGAACATCAGAATCCTCACTAACGAATCTTCCATTGACATCTCTACTTCCATGGTTTCTTCAACAAATTAACTGATGAGAAACAGGAAAAAAAAGGGGATTTTAAAGTATGATGAAGGGAAAATGGGCAGGGAAGGGATTATATATAGTGGGAACTAGGAAGAGCGGCTTGTTTTGACTCGTTGGAACTCCTATTTTGACCCATTGAAGGCGTTAACGCCAAAGTTGACCATCACTTGTTTCATTAAAAATTACTTGTGACTTTATAAAACAAAATTATATAAAACTTATCTTGGTGGATGAGCTGCAAAAATCTGCTAATCACTATTAAATTGTTGTCGGCTATCTCATAGTACAAGACTTGGTCTTAGATTTCCATCTTGATATTCTAGGTTTCTTACATCTTTCCCAAATCCAACCATGTGTCATATATGATTATTTTATGCAATAATTAGTATAATGCCTAGTTGTTTATAATAAAATTCCACAGTATCCGAATATATCTAGCATCTTCAGTGATTAAAAAAATATTTTTTTAAAGTCCTAGATTCAAGCAGCTGCATTTGTAAAAAGTGTGTGCGTTGTTAGTAGTTAATAAAAATCTTAAACAAATATTATCTTTAATCCTCCGAGATTATTAAAAAAATCGAGTGTGTCTTCCTCCTTATTAAAATGTGTTTTTGTTTTTTATTTTTAACTTATCAAAGTCCTCATAGATTTTAATTTTTTTAAATCTTCAAAATTTTATATTATTCGATAAATTATAAATTATAATCTTTTGACTTGATGATCCACCTGAATTAAATTTATTATCTTGCAATCATATTTGTTTACCCTACCAACCTATAGATAATCATTGTCACTCTAAGCATGACACCAACACTAGACCTGTATATATTTCATCATGCAAGGTTAGAGGAGGAGATTTGGACTCTATCTCTCTATCTCGGCATTGTACATCATCTTCTTTATCTCATTAAATTTATCGATCGTGATTTTTTATCTAAATCAGAAGGAATGAACTGCCAATAACACTTGTTACCACAATTTTTCCATCAAAACAATTTCTATCAATACTCCTACTAGTATGTACTGAATTCATTAAACAAATATCAACATACAGACATAATAGTTGCGTATATATAGACACATACATACTAATACCTGCAAATCTACGACCTATGCGAATTACCAAATACGCGAGCTTATGACTCACGCGAATTTTTAGCTGTGGAGCGTTCCTCGAGAACTCTCACCAGCAAATATGTCTCTCAACTACGATCTCGTGAGCATATCTTGTGGATAATCTCCAGCGACCACTTGTTAATATACGTGGTCTTATTTGATGACTAACCAATAGTCATACAATACAGAGCAAAAGGGAGGACTTTTTAACCAACAAATTGGACCAACACCATCAGAAACACCGAAATCATCATCGAAACCACTTATCTAATTATCTACCACCTTCTGCAGTTGTTGATCACTTCACCATTAGTTTCGGGGCAATAAGCGCCATCCCCATTTCTTCTATCAACAGTAAGTTCAAAATTCGGCATCAACAAACGCCCTTGTTATCTCAACACACATGTGGATTGCTGGAAGCATAATCTTTGTATTTCTGTGATCAAACAGTTAGGATTTAACCCGAATTTATGTGAAAGAGGTTTATAAATATGGAATCTCATACTTGCGGACTACAACATATAATGCAAAGACATTATTACCTCATTCGCTGCTGTAGTGACAGTTGACTAGTTCTTGAGACAGGTAAAGAAAGAAAGCAATTTGAGAGGCAGAGAATCATGGAGGAAATACACACTTTTATGGACTCCATGGGCCTCCCATTCTATCAAATCTATGGGGGAAAATGTTAGTAATGCAAAGGTGGAATCCCATATTGAATGGAAAAAGGTGTTTTTTCGATCACTAGAAAATATTTAGGAGCATTTTTTTTTGTTCTGAGAAGAGTTTTATCGACCGTTGTTCATTTTAAATTTTGAGCGTACGATTTTTTTGGAGAATTGTGTTAACAACGAGGGACGACGTCCAATTCAACGATTACACCAACTAAATCGGAATTGATTCTAAAGAAGTGGTACTTTCACAACACAATTAATGGCATGCTTTATTTTGTTTATTCATACAATCTGTTTTTCAATAGTAATATTCCCAATAATTTAAAAATAAATCAGTATTGCTGGCCAAATTTACATATTTTACAACGGATATCCAATAGAGACGTTGTGAATAATTAAATGAATGTTCATTCATCTTTGATCTCCCTAATTCCTTAATCTTTCACCTTATAACACCTTTTATTCTTATGCTTATACCCCTATATAAATAGTGACAATGTACAACTTTATATGAACACGAGAAATAAAAAAAGTTATACTTTTTCGTGCCATCATACTTGTTCTTCTATATTTCTTAGTTTCTAATTAAAAGTTTTGATTTCATGTTTATTATAAACAATCCATCTTTTTATTCATTGGCTAGGCCTAATTATTAACATTTGCCAACTCAATCAAGCTACTCAATGCATTTTTTATATAAAAAATCTTAACATTAATAATAAAAAACAGTTTGCAAACCCTAGCTTTGTTCTCTTTTTCTCTACCAACCCGCAAGTCTGTCTTTTTTTTTTTAATTTTAATTTTACCGATAACGATATTAGTCTTGGTATTGGTTGCCAACCGTCAGTGTTCATCTCGCTTTGATTTGTTATTTTATTCATTTTTATTATAATTTTCAATAAAAATATTTTTTTTTTGACTTCTTACTTTTCGCATATTTGTTTGCCATTTTGGCACGTTTTAGCTTTACTATTTTGACACGTTTTACTTTACTCTTGTGGCACGTTTCATTTGCCTTATGGTATGTTGTTCGCCTACCTCTGCAGTATATATGCGATCATGTAGAGATTCTCACATCGCTCGTATTTGATTTGCGATTATTGATTGTCAGATTCCTTTTTGTGATTGTTTGTCGATGTTGAAATATCAATTTTGCAAATCAAGATGTAAGTTTGCTTTGGTTTCGCTCACCACTCCTTCATTACTTCTAAAGTGTCTAGTTGGATAGAGACAAAGGAGTACAATTGACGTTTATTGAGTTACTATAGACGTTAGATTCAAAAGAAGGTTTCATCTGTTATTGCGTCTTTGAGTTTTTTTTATGTTTAAAATTTTTAGTGAACATAGTTCTTAAAATTCTTGTTTTGGTTGGTTGCATTGTTAAGGTTGTATTTTTTTTTGTTTTAATAAAATTCAGTATCGTCGTAAAGTTTAAAAATAAAGTCTTAACTTTAAATTTTGAATAAGGATATTAAAATTAATTGAGTACTATTGAATAAAGTAGATAATTATTGACAAATGAAAAGTGGAAAAATGAAATCATAATTTTTATTGCTTTGCATACTTGCATGTAAAGATGTATTCTATACATTGTTGGTGATGAATAAATTTTCCAAAAGAAAAGGGCCATTGATTTGTTTACATACACAAGAAGTTGATGATCAAACTCCATTAATTCTTTTGGTTTTGGCATCCATTAAAAACGCCCTTGTAATCTGCAAACCAAGATGAGGATTCTTGGGTGCAAACACATCGTACTTACCCGAAAAAACAATGTCCTCCATGTTTCGGACAATGAAGTTCAATGCTGTTTCCTTCAATGTCTTGTTGGAACAAATATCTGAGATCTCTAAAATCTCAAGAACATTGGACGCGTTCAACGAGCTCAACATGTATCTTTCGCAGAAATCCTGCAAGTAGGGAATCTCGTACTTATCGGCGGCGACGAACAACGAGTAGACATGTTTCTCGAGTTTGTCCGAATCCAGGTTTCCACTGTAAAGAAACTCAAGAAGAGATTCAAGTTCTTCGGTGTTCAACTCCGGTAGAGTAATTGTATCACTTGGTGGAGCTTTGCAGCCGTCTGAATCCAGCATGTTCCTGAATATCTCTGATCTTGCTGCCTATAATTTCAGTCAATAATTTTCACGTTCAAATACGCATAATTTGTATACGTTAAGAAAAGTAAAATAAAGAATCCGGGTTTGAGCAGATAGTATATAAAAGTTCTTAATAAATACTGTTTTATAATCACCCGAAACAGTTAAAAGAACGTAAAAGGAAGAAAGAGAGGGAATTACAAGTAAAGCTCTGTGTGCTGGTATGGTTGGACCATCATTTCCAGGCTTGAGCTGAATATCAGTGTGAATTTGATCTCTAAAAGCCACAATAAGTCCACTCAAGAAGCTTATTTTCTTGTTCAGATCTTCTTCTATCTCCTTCATGTTTGTTATCCATTTGCTAAGATTTCCAAGTGGCTGTTGCTAATGCCCAAAAAAACAAATCACATAGCCATGGAATTATGAAACTGTGAAAGAAACTATAAAAAACTATGGATCCGCCACTACATACAAAGAAAAAGTAAGAAGAAAACATGAAAGAAGAGGTTGCTTGCCTTACAAGAACTGGGTGAAGAAGATGCAGTAGGAGTTGATTTACAGTGATGATCAATTTCGAGCTTGTTCATCAAAGTGATGACATTTCTTGCACCTTCATAGCAAGCCCCACATATTGTATTCCTTGGAGGCCTTAGAATAAATGGCATTGAACTACAAATTGAACAATCCATTTTTACCCGTTAATCTGCAGAGGAGGAAGAAGACAGACTCAGGTTTTGCAGAAGAAGATGGAGTTTCTTTATTTGAAGCTTTAAATTAAAAGAATTGTTGGCTGATAATGAAGCAAGTTTGTTATACCTTATTTTATTGATGTTGATTAACATGATAAATCAACTAACATATGATGGGGGATTTTTTTTTTATTTTCTTTTCAATCAAATGACTAATCCACCCTTTCAAACCCTTTCGATAATATGCGAATTATAAATCCTAATCTCACGTCAATCCACTTTGTATGCCAATAAATAGTAGTTTTCATTTTAACTAAAAGAAGTCAATTAAACTAATTGTTTTTAATTAGAGTAAAATATAATTATTAATATTTTAGTGCTATAAGAGTTCTTGTATTATAGAAGTTTGGTTGAATTGTACATGTCAATCAATTTAATTTTATCTGAATAATAAAACATTATTTAAATCTAAATAATTGCGAGTTATTTTACAATAATTTTGTAAGATATTTTTTTAAAAAATATATTTTTTTAAAATAAAGTTAAAGCGAATACAAGATAATATATGTAAAAATTTATCTACTCTTTTTTTTTCTCGTAAAATCACTTTTTTAAACATTAATTTATTAATATAACATAAAATATAAAAAAAAACTTTTATTGATTATTTTTTAATAGCCTGGGTGATTATAAAATAATATTTGTTCAAGATTTATTTTAATCATGCATATACATCCTATAGACGTAGTTACTTGGACTCGAGACCTTAAGAGAAAAATAACTATAATTTTAATCACCGAAATAACTCAAATAATTCTATCGATTCAAAAAATTTAAATTAACTTTATTATAGATTTGAAATATTGGAGTGATGATGGTTATCCTATGAACACGTGTAGTGGAAATTATTTGGTGTATGCAAATATAGGTGTTATAAGAATATAAATGGGATGGGAAGTGAGGGGTAGAAGAGTAAAATGGATGAATGAATTTAGAATAGAGGGGAGTTGTTGGCTGGGGATGTGAAAAAGACTTTCCAACATCACAACAGCAAGGATGTGCAAGGCTATGTGTAGCCTACCAATCTTTTACCAATATATATTCATTCACAACCTTCTTCTCAATTGCTGCCTAAAAGGTTGTCATTCTTATGTCCGTAAACGAGTCAAGTTGAATTCGAGTATTGTTAAATTCGAGTTATGTTTAATTCAATTTGATTTAAAAAATTTAAATGGAGTTCGACTCAGATTGAAAACTTGCTAGCCTAAAATTTTTAAGTTTGTGAAGTTTCGAAAAAACTCAAAATAATAAAAAAATCTTAAACTTAACTCGATTAAAACTCAAACTTAAATTCAAAGTCGAACTTGAACCTTAAGCACATGAAAATTTTATAATATATATTTTTAAAAAATCAACTCATGAATGCTGATATTATTAATAACTTAATTTTTTAAAATAAAATATTAATATATTATTTTTTTAGTAGTTCGGAGCTTTTCAAGTCGAATATTAAATAGCTCGTTTCGATACGTTAAGAATTCGAACCCGAGTCGAATTCATTCAAATTGAGTATTTATCGAGCTTTAATCGAATCGATCTCAAATACCTTATGATATCTATCATCTCATTTGCGACCCTAATTACCCCCATCCTTTTTATTTCATTATATATAAGAATGAATGTAAAGTTTTATACTCCAAATGAATTTATAAAGTTTTATTTCACTCATTAAGTCCATCACCCAATTCCAGATCTTCATGGCCCAATTAAAGTATATTAACCCAAAGAAGGCAGTCAAGTTTTCCCGCAAACCCCAAAACAAGCTTCATCACTGCAGTCGAATTGAAGCCGGAGAACTCTGGAAAAATGGAAGCAACGAAATCAAGAAGAAAACCCAGCAAAAGGAAACCATTCACTGATCTCACCAACGCAGCCCCATCGTCTCTGCCTTCTTCAATCAAACCCCCAACCAAATCTTCACACTCTTTGTCTCTTAAATCCCTTTTCAACGACAACCCCAATGCTCATCTTAACTCCAACTCCAATTTCACTGCAACCGGATCCCCAATCAATGATAATGTTAACAGTAAGAAAAATAAGGAAGACACGGTAAAAGGTCCAAGTAACGAGGCAAACCCTAGCTCAACCCTGTCTCCGCCGCCCAAAACGCCTTCTGTTTCAGGTGATTTTGATGGGTTCTCGGATTTTCTTTCTGGGTTTTGATTGGATTTCAATATAGGATTTTGGTTTTGGAATCACTGGTTTTCTAGGGTTTTCTTGTTCTTCATGTGAGTCTTGATGTTTTAATTATAATAAATTGATTTAACATTTTCGCATCAATAGAGCTTATTGGTCTCTCTCTCTCTCTCTCTGCTCAATGAAAGCTATATAGAATTGCTTTAACAATTATTCGATGAATTTGAATAATTTAGTTTCTAGTTTTATTTGCTTCGTTTTAATGAAACCTACATAGCATGAATGGATATAGTGATCTAGGTTCTAGACAGTTTCCTATGACTACTGTTTCCAGCTATGAAACTTAATATATTTTTTAGAAACCATAGTTGAAAATACACTATAGTGTGGAAGTTGGTGATCTGTGTTTTCTCAACCATTTTTGGTCCCTAGTTTTATGGATTATGCATGTATTTTGGGTCGAATGGATTGTATGTACGGATTTGGGGTTTATTTTAGGCGATGGTGATTCTGTACTTTCCGAGCTGTCTACAGTTTACAAAAGAAGACAGACTGCTGAAAAAGGAAGACCAAAGGGAAGGGGATTATGGAACCTACCAGTTGCTCTCTTGAAACAAGAATGCCAAACTTAAGGTGATTCCCTTTTAATCAGATTTTGTACTTGGTCCTTGGATAAAAATTAATATTTGATAACTCTAGAAGACAAGGGTGATTAAAATGTGTTAGCATAGCATAATTAAAAGAATAAATGGATTGATTATCAATGTCATGGTATGGTAGCCGTTGATGCTATCAGATAGTATTTTCCTTGTTCTAATTAGCCTTATACGAGTAATTACTTAAATGATTAAAACGATCTTCAGCATTAACTCTCAACTCTTTAGTGGTTAGGCTTCAGGTGACAGTACTTAGATGAGTACCCCAAAAGTTTTGTTGATCAAATGTACCAAATTTGGGGTTTTGATAGGTTGAGCATATTGTATAGTAGAAAGTAGAAAGATAAAGGGCTGACTTAATTGTGAAATTGGTTTAACTAATTTAACTTAATCTTGTATCTTCAATATCTTCCTTTTCCTTTCATTTTTGACTCTCTCTAGAGATAGTGGCTGATGGGCTGAAAGTCAATTTTGATACAGTTTTGTTTTAGATGCTTGTGTTTTCATTGTCTTTTTAAACTGTTTCCAAAAGTCAACGTTATTTTCTAATTTAGCTTTTCTTGTCAGTGTGTAAATGACTTTTGGGCAAAATGCTTCGGGTATCAAAGTTAAAGATCTTTGTATTTGTATGTTCTGATAACATGAAATACTTGGGTATTGAAAATTACATTCTTGCGTACTCAGATAATTTTTTTCTTTACTCATTTTTGTTCACATGTAATACTTTATGCTGCCAATGTTAACCGCTATGTTTGCTCCCTGTTTCATTAATCCCGAAAATCTCTGTTGCTTAATGTTTGATCAGATTATGATGATCTCCCATTGAATGTTTTCCCTTTGTTTCATGTATTAATGTTGCTTCTACTGGTCTTTAATATAGGAAGAAAACATATGGAGATGGTGATATTCGACTCTCCAAATCATGTCCGATGCCTTGTAGAAAGGTTTGTTTGAAGATTCCCCTAGTTTCTTAATCTAATTTATATTGAATGGGTAATGCTATTGATCTTTGGTTTGTGAATTTTTGGCCTTCAATGAGACAATTTTTTTCTTTCACAAGCTCTTTAAAATCCTTTGGATCTATATATAAAGCCCACAATTTGGTCAAAAGTGTTCATGGATAACTCACAACTGTATATTGCATTCCTTGTCATGATTACCGCTAACAGTATCAAGTTATAGAAATTTAAACACAATGGTTAGCAAACGATATCAAAAGCAATTTTGTATTAGTTATATTGTTACTAATAATTATAGTCTGTTGCTGTTTTGTTTTGCATCAGTCATATTGCTCTTTTGTCTCTTAGAAGCTTTTTTCTTCCATAAGCATATGCATACCCGAAGATAATGTTATTAATATGCATTGAACTGACCTCATTGGTTTATGTCATTATCACAGAAACAACGCCGAGAGAAGGGTGAGGTAAATGCTTCAAAGCATGAGTTGCCCCAAGATTTCATTGACAAACAGAGAGCCTATTTTGCGGAGATTGATGCATTTGAACTGGAAGAGGAGGTAGCATCAGCTGATGAGTCGGAATAGATGAAACAAATGTATATAGCTGAATGATTTAGGTGAATACAATTTAGGTGCTTTAATCCTGTAATCTTCATCTGATGGGTTACCGATAAATTTCATGTAATTACCACGTTACCAAGTCATATCAGATGCTTGAGTCTTCACCATCCTATCTCTTGTAGTAGTCTAGTTTACAGCATTGGTATATTGTAGTTGACGGTTAGTTAAATCTATGTGAAGCTAAATTGTAGTTTATACAAAGAGTTCTGTTCAGATACTTGTGCTTGTTTGATTTCAAAGTGTAATTTGTTGGGGAAGAACCATTGCTTGGTGTTATGCTCCTCTTTTTATTCAGTAGAATATTTTATTTGTCTAATCTTGGCAATCTTGCATCTTATTGGCCAGATTGTTTTTGGTGCAAACAATTTGCATTAAAGTTCAAGTTGGTCACTAATGCTTGATAACCCTTGACTTAGTATAATTGCTTGCAATGGGCGGATACACTTGGCCTCCTGGGGATAAAGTGCATATCCATTATTTTAGATAAATTATTAAATATGATTCAATATATTAAAGAAAAGAGAAAAAATTTATGTACCTATATTGTTAAAAGAACAGGAATATTAAAACTTTTTGATCCCATTTTTAAATTTTTTGGATCCGGCAATTACAAGAGTATCGTTTTATGTCCGTATTCTTCTATTCAATGTATATAAAATCAATGGTACTCCCCCGAGTTCAGTACAAATCAACAAATATAATTTAGAAATAAGAAAAATAAAAATTTTAATTAATAAATAATAATTTGAACGGAGTTGAATTACTGGGTATTTTAATTAATAAGTAATAATTTTAATGGAGTCAAATTACCAGATATTTAATTTAAATTCATTTTAGTGACGAAGGGAGTGTTATTCTCTCTCGAAATTCTGTATTTAAGGTGTGCGTTGTCAATGATTAAGAAAATAAAAATATTATAAGTCAACCATGCTTACACTAAGATGTAGGATTAGGCTCACTTGTAAAAAAGAAAGAAATAAGATTAGGCCCATCAATTAGCTCAAAAAAGAGAGGGAAGTCTTAATCGTGCATAAATGAAGGATTTGGCATTGGAGTAACCTACAATTGTGATTGATGAATCCGTTTCTATGAGTGAAGACTGAAGAATTAAGGCTCTTATACGATAATTGGGTCTTAGCCCATTCCGAAATCGATATCATGTTTTATACGATAGAAGTAAAATCTAGATAAATAACCAATTTACACAATTCAATAATCGATTATAATTTTGGTTATCGACTATATAACAAAAGTTGTCCATCGATTACAATCAACAACTTAAGTGCTAAGCCATGCAAACGTAGAATTTTTGCAGGGAATAATTATGAAGATGAATTAAATTTGTGACTCAATGTGGAAAATTAAATCAATGAAATGATTAAATTGAACGTTACCCTTTAAGTCAAAGCATTCTGGTAACAAAACTTTGTCCTTTTTTACCAAAAATAAATAAAGCACATAGTTGACAATCGACGTCGACACACACAAATAAATAAATAAATAAAATCAAGGCTTTACCGTAACAAGGCTTTTAATTGGTCTTAAATCTATCTAGGGAAGCCTCTTTCATTAACGTCCAGGAGGACAAACATAAAATTTTATATTATGAGTAAATTTTTAAATTTTTAAAAGAAACAATGATAAATTTACTTGAATTATTTATTAATTTAATCGTCTTGATATATATTTACTTGAACTGTGTCACGTTTTATTAGTTTGTATGTTTAATTTGCTTGTTTTTGAAAAGTAGTGAAAATGTGCTATATTTTAGCTATATCATTGATCTAAAGTAAGTGTTCACCAAATGATAATAGATTTGAAATGGGGAGCTTTGAAACTTTAGCTACCACCGCCCACTTCTTCATGAATTGATGCCATGTTTTCAAACAAATACGCCTTCTAATCATCCAAGTCTTCATCTTTACGTTTTTCTTAATCGTAATCATCAATCAAAATCACATTTTGAAAACGTAAAACTGAAATTTGCATGCACATTGTAAGAGTCTACGTGTTAGGTAACCCTGTCGGCATGGACAAAATTTGTGTATATAAAGCAATGGGTTCAGCGCAGTTTGTTTGCAAGCCCAAAGCCATAACACTACTAAAATGGCCTGTTTTTCAAACTTGGGTTTGACATTGCTTCTCCTTGTGGTTGTATTGGGAAGCAGCAGTGCTAAACTTTCAACCAATTTTTACTCAAAATCATGCCCAAACTTGCTTTCAACTGTGAAATCCACTGTCACCTCTGCCATTAACAAAGAGCCCCGAATGGGTGCTTCTCTGCTTCGATTGTTCTTCCATGACTGCTTTGTCAATGTAATTCTTCTTCTTCTCATCTTTTGTTTTGCTTTTCTAGTTTACTGGGATGGACTGAGGTGTATTGGTGTGCGATTATACCTATGACGTAAAATCTTGCATCCGTCTTTTGTGATAACGTCGTAGGAACATGGCAACTTTGTTTGACTAGTGTCAAAAAGTACATTAAAAATGGAAATAATATTCCAAAGGATACCCACCAAATTGACTTGGTTCTGTTGTTTTCATACAGAAGCAATGGTAGGTAACTAATAACTATGTACCTTGATTTATCATGGTGCTAATATGATACTCGTGATAGGGATGTGATGGATCATTGCTGCTTGACAACACGTCGTCCTTCACTGGAGAGAAAAACGCTAACCCGAATCGTAACTCCGCTCGTGGATTCGATGTTGTCGACAACATTAAGTCGGCTGTTGAGAATGTTTGCTCCGGTGTAGTTTCTTGTGCGGATATCTTGGCCATAGCTGCTAGAGACTCTGTTGAAATTGTAAGTCCTCAACACACATACATGATACACACATTGAATTAAGCATCTTAGTAACTGAGAGAATACCCTGGTTTTGATTTGTAGCTGGGAGGGCTCACATGGAATGTAAAACTTGGAAGAAGAGATGCAAGAACTGCTAGCCAGTCCGCAGCTAATAACGGCATTCCTCCGCCGACTTCGAACTTGAACCAGCTCATTTCCCGGTTTAACGCTCTCGGACTTTCCGCCAGGGACTTGGTTGCTTTATCTGGTTTGTCCTCTCTTCTACAATTACACAAAATCAAACACCTACATCCGTATCTTAATAGTAAGAGACGAACGCAAGATTTTTATGCTTCTTTTGCTAACAGTCTCGAGTGTGCATGCAGGGTCACACACAATTGGACAAGCAAGGTGCACATCATTCAGGGCTCGCATATACAACGAGAGCAACATTGACTCTTCCTTTGCTCAAACAAGGCAAAGAAGCTGCCCGAGAGCAACAGGCTCAGGGGCCAACAATTTGGCACCCCTTGATATCCAAACTCCAACATCTTTCGACAACAATTACTTCAAGAACCTTGTCAATAATAGAGGACTTCTCCACTCCGATCAACAGTTGTTCAACGGCGGATCCACGGATTCGATCGTTCGCGGTTACAGCAACAACCCGAGCTCCTTCAACTCTGATTTCGCTTCCGCGATGATCAAGATGGGAGACATTAGTCCCCTCACGGGATCACAAGGAGAGATCAGGAAGAACTGCAGAAGGGTGAACTAATACATGGGGTTCTTGATGTGCTTTTGCCTATGAAAAATAAAACTGGTTGGAATCTTGTTTCCTTTGTTTGTGTGCTTTTTATGTTTAATTTCTTCCATAATTGTTCAATGGCTTAGACCTTGTTGCAAAGAGACTGATAAAAAAAGTAATGAAATTAGAATTATTCCAATTTCTCTTCTCTTTTAAGATTAGATTTTGCATGTTAGTGAGACCATTTCTTATACATACGAACCATATTATGGGTGTTTGAAAGTTCATTGTTAATTAATCAAAAATATTTTATATATTATTTTATTATCTTCTCATATTAATAAAAAAAACTTAAGAAAATAGAGATTTATTAAATATTTTAATCTAAAAACGAGGGAAAAAGGCTATTTAAATTCATAGAGCTAAAAGGCCATTAAACTTTAAAAGTTGAGAGACAATGCCCTCCCAACGCTTGTATAGTTTGTTCGACATGGATTCTATATATTCGAATTCTATAAATTCAAAAAATATTCAAATTTAAATATTCTATTGTTCAATTTTTTTAATATTCTAAACATCAACTAGAATAGATTTATAAGAAAATAGACAGTGACAGATCTAGAAATTTAAAAATAAAATTTATTATTTTAATATTTTTTAAAAAATGGGTATGAAAATTTCGTATTACCCATTCTTTAACACATTAAATTAAATTTAATAGTTTCTGTAAGATCTTATATTAAAGTGCAATGTTTTTAAAACCGGACCGGACCTTAAACCGGTGAAGGTACTGTTTCACTGGTTCAACCGGATTAAACCGCAGTTGAATCGGTTTATATAAAATAATATTTTTTTTAAAATTTTACATAATATTCAAAGCAATATTAATATATATATATATATATATATATATATATATATATATATATATATATATATAACACTCTTTTTAAGTTCACAATATTAAAAGATATAAAAATATCACAAGTCATAACATATATAAGTTAAATATCATAATATCAAGTGAAACAAAATGATTCAAATCAACTACAACATAATATTTAAGGACAATACCTAATGAAATTCATCAACAACTAAATAAAAAAAGTACATAATTGATACAAGTATTAATCATCATAATATTCATTGAAATTGATTCCCTCAAGTTCTAAAATATTTGGAAAAACTTCTTCATTAGTTGAACTACCACCGCCATCACCACTTTGAACTTGAAACTCCATAGCATCACTTTGAACTTGAAAGTCCACAACATCAAGATCTTCATCACCCAGCAATATGGTAAATAAATACAAAGTTAAATTTAAATTTCCAAATAATATTTAACAATTAAAAGTAAAAGTGTAAACATATTAAATAATAAATATAATTATATAACTAAAATAAACAAACAAAGATTAATCTTTATTGTTTTTTTATTTTTTGGGGTTGAAAATAAATTTGGGACTAAAAAAATCATAACAAACGACGTCGTTTGATTTAATTTAAAAAACAGAACCGTATGAACCGGTTGAACTACCGGTTTTGTCGGTTTCCAACCGGTTTACTGTAAAACTGGTTTTGGTGGCTGACTAGACCGGATAGGCAATCGGTTCCCGGTTCAACCGGTCGAACCTGTCGATCCGGTCCGGTTTTAATAACATTGTTAAAGCGAGTAAAATTTTAATTTTTTTTAAAGAGAATGAACTTCTAAAATTTTAAGGGATAAAAATATATTATTAATAAAAAATTTAAATAAAAATAAATAAATTTAATGGCATCATTGAAGACCTACCTATCAAGTGAACCGCCATGAGAATTAGGAGAAATGTTCGGAAAATATATTTTTAAATAAAATTCCAAAAAAGTAAATATTTAAATGTAATGACATTATTTAAATGGGAAAATGTAATTAGTACTTTATTTTTAATTTATTAAAAATAGTATATTAAAAGTAATTCTTTTAAAAGTAAATAAATCATTCTTAACCGGTGCCTATTAGCAGAAAACTCAATTTAAAATATAAAGATAAAGAGGAAAATAAATATGATTGAACTTGTGAGGGTGTAATTAGTTTAGTAAAATGAAACACTATATTTTTAAATAAAATTAAAAATTATATCTTAATATTATAAATAAAATAAATTAATTTGAGAGAATTGGTTATATAATAAGTCAGCGATAGTTCTAAAAATTAAAAAACGGGTTCAAAATTTTAATATTTTATTTTTAAAAAAAATAGGTATGTAAATTTCTTTATTTATTTTTCATTACCCTTAATATATTAAATTAGATTTAGTAGTTTTTTTCAAAAATAATTGGTATGCAATTGAACCTCACAAAGATCGCATACATCTACATATAATAAGTTTTTGTAATATCTTATCTGAATTAATTGATCAATAAATTAAATGTCAATAGTTAATTAAACAGTAGCTAACATGTTATTTACTTTTTATAACATACCTAAAGTATTCAATTAATAAACTTTTATTAAAATGTTTACACAAATTACACAACTGTTTAATGCTTGAAACTATTTCTTTTTCACAATAGCATGCATTGGATTTTGAAGAAACTGTTCAATGATGAAAATTTGGCACTCTCAACCACAGCAATCATACTGAAATACGGTGTTTTTATCGAAAAATTATCGGTGATCGATATATTTATCGATCTAACATCGGTCAGATTATATTTTTCGATCTAACACCCGTAGCAGTAAAGCGCGCTCCCTGCCCCGCGCTATATGTTGATTTGGTGCCACGTGAGGTATAACGTGCCCCATGTACCGCGCTATACGCTGACATGGCTTACACGTGGGTATAGTGCGCCCCCTGTTCCGCGCTATAACTGTTTATCTGACACATGGGGTATAGCGCGGTATAGGGGGGCGCTATACCTTTAATTACCCCCAACCTTCCCTATAAATACCCCTCGTCCATTACTTTCATCATACCATATTCTCTCAAATTCTTTCAAATTCTCTCAAATACTCTCTCTGTTTAAGGTATATTTTATAATATTTTTAATATTATGTATTTAATTTATTTAAGCATTTTACTTTATTTATTATTTTTACTAATATAATTTTTTTACAGATATATAATGGAAGGTGATTTACTTCGCTTGGATGAAAATCATATATCTCGACACTTTGCTGATACGGTAACATTTTAACGTTTTAATTTAATTTAAATTATTTGTAATAATTTGTTTATTTATTTAATGCATGATTATTAGATTAAGAATTAATTTGTGTAATTATTATTTTTTAGGAGAAGGACCGTGTATTAGATCCTTTTATTAGGAATCTTAAGTTAGTGATACCTAGCTGTGTCTTGCCGTATTTAGTAGAGGCTGAATTTGGTTACATAGGTAGATATCAAGGTCACTGTAAGATAGAACCAGACCTTATTTCTGCCTTAGTAGAGCGGTGGAGGTCGGAGACCTACACATTCCATCTTCTGTGCGGAGAGTGCACGATTACACTTGAGGATCTTGCTATGCACCTAGGGCTTTCGGTGGATGGAGATGTGATATCAGGGATCTCGCAGGGTTCCTGGACTACTTTGTGCCGGGATAATCTAGGACGTGTCCCAGAAAGTTTTATCGGAGGTAGGATACCGTTAAATTGATTAGATGCCAATTTTCGGGAGTTAAGCGCAGACGCCTCTGAGGATAAAGTTAAGATGTATGCACGGGCATGCATACTGCAGTTAATAGGAGGGTTGCTGATGCCATACAAATCGCGCAACCTAGTTCACTGCATGTGGTTGCGACATCTTAGGACTTTCGTCTGGCCGGATCATTCAGTTTGGGCTCGGCAGTTTTGGATTTGCTGTACAGGGAGATGAGTGGAGTCACTGACTATAGGCGTAATGCTATCGACGGATGTCTCCTGCTGCTGTAGTCTTGGGCATGATATCGATTGCCCTTTTTATGTCCCGTTGTGAAGAACTCATTCGTATTTTCACTACTTTTGAGGTAATTATAAAACTGATTTTGTATATTAATAATTTTAAACAGCGAATAATAATTTTTTTTCCTTGAATAGGTGGTCTACTGATAGGAAAAATCATCAGGAGCTACCTGATGATTTAGAAAAATCGATCAGCAGGCTGGCACACATGTATGAATTTTAATGTTTAAAAATCGATTTTAGATTATAGTTATATAATTAGATTATTATTTTGATAAAAATTATATATATTTGTTTTAGATATAATGGGTGACATATTCTACTGATGATGTGAGGACAGTGATCCCACCTGAGTTGAGGGGCCCATCAGATGTTTGGATGACGATGGTCCCTCTGATCTGTTATGCGACCGTCGAGTGACACTCTACTGATCGCGTGCTCCGGCAGTTTGGTTGTTTTCAACCAATTCCGGAAGCACCTCGCAATATGGACGAGTTGCATAGCTTAGATAGACGCGACAAGACAGATACAGATTGGCTGGTGAGGCATCATGAGTGTGTCGTGTTGTGGGAGGATCGACATCGACGTCTTCCCCGTAGAGAGCCCATTTTACTTGACCTCTTGAGTGTTGCTGAAGGTTATTATGAGTGGTTCAACAGTAACGGGAAACCGTTTCTGCTTCCCGAGGATGCACGAGGGCAGACCTTTCTGCGACGTCGACAGAGACGTTCACCGACACAGCACCATCGTCCCCCGACTCGTGGACGGAGAGCAGGTGCTTCCGGTTCATCCTCAGCTGCACCAGCAGGACCTTCACAGCAGCCACTGCAACCATTTATGATGCCGCAACCATATATGATGCCGCAGCCTTTCCATTACCAGATGCCGCTGCCTTCACCTGGTTTTATGACCCCGCTGCCGCCACCATCACAAATGACCCCTCATGGAGGCTATTATGGGTATATGTTTGTAGATCCAACTTGGGGTTCATATGCTGAATATCTGGCGGGTTCAGCCTCATCACCCATGGTCGCAGCACAGACACCTCCTATACAATTTTCACACTCAGCGATGTCTGGGTTTTATGAGTTTTCCTAGTTTTTCGTAGGCCGGTGGGATAGTCAGATATACACCTCCAGAGTCCTTATTCTATTAAGGTGTTTCATCGTCATCAACTCCACATCAACCTAATGTACCTACTCAGGACGACGACGATGACGATGACGATGATGACATCGAGGAGTCAGAACCAGTGATATGAAGAAATCCTCCTCAAGACCGACAGCCACCGCCCTGCAGAACACATTCGCGACGCAGGCATCGATAGATTTTTTTTTATTATATTTGTATTTACTTTATTTTGTTAAATTGTAATTTTTTATTATTTCTCATTTAATACTTACTTTATTTTGTTAAATTTGTTGGACTTTTTTTAATGTATTTCAGTTAATTTTGTTTATTACCATTTAATATCAGTTATTGTAATTTGGTTATCATTTACCATTTAATTCTTATTGTAAGTTTGTTGTATTTAAATACCAAATTGTTATTAGTTTGATAAAATTTAATGATTGTGTTCATTTTTTTAATCTTCATCAGCGATTATCGAATGACATTAACTTGAAGTAAATGCAAATTAAAGTACAAGAATTATTATTTGATAAACAAATACATCATTTCCTCATAAATTGTTACTTGATGACAACAGAAGTGGACATGTTTTTCTAATGTGTCATGGGCTTCTACAATGGCCACATTTTCTGTCTTGTCTAGATCTTTCTCAAATATCCATATCTCAATGAATTCGATTGGATTTTGGACGACCACGCTCCCTCAATAAACTCAAATTTGCTACAATCGGAAGTCAATCTTGAACCTCATCAGGGTCTTTATCATTACCTATGAGGGGGGAAACTCAAATTCGTATACCTTAAAAACTTCATATAGTAGGTATACGAGATCCACAAAATAGTTATAGTCTTGACGTGTATGCGAGCAAGCTGCTATCACATGAGAGCATGGATACTTCATAGCTTGAAAAAACCCGCAGTCGCACGTTCTGTCCCTTAGATTTACTCTTAACGACACAGCTCCAATCCCTTGAAGAGGTCGCGACAACTATGTGACACGAAACATTTCATGCCTTCTAGAGAAGCTTGTTACAGACATTCCATTTGATGCAACAATTTTTTTCCTGTAGATCTGCAACTAATCTAGGGTGATAGACATGACCGTCTTGCATCCAGGTTTGAGCTTATCCCCCGAGCTTCGCAAAAAACGCCCCCAAACGAAAATATGTAGTTTTTACCAAAGCCGCTACAGGTAAGTGACGTGCACCCTTTAAGGTTGAATTGATTGCCTCAACCAAGTTGGTCGTCATGTGTCCATATCGATATCCCACCATCATATGCGTTCGTCCATATTTCTTTATCGATGAGGCTGATATAATCGTATCCTTCATCGTTCTTCGCCCGCAAATCTTGAAGTATTGATTCAAACGTTCGAGGAAGTAGTTCGTAACCTGATCAAAAAATGTATAACTTACTAACTTGCTTTCTTTGCAAAATTAAAACGATTGAAAGAAAACAAACTACATCAGTTTCACTTACCTATGCGCACAATTAATTGACGCTCATCATTCTTCTTATACCTTCCATGATAGTTCGCAGCAATGTGTCGGAGACAATACCTATGTTGGACAAAGGGTGGTTGCCACATTGGACCAAAAGACTCCATTGCTGCTTTGATCCATCTCTGCGATCTGAAATGACACAGATGTTTTCCCTCGTGATAACATATGCACGTAAATTTCGGAGGAAAAAAGCCCAAGAATCTGTATCTTCTCCTTCGACAAGAGCAAAAGCAACTGGAAGAATGTTGCAATTGCCATCTTGGACAACTGCCAATAATAAAACTTGCTTGTATTTTCCATACAAGAAAGTCTCGTCGATCTGGACCATAGGCTTGCAGTATTTGGCAGCATTAACGCACTGTGGGTAACTCCAAAAAACCCGATAGAATTGGCTTCGATCGCGAAGAACTCGATCATTATGGTATGCATAGGAGCTTTCAAAATCCACAATTGTCCCAGGATTCAACGTCCGCGCCAGCCTAAACCAACCTGGAAGTTCGTTGTAAGATGCATCCCATTCTCCATGAAGTTTGACAATGACATTTTGTTTTGCCAACCAAGCTTTTTTATAGGAGTCAGTGTACCCATACTGCGATTGTATAGCTGAAATCAACACAACAACAACTATATGAGAGCTTGCTTTTACCATGGGCATGATGGCTTGGCATATCATTTCAGAGTCCAAGTTGGGATGATCTTGGTTGACCCCTCCAGCACAACATGTGTGAGGACCGTTGTATACTGTTAGTTCCTATATGTTGTTTTTCCTCTTCATTTTCGATACTCGAACCATTCAAATTGCATCTGTTTTCGCGTTGGGCACAATATCATACATATTTTTCGATCGTCGATCGATTGACTCTGGACTGAACAGAATTACGGATATTGTAATTTTTTATAGCCATCACCGCTTCTTCTTTGCTTGAAAACTCCATGCCTAAATATAACTCACCATTATTTTTTATGAGTAATATTCATAGTCACTGAGATGAGGCATATCCGCAAATTCTGGCCCGTACATTGCACCATAATTAGCTTCATACATGTGTGCAGGAGGGTCAGTTTGTGCCACATTTCCTGGAACTTCATCATCATCGGAGTTGAATTGCGGTGATTCTGGGTGAATGAATAGTCCAGTCTCAGCACCATCCGCACCAGGCTCACGAAGCGGTTCTTCTGGTGGAGATGATGGTTTCTCCATGCTCTCCACATTTAGGTCGAAGAACCTACTACTTGCACGCCTTCCCCTTGAACTGGAAGGCATATTGACATTGACGTCGAAAAAGCTCGCAGTCGAATGCCTCCCCCTGGAGCTTGAAGCCATCGTGTCAAATGGAAACTGCACAGATGGTTGCGTCGATGGCATCTTCATATGGTCAAAGAAATTTTCAGATGAATGTCTTCCCCTTGAACTGGACGCTGTGTTGACATACGGATTGTTCGTGGACCCACATCAATACATATCGTAAGGAGTTGCGAATGAATGTCTCCCCATTATGGCATTAAAATCATTACACATTACTATAGTCGGGTTGTCAACTTGATCAACTTGTTCAGTCAGCCCATAGTGGGAGCTTAATGATTGACCCCCGAACAGCGCGCACTTGAACAAAATGTGCATACATCTCAATAGCGGCGTCTGAATAATTACTTTGAGCTTCAACCATCATTTGAACATCATCATTGTTCGAAAGTTTGAACGCTGTATAAGTTAATGGCAACAATGATTTTGGAAATCTATACTGCAACGACGACATTCTTCTATTACTTCCAACATGAATCTTCCTCGAAATCTTCGTTATCAGCTCCTCAAGAGTTATGTTTCTCTTGAATGATATTTTAACACGCTCATTTGATACGAAAACAACGCCGGTTTCATCTTCTCGAATTTCACCATCATAATAAACAATAGCTGAAAGTCGCGCCATTCTTTGAGTTTAAAAGTGCAGCAATATTATATTTGTAAAGAAAATAACTGAAACAAACCTGATTAAATAAAATATATATGAACGAAAATATAACACAATAAATTTTTACACATTAACGTAAATAATTTAAATAATATAATTTTATATTATTACCTGCACTGCAAAACTATTTTGACGTATGCTATTGCTTTTCAAAAATTAATTGAAAATAATTAGTATAATATTTTTTAAATAATCATAATAAACAATAAGTATAATAAAAACAATTATAACAAAATTTATAACGAAAAATCGTACGAACTTCTAAATCAAATATGAGAAAATTACCAGAATTATTACTCGTTGACGGAATTGTTGTATTAATTTATAAGTTGAGAGGAGAGATGTGAGGAGATGTGAGAAACTTAACCGGGAGTGAAGGGTATTTATAACCATATAAGGCGCGGTACCTGCACCGTGATATATGTAATTATTCATATAAAATGTATAGCGCGGAACAGGGGGTGCGCTATACCCACGTGTAAGTCATGTCAGCGTATAGCGCGGTACAGGGGGCGCGCTATACCCACGTGTAAATCATGTCACCGTATAGCGCGGTACAGGGTGCGCGCTATACCACACGTGACGCCAAATCAGCATATATCGCGGGGAGGAAGCGCGCTTTACTGCTACGGGTGTTAGATCGAGAAATATAATCTAACCGATGTTACATCGATAAATATACCTATCACCGATGATTTTTCAGAAAAAAAGGCCAGAAATACACCAAAATCAGAATCAAAAGATGAAGAATCCACAAAATAACATTTGAAAGATTAAATTAATTTGCAGTACCTTGAGCTGACATCCTTTAAACCCATTCAGATTCCTGGGTTTAATACCAAAACACAATGTCGAAGTTGGTGATCCAAGCCCTTCATCTACATGATTATCATCGTCATCCATGCAGTCATGAACTAGCGACCTCGAACATGAAAAATACCTCATTTTTCGGTTCAATGAAGTCTTGGACAATGCTGAAGAACCAGAATGATGCAGCGATGGCCATGACGAAAAAGACGATGAAGATGATATAGAGGACCGTGAAGAAGAAGGGGAAGCCTGGGTTTTCCCAGCATAGATAAGCCTGGGAAAGATAGAGGTCAAAAAGGTGGGTTTGAAGCCTTTTTTGTGCTTAGATTTTGAGTTCAAAGAGGAATTATAGGAAGGTGGTGATGTGAGAGGAGGAATGGAAGTGTCGGAGGAAGGATGTTTGGGGGTTCCAGAGTGAGATTCCCAGATGAAGGGAACAGCACCCGAAGCTCCGCCGTAGTAGACCCTGCAAGAAGAGTTAGCCGTTGAAGTTTCTTTAGACATGAGCCTGGTGAAGAACTTGTCATCTTGTTTGATTTGGAGACCTTTCTGATGACGATGAAGCTCGTCGCCATTACTGTCGCTCAACATTTTTTATTTAGGCAACTGATGTGGGTGTCTTTGTCAGATAAGGTTAGTAGATCTCTAATTTGTAAACAAGGCTCAAGATCCGAAGTTGAAGACTAGTAGAAGAGTAGAACAGATTATTTCAAGGCCGGATGACTTCGGTAAGTTTACTCTAGTGGTATATAATTAAGGCTCAACCCATTTTTTTATACCTCATTCAACTGTTCATTATATAAGTTTATTTATCATTATTTATTTTAATTATATTATATCTAATTATATATTATTTTAATAAAAAATCCTATGGTTTGATCACCTTCTTTGTCTTCATTCACTTTCAGATAATTATTTTTCATATATTCATTATCTACATTATCAATCAATCATTGTAACTATCGGTTATGACTCTCTACCTAAACTAGAAGGTACAGTGAGTGTAGACCACATCCGAACTCATAGAATAAGCCACGATGAATCCCTAAGAGCCATCTCAGGTCAACCAACCCAACATGTCTTCTTCTTTCAAAACTCGTTTAACGCACCTATCTCCTTTGGCCAGCTGAAACACGCATGAACCAACATATTATGGATCACATCAAGCCTATTATGGCGCTTATGACCAATCCGACCATCATTTTCCCCCCAACAACACTACTAACAATATATGTATCCCTAGGGCTAGAACATCATACAAGTCCAAGGCCTACATGTTGAGCTGAGAAGCCTACAAGCACAATTCCAAACTTCCAATTATGCTCACCTACAACTACAACAACAAGATTTGATACAAAAAATTCTTCAAGAGTTATTAATCTTCCATCAACATGGAAGCTTAACCCGAGGAGAGGATGGTTAATGGGCTTCCAATGCTGAACATAAACATCATCGGGAGTATACAAATTCTCGCCTGAACACCTCTGATGATAAGGTCGTTCTCCCACGAGATGACCATAGAAGGGACAACATTGAATATGTGCCCTAACCCCTTGATCCTATAAAGCAGGATTGGAGGAATCAGATGGTGATCTTGTAGTAATAAATCGATGATATATAGGCCATCAACAACCCTGAAGAAAATTGGACCGGGGAGGTGCAAAGCCCTCTCAAATCCCATGTATTGATTGTCCCTTATCCACCGAATTTTAAACTCCCCAAGGAGACATATGATGAAACCAAGGATCCTACCGAGCATCTGTCCCTACATAGGGATTACATGGACATAATGAGAGCCTCCAATGAGTTGAAGTGTAAAGTGTTTTCAACCACTCTTTAGAGGACAGCTAAAAATTGGTACAACTCTCTGCCTGCAACTTCAAAAAGGGACTTTAAGAAGGTTTCGCGTATATTCTTTGGTCAATTTTGGCAAGTAAAACTGTCTTTCACACGAACAATAAATAGCCTCTTCGACACAATCCAAAGGACTAGAGAGCTTTTAAAATAATACACAATAAGATTCTCTATAATTACTCGTTTTGTTAGTGATCTATCAGACAAATAGATAGTGTACGGGTATATCTCTAGGCTCCGACACGAGCCCCTTAAATATGCCTTAATAGAAATACGAAAAATACAGATCAACCAATTATATGAAGTAGTCAATTGATAGGCTGAAGTGGAAGAAATGGGATTCGTAGTTGCCATTGACCATAACTTGACTTTCCTACGACCATTCACGCAGACCCAGCAGACAAGGAAAAATCCAAGGCCTCAACCAAGGTTCCACGATTTATTGAGAGTGAACTAGGAAGGAGGTTCCTCATCCTCAAGAAGCAGAATGGACCACATGGACCGATCAGATCATCGTCGAGGAGTCCATGTGGCGGATCAATAGCAAAAAGGACTATTTGGGGCTTACACCAATTATACGACCTTTAACGCCTTTTTATCTGATATCCTCTACCAAGTCGGGGATTTTAGGGTACTAAAGCCACCTCCTCTTATAAGAACAACCCACAAAAAAGCAACAATCACTACTACGAGCACAAACAAATGGGGTACAAAATTGAGAGGTGCTTAAACCTAAAAAATGCGGTAGAATAGGCTATCAAGAAAGGGTGTTGGATCAATTTATGCAAGGCGGAGAACATCGAAGTGAGATTCAGGCAACACATGAAGACAGAACTTTTTGGGGAGTCATTAATTGATATTGAAGAATAATTGGTAATCACTACAGCTGTCACATGGTCCCTAACAACAAGAAGCATCTCTCCGAGTTTACCTAGATAAGCTTTCACACAAGTACGCAAAGAATTTTTTTTATATCATACCCGTGATGTGGCAAACGTCCCCAATTATACAAGAACATCAGAGTTCTTCTTCCTTTATTGGAACGCTAGAATTGTTCAAAGTTATGTTATCAACACATCTTTTAGTTGTTTCTTTGGGAATGCTTATACCCTTTGTCATGTTGACATGACGTTGAGACGCCTTCATTGTACTAACGTAATGGGGATGCCTTCTCTCTAGCTCAAAGCATTGAGTTACCTCCGCTATATCTCAAAGGGAAGAATACATTCACTTTATCAACCGATCAAGTGAGCTAAGACACCTCTGTTATCCACTGATAACGCTGAGATGTCTCTGCCGTGAAAATTATTGAGATGCCTCCATCGAGAGAAGAGTTGCCTCAAACCCAAGCTGACACCTCTGTTATCCACTGATAAAGTAGAGGCACCCTGCTAAGGTCGAAGGTACTTATCCTCGACCTTCAAAAAGCATAGAAATAAATCCCAAAGGCACATAGAACCCTTCATAGGGAAATGAACACAAGTCTACGTATGCCTCCGAGATAGCTCCATAAAATTTAAAACATCTACTTAAATTTTGCGAAGATAAAGAAAATGATACATCAAACTACATACTTGGACAAAGTTAGAAAGACATCGAGGTTCTCTACCACACGACTATCAATTCAAACTCATTTCCCAATAAAGCATAGAGAATCCTCCGTAGGAAAAGTACACAAGCATGGAGATAACTCCGTCCAATTTAATTTCGTAATTTAGATATATCAACGAAGCATTGAGAACACTTCATAAACAACAGCCTAGAGATAACTCCATCCAAAATTTTGCAATTGAAATATTTCAATGAAACATAAAAAATCCTTCATAAGGAATGCATATCGGCCTGGAGATAACTCCAACCAATTTAATTTTGCAATTTAGATATACCCAACGAAGCATTAGGAACCCTATGTAGAGAGGGCACACAGGGCTGGAGAAAATCCTCCAAAAGGAATGCATACAGGCCTGGAGATAACTGTACCCAATTTAATTTTGCGATTTAGATATCCCTATGAAGCGTTGAGAACCCTCCATAAAGAAGGCACATGAGCTTGGATATAACTCCGTCCAATTTAATTTTGCAAACTAAAAGACCCTCATTAAATGTCGAGAACCCACACGAGGTATATACAAAAACGTGGAAATAACTTCATCTAGTTTAAAGGTCATACGCCTATATCTAATACAAGTCGAATACTGATGATTAAAACATCGTGCTTATACAAATCTAAATGACAAGGCTGTCCGCAACACGATTAGCGTGGAGACACCTTCGTCGGCTCACCACTACAATGCTTTTAGAATGAGAATAAAATTAAGAACTCATTTGAATAGTGAAGCACACAAAGAACATATAGAAACAATAAACTGAACTATTTAAAAGGGAAGATGAGAAAAATAAAATTTTAACACATGTTTACAAAAGCTAAACCGAAAGATTACCAATAGAATCTCTGAATCAATAGCTCGACCACTCGATTTTTCTCTCTAAGAGGTCTTCACATCCAAATTCAATGAACAACTTGTGTTAACCTTAACTAAGACATAGGACTTCACACGTCCCTTGAATTTTCCCAGGCTTTCCCGGTAGGGTTATAGGGGTCAAATGATAATTTTTTCTTAGGAAAATCCTCTAAGTACTAGGGGTCCCACTTTGATATATCTTGGAAACCAAAGGCAACTTGAAATATACGAACAAATCCACTCTCGCAGTTATCCCCCTCATCTTCCAAATTTGGGGCCTTCTTCTCATGCACTTCTGCCACCTTGTTGGTTTACAAAGCCCATTTTCCTCCGTAACAACGCCTTAAATAGAATAAAAGTGCATGATTTTCCACACGATCAAAATTTGTGCCCTTCAGTTATGCCAATTATGGGGCAACATGTTAATGGATTCCTAGAAAAAAAAAATCCAACAAGCACTCATAAAACGTCATAAATGCAACTACACATAAGTCTCGAGTCAATCCACTTTATGTTATTCTCTCGATCAAAGAGGGATAAGTGTTGTAGCATCGCCATATTTCCTCCACGAGACCGATCTTCGCACATTAAGACCTCCAGAAATACTCCTCCGCTGATAGTTCCTCCCTTTATTGAGATCACCATACGAGGGGACTCTTCCATAAAACAAGTTCTCCCCAATCAAAATTCAAGTAAACTTACGTAAAAACGACATGAACATTAGAAAAAGCACCTCGGAAGAAAGAATCCCACATGGATAAGCAAGAACAGGTATTAATTATTTATATTTGTTATTGCCCACAAAATAGGTTGCCGAGCTTTGTAACGAAATCTTGTCACCTGAGTGGGGGCATTAAGATGATGGGACATTTGTTCGTCTCTTCGAGATGGATCCCGTGTGGCTTTTCCATGGCTTGCCCGTTCCAAGCCAGGAGTTGTGCTATGGGACCTCAGTGAAACTGTTAGTGTCATGGCTCCTAGAGTGAGGCGGGGCACTGCGTGAGGCTGGTTTCACAGAGCAGCGAAGACCTTCCTCTCTTGGCAGTGGGAGGATTACAGGCTTGATCCACTAAATATCCAAATGTCTCACTGAGCCGACCATGACTGTACCATCATCTTTTTGGCTATGCTGAAGCCGGAGCCGTTTCTCATTTTTCTTCTGTCTCCTTTTCCTCAACTGTTAATGTTCGGTGATAGATACTCCGGAAGGAAGATTGTTCCAGGTACAATATATGTAAAGTATTTATGCTATTTACTTGTTTGCAATTGGGAGAAAAGGCTTTCTTCTTTCTTTATTGTGTCTTGTTTGCTTAACTGTTACATGAGGGGTGCTTTTATTATAGCTTATCAAACATACACATCCAATACCATGATCATATAAATATATATTTACACCACGTTTTCATATTCAAATATGGTTTTCTTCAATATTTTTGTGTTGTCTTTCTGTTTCTTTTGACTTTTGTTTAATCGGTGGCGGCGCCAATATTAATGTTGGTTGCCGAGCTCCGGTGATTATTAGTTCTCTTATTTTTTTTCCATACATGTCCTTTGTTTTCTTTTTTTTTAGTTTTTTTCCAATTATGAATAAGAATATTTGTCAGCGTGATACGTTTTTCTCTGCTCTTATGGTATAATCTTTATGACTTTTGGTACTTTTTTTATATACTTTTGCGGTCTTTTTTAGTTAAGTGGTCCATTTTTAGAAATCAATTATGTTAGTAACCAAATTATTAGTTTTAAAATGTGAGTAAAAAAAGAAAATAAAACATGAGTGATTATTTGTATAGTTTATCCAATATTTTAAGCAAGGACTTGATGGGATGATTCGGTTCATTTCAATTGATTTGGAGAAAACCTAGCATTGGTAACTGGGATGGCAAAAATGGACATTCAATATGCTTGTATGGATTTAAATGAGGTTAAAATTATTATCATTTATGCACAAATCAAATTACTTAAGTGGTTAAATTAATGATTATTATTCTCTATTAGTTTAACTATTCCTAAATTCAAGTAAACTTACGTGTAAAAACGACAAGAACATGTTTGTGGATGGACCGAGGAGGGGAAATTTATTAGGGTAGCTATTAAATGCTGATAAATTTTTATGGAAGAATCTGGAGCATCGCTGAGGCAGATTACGTGGACCGTCCATTGTAATCTGAACGAGGAAAAACAGTTGAGCAGCGGGGACATTTGGTTACGGTTAGTAAAGCCTAATAGAGAGCTTGGGTGGTCCATCATCTAATCAAAAGCTGCTTCTTTGTGGTAAAGATAGATTGCTTCACAAAATGGTTAACTTCTAAATTAATAAGCTCATTCAAATACAATAGAAAAATGGTATACTTTTGGATTTATCATACGAATTCAATGATAAAAGAAAATATTATTATTCTTAGAGATATCAAATTCGAGCAATACGTCTATAAGATGTATGTTCATTATCAATTGATTGATTGAATTTTAAATAAATATTAATTTTTAATCATCTCTTCTAAAAAAGTATATATCTTTAATTAAAAAAATCGATAAAAGATGATTATTGACTTGGTGTTGATATCAAGTCCTCTTGTACTTCCACGATTCAGCCATCGTGAAACCATATTAAAACAACTTTTTTAAATTTAATTAACATAACCACTATTTATACTTTTCATTTATATATATTTTTTGATAAATTTAATTGAGTTATTTGTTACTATTTACAAACCTCCAGCTTCACGAATTTCTATATAAGTGTACTCGTGAATCTTCATGGAAAAATGTAAGATTCATGTAAACTCTCAAACAAGTGGAGAACACCCTGCAAATACCACGTGTCGATCACTATTATCATCGCGAGCATATCCTCGTAACATCACTAGTGGTCACGTGTTGACATACGTGGTCTCCTACTCTAAGCCATTACTCTTTAAGACGTCTAATCAGTATCAATGACACGAAAACTCTTAACTGACATCTATTCAAGATATTATAAATACCCATCTAGTAGAGAGTAGAAGGGCATGCACACTTCTTCAACACAAACTAGACCATACCCTAGAATCATCTATTTATCCCTCTCTATTGTTGTTGATCACTTTATCGGTTAATAATATAATATTAAAGTATTATAGGTTTAATAATTTTATAATAATTAATTATATGTATAACATTATATATATGCATCGTATGATATTCATATCAGGTCTAAATTATGGGATAAGTTATTGATTGCCCTACCACCAAAGTTTGAAACACATGAAACTGGAGAGACAAACACAGCCGAGACTCAACCCTGAAAATGGAACGAGACTTGAAGAGTTGGTGGGCTGATTTGTCTTATTTCTATTCAATTAATTTGTCGTGAAAAACATGACATTTATAATGTATAACGACTTGTCATATCAAGTAAAAAATTTAAAGAAAATATAGGGTTTAATAATTTTATAATAATTAATTATATATAACATTATATATATGGCATCGTATGATATTCATATCAGGTCTAAATTATGGGATAAGTTTTGATTGCCCTACCACCAAAGTTTGAAACACATGAAACTGGAGAGACAAACACAGCCGAGACTCAACCCTGAAAATGGAACGAGACTTGAAGAGTTGGTGGGCTGATTTGTCTTATTTCTATTCATTAATTTGTCGTGAAAACATGACATTTATAATGTATAACGACTTGTCATATCAAGTAAAAAATTTAAAGAAAATAAAATTATATATATTTAATTATTTATAAATATGCATCATTCTAATAATAATATTCCTAGCGTCTTTTCTTTTCTCCATAGAGTTGTCGTTTTTTTTATTTTATTTCATTCGATGACATCAGTCTTAGTGTTAATAGTCGACCGTCTATCTCTGTTTCTTATTTATTTTCTATATACAATTTTAGTTTTATTTTAATTTTTTAATTTTTTAATAATTCTGATTTTTATAGTACATTTTCTCTACTTTTATGATACGATTTCTTCTACTTCATTGCATGGTTTCAGTTGTTTGATCTTTTTAGGGATGTATTGATTTCGTCTCAACTGATCAAGATGTTTTTATTATTAAGTTATTATCTACTTTGGACCTCGAATTGGGCTTGGATACACGATTTGTGTCGTAGATAGTTTCTCACGACGCTCAATTTTTGATTTACAATTGTCGATGATATTTCATAGTTTAATTCATGTTGTGGTTCATTTGCCGATCAGTAAAATTTATTCGATTTGTCTTTTGTTCGAGTTTCTTGGATGAGTTTTAACTTTTTCCTTATAATCCTTAAATAATTTCGAGTGGCTAATTTATTGTATCTATGATTATAAAAATATTCTAATTATGTATTTAGTGTTTAACTTCTTTGTAATTTTGAATATTTCTATTTTTAATAAAATAGAGACTATGTTTGTATAAAAAATTATAAGAAAGAAACGATTAACTAAATTAGTTGACACAAATGATTTCGAGTGTTCAACTTCCTCAATGGAATTTAAATCCACTGTCTTACCTATCCACACTAAAGATTTTCCTTAGTTCATCATTTGTTCTACATTTGAGGATAAGGTGTAAGCTTACAACTCCTTTAAGGTTTAAACATACAAATAGCAAACTATGAAATATCTCTCACAAGAAAATTATTTGCACAATTCAAACTCGAACAAACTCAAAAACACTAGAAAAATAAATACAAAAGATGAATAAGCTAGTGTTATATGAAAGCAAGAAATTGTACTACAAATGATGACTTTTAGCTCAAGAATGATTGCAAAGGATTTATTTTTTTTTATCTCTTGTCTTCAAATATGCTATAAGATGTTTATTTAGTCTTTTATTGATTTGTAATTGTTAGAGTTGACGTGGTAGTTATTGAATCGTTGGAAATCAATTTTCTATATTAAATACTGTCGAGATCTTAATGGTATCAATACTTTAGGAAATGTATTAATATTGTCTATATAAATATAAAAATATAGTTAGATCACTATGAGTATTAATACTCTTGAGGGAGTATCAATACTCACGTGGACAATATCTAAAATTATATGTATTTTAATATTAATATTTATTTTCACTTAGTGGACACATTAAGTTTTATAGCTCACTCTTGTTATGTATTTTCTTTTAAGATTATCAAGATATAAGATTGGTTTGACTATCAAGGTTCAGTGTTGGTTTTATATTGTATGAGATTAAATATTTATTTTTAACCTCTGTAACATGAATTATTGTTAATATTTTATTTGTTAAATATTTTCAAAAATGATTTATTAACTTTCGTAAATCATTTCTCCGTTCTTCATGGTCTCGTGTTTCAGTTGTAACTTTTAGGCATGGTCGGATTACAATGATGATGTACAACTTATCTTAGGTTGCTATGTGTACCTGGGAAATATTTCATTTCTTGGAGCTCAAACAAGCACAAATCGGTGTCCAGTCAACCATTAAAGCGAGTATTGTAGCATTGCAAATATGGTTTCTAAAATAAGTTGGTTGGTGCATTGTGAATGACTTAGGAGTTGCTCAACGAAAGTCCATATAGTGTGGAGCGACAAACAAATGTTATCACCATGAATGAAAATCATTGTTTCATGCACGTTCAAAATCATATTGATGTAAATATCCATGTTGATACAAATTTCGGGTGAATTATGTATCAACTCATCATTTTGGGTTGTAAGTGGAGTAGTTGGAGTTAATTGGGTTATTAATCTTTAGTTAAGTACTTGGGCTTTAAATATTGCTTTGTATTGGGCTTGTACACGAAATAAAAATTGATCCAATAGTAAAGTCTCCTTTTACTTTGCTTCTCTATAATCTCTCAAACCCTAACCACATCTTCACGCCTGCTTCTTCTCTTTGTCGTTTCATTTGTTTAGCTTAATTCCCTTGCTTTGCTTTATAATGTTATGGTGCTGATTGGTTCTAATTTAAACGATTCTCTTTAATCCCACAATCACGTATAATTCTTGATTTCTCATAATGCATGCTTTTCTTTTCTTCTCAGTGTTCATATTAAAGCTAAGATATGCACACACTTAACACTGAAGTTGTCATTAACATTTTTCTCATTCTTCAAGCTTATTTGGATGCATATGCAATCCCTCAAGTCCCCCCATGGAAGGGATTCCAAATACACCCGGAATCCGGGAGGTGAGACCCAAGTCCACCTTCGAGAATTTCGGGTTTTGCACTGATTCAAGCAAGGACTCAAATTTGGGAAGGGTTAGTTTTAGAACAGGACTGTGATGGATCCAGAAATTTAGAAATGGAGTTCAAAATTTTAATATTATTTTCTAAATAAAACGAGAATGCAATTTTTTTTCTCATTCCCTTGATATATTGAACTATGTTTAATAATTTTACTTTTTATAGAATCTCTATCAATATTTCTAGTATTTTATCAAGGAACACTGTCAACAGATCTGAATCGGCTGCCTGCTTTCATCCCGATTTGATCTTAATAGAGTTGATACGAGCAAAACTGAACCTTGGTAAAACTATCAATGATCTTACGGTGATTCAAACTTGTGTTGAGTCTCTAAATAAGAAAATAAAAGAAGAGAAAAGTTTACTTGAAATGACCCTTGAAAGACCAACTTGGTATGTGGTTTTGTGAAAATAGATGGGAATTATGTATCATATAATCATTGTCACACTCTAATATGAGATTAGATTTCTTTCTGTTTAAAATATGTGAAATGATATAAAGTTTGATTGGAAAATAATTGTGTTATAATTACTATATTTTATTAAAAATAATGAGGGCCACGCAACACAGAGATATTTTCGGGTAGTTGGGTTTTAAAAATCGAGAATGTCGATTATGATGGAGGAACATCGAACCCAACTTCATTGATTCTTCAAAACAGTAACCCGACCATCATTGAGGTTAACCCAACAACCCTTCAACCAAACGTTTATCCCTAGTGTGTTTTGTCCCGGTGATGAAGAGCTCCAGCAGTGTCAACGATGGGTGATGCGAATTCCAACAACTTCAATGGACGATCGGGTAAGACCCATTTCGTGCAACATTTTATTACTTGCAAAATAAATATTAGCAGTCATAGTATATCAACCCAAGAGCAACAAAATAAAATATGAATATTAGCGAGGGATGGATGTTCTTATTTTCAGCGTTTTGGACTTCTTTTTGGAGATCTCAACGGTGGGGATGTATCATTTGGCAGCGAGAATGACATAAATAAAATCTAGCTTCATCAGACGGTGACCGACGATGATATAGATGATTTTAATTCAAGAAAAATCGAATGGTTTTCGGTAGATCTATGACCATTCATGAGGTTTCTCGATGAACAGAGGACATATTCATAGAGAGAAGACCAAGGCGCTTCGAACGATGAAAATTAGGTCTTGAACGATGACTGAAGGCGGCGACCGACGTGGTGGTCATAGGCGTCTTGCTATTGTCGGCAAAGCTTCTTGTTCCATTTACAGAGCACTTGGTGGAAAGTGCTCAATGAAAGAATGAATTATAAGAAATTTATGGTGATGCGTGAAGAACAAAAGCATAAAATGAATAATCAAAACTACGTAGTTTTGTGGTGTTTGGAATTGGAGATGGGCAAACCATAATTTAAGTCCTCTATTTTTGGTAAGATTCTGACATTGTCTTCCAATTTCTATATAGTTATGAATGTTGCCTAATAGTTTGAATAAAATTATTTTGGTCACTAACCTTGGTAGCTAAGTATTAAATTGACCCTTTGAGTTCTTAATTTTGCCAGTTATGTCCTTTTATTATAAAAAGGATTTTTAATAATTTATTTTTATGGCAAGGAAATTTATTTTATATATGGGTTTGTATATTTGAAGGTTCGGGTTCTTGTGGAAAAGATTGGAAGCTAGAAATTGAGTTGGCGAGCTTTAATTGAAGAGTTATTGTTTGGGTTTTATTGACGTCCTGAGTCCGATTCCGAAGTCCGTTTCGCCAAATTTGAATCCGGTAAACTATTTTTTTCACTGATTTATCATCCGATTCGATTCGTTTTTCGGAATTAAGCCCCATTTTTTTATGAAATTTATATTGTTATGTATTTGAGGAATTATTGGAAGTTGAATTAAAGATCGAGGGCGTTCGAATGGAATTTATATGGTCGATCAGTATGTCACAGAATTCGAGGTAAAACATTACTACCTCTTTATGCTTTATGGAACATGTTGATAATGGATAAATGCATGGACATATATATGATTGATCTATTATGTCTGTTTGATTATGGATGGATTCGAACCGAATACGATTTAAGTGATAAATTAGTTAAGACTCTATTGAATTACAAGTTCTATGATTGAGTGATAAAGGAATCAGTCCTGAATATGTGAATTATGATTTATCTCATTAAAGGTACTTGGATGATAAATTATGAGAATATTCTGATAGAGTAAAATTATGAAAATACCCTTATATTGTAAGATGACAAGAATTGTCCCTAGAAGTTGGTTAATAACTCTGAAAAGACATATTAATCTGGTAAAAATTACTGATCTGCATAAGAAATGTTAGTTTTGATTAGGAAATACGGATAACTGGTTCTTAACCCCAAGAGGGTTTGAGCAAGATGCTAGAAGTCTGTTAAGGAATCATTTCAAGATCAGAGAATGTTCGGGAAAGCAATTAACCATAGGATCTTTAAATTATAATTATTTTCGTTAAGAGCTAATATCGAAATTATCTGGTAAGAAATTACGAAAATGCCTTTGAGAGGTAAAAATAGTTTGAGTTGACCCTGAATGAGAAAGTACTTTGAGGATTTGTACTTAACTCGATTAAGTACGAATTTGATTGTTAAGATCCTGACTTAGTGCAGAAAAATTCTTGATATTGAGTTGGTAAAAATCTGAGAAGGCACTTGACCCGAAATATCTGAGTTACGAGTAAATACCTGAAGAACAATTTATCGGGGTGCTCTTTTATCAGAATTGTTCGAAGGGACTAAAATAGATGATAAATTGGTATTAAATAATAAGACATGATGAAAATGATTGAAATACATCGGATCTGTAGAATGACCAGAATACCCCTGTAATGGAAATGACCCAAGAATATCACCAAGCTCAAGAATGAGTGGATATCCTCGAGCTCTGTAATGATTGGAATGAAACTGAACACCAAAATGATCAAAATACCCTTATGGCCTATACTAAGTAAATGTCTTGGATTAATTAAGAAATCTAAATAAACATGGATGTTGTGCTACCAGTTAAAGTTATGGAATGCAGCTTAAGTGATCAACCAACTAGTACTATATCATTACCTGAATGATATAAGTACCACTTGAATGTTTGTTCGTCTTCTCAAATTTGGATTGATGATAATTCTGGAAGTACTTGGCCCAGCTCAACTCTAGAGCGCATACAGTACTAATAAGTGGGTATTCGTGAGACAAATCAACCACGAATATTAGAATGACTTTATTATATGACTAAATCGAACTGAAAGGAAGTACAACATGTATTTGAGATTCAGAAACGTCTGAATTATTCTGGAAAACTCTAAAGTAACCGGAATAGACTTGCTTACTAAACGAACTAAGTAACCTCAATGATTGAGGATTAAATAGGTGATTGGATGAGTTTGGAAACACTGTTGAACTTACATGATAAATTGTCTTTATGGGTTATGAACCATGGATCAAGTACGTCTGTATTTCCTGATATCGTTGAAACGTGGAAATGAAATAAAGACCGTTAGAATATCTATTCAGCGATGATTATGGGGATGATCTATGGATATGCATTATGGTATTAAAGAGTGAATGTACTCGAAGGATAATGAATTGACTTGTTGACATACATTAGTTTGGGAGTTGTGTAACTCGAGTTATTTGATAATACGATCGATAGTCATAGATTGTAAATGGCTTGAATATTCGATTCTATATTTTCTTCTAAAATCACTTCGGTCATGTTTGAAAACGCAAGTAACGCAAAAGGAAAAGATTCTGAATACCTCATTTGGTTCAATTGGGCTGAAATCCTATAAATTCAAAGTATATTCCGGAATACCCATGATTGTTTGGGTAATGAAATCACTCGTAGTAAATCTGAATTTAGAATTATGTATAAAGGTTCCTGAACGTTTTCCTAATGCACATGGAAACTTAGTGGAATTCTAAAGTATCAATATGAAATGTCTGATTAGATCGGTTAAAAATCGATTCTCTTCAATAAGATCTTATTCCTAGAATCCGATCAAATTGCACAAGTTCATGTTATCCATACTGATAACTACAAAATGCATCTGAAAATTATTTGGATTATCTAGTGTATTCCTTATATTTTGAAAAATTGTTTTATTGTTTTAACATGTGGTACACTGAAATCTATGGTTACTATTTTATGGATGCACCGGCTTAACGGTGATGGCTTATGATTGATTTATCATTTGTATAAACTGTATCTTGGAGATACAGATTTGTAAAGTACAACTCTGATCAAGCTGGAAAATTTTTATGGACCTAATGTGACTCTTAGGTAGGCTCTGCGGCCCTGAGATCATTCTCGGGTAGGCCCTGCGGCCCTAAGATGTATTCTTAGGTAGGCCCCGTGGCCCCAAACTTTATTGGGTAGGCTCTCAGGCCCTAAGATGTTCCTATAGGTTAACTCTTTGTAAGATGGTTTTAAAATATGAGATTAAAAAGCTCCACTACAGTACGGTTTATGGGATTTTACTAAATTATCATTTGATTAGTGTACCTATTATGATTTTATCGTATTGATGGAACACACTAGACATCATATTCGACCTCATGAAAACGTGATTGTATGAAAGGTTTCTTATGAACTGAGATTCATGGCTTTTACTCGATGAACTACTAATGGAACCCCAGATTATTCTGCAATTGGTATACGTTTGATTCAATAAGGAAATTATATGGTTTTCTAATTATTTGCATATCCTATAGCATCATCTGGTAGTTCTGTATTACTGAGCTTTCCGAAGCTCACTCTATTACTCAACATTACAGGTTAAAAGAATTGTACCAGTACAACTATCAACTTCAGTAAGGGAGTTATTCCGGCGTTACTTGCAGAGTATGGTACATGTGATTAGGGGCCATGTAATTGTATTTTGTTTTATATACGAGTCTGAAAGTCTGTTTTATTTCGAATACTAATAACTTTTATTGTGTACTCATAAATGATTTTATGAGTTTTCAAGTTTTATGAAAAGTTTTAAATTTTCTGCTATTTTTACGGTGGGTCGTTCCGGTGGCCCTAATGTGACACTCCAAATCGGATCGGGCTATCCGTATCGGTTGGAGGGGTTACAATCATGTTACACTTTCTTTTTCAATTGTCGCACACCCTGCAAACTCAGCTGCTCGAATCATGTTCAACTTTAAAAATGTGGATGAGAGATACTATTGATTTTATGGTTTTGATGTTATTTGAAGAGAGGAGTTGATCTATCAAAGAAGAAAAGAAGAGACGGGTTGGCAGTCCATATTTGTGTTTGAGTTGGTGCAAACATATGGTGTTTAAATTAAAAAAATGTGTTATTTTAATCTAATTTCATGTCCATAATAACAACTGATTATCATAATTAATATTCCTCATAACATGGTGGCATGAAACGAAAAACATTGCAAGCAATTATGAGCCAACATGTCCAGATAATGTCCATAATTCATATTTATAAATTAAAAGAGAAAGGGATATAAACAAAACAAGAAAAGAAAAAGAAAGGTGAAATTCGCATGATAATGAATTATGTTGAACCAAAATGAGTTTTCCACTTGTAAGGTTTAGGTCGATTGATTCCATAATACCCATTTCATGTCTTTATTCCATATCTACACACGAGTAAAAAGTACATTTCTCTACTTTAATTATTTATTTATTTTCATTTGTTCGATTCAACAATAATATATGTTAATTATTATTATTTTTATAGCGGATTAACATTTTTTCTAACCATAAGTTCACTATACATAAGAATATACTCTTAAAATCCATATATCACAATTTATGGAGTAATATAATTAACTCAATGCTGCGAATATAAGGGATATTTTCGGTTAGGTCTACAGTGAATCAAGATTCTCCAAGTTCAATCAATTTGTAGTATGTTCATTGGCTCATGCCCACCCGTTCAGAGCATATGCACTTACTGTAGAAAATGAAACAATTCAAGATTTCTTAAACTATTTTACAATCTGATTAGGATTATGGATATAGAAGAAATGATGTGTAAATCATAAATATCTAGTAAATGTTAGAGTTCAAAATAAAGAAGTTTTGATTCCCCAAAGCTGACCAATTAGGTTGAAGGCAATCTGTACTTTCACTCGGCAAAGAGCTGAATCTGTCCTGCATTGGCTTGGCAAAGAAAGCTTAAAGCACCTTTCTCTGCTTCATAGTTATATGATGTGGGTCCACATTTTCTAATCAACTCATCGTTTTAAACTTCAATATGTTCCCTCCTTTTAAGAGGCCTTATGATTAAGGAACAACAAATGTTTCAAAACCTAATATTTAATGTATTAATTAATAAAAGAAAAGTTAGTATTGGTAACATACCACTGAATGAACAATTGTGCATTATTTTTGGTATCATAAAATTAAATTAATCTTCAACTATCTCTAGAGTCTATGGTTAAAAATTTTCAGTTGACATCTCTCCCTTCTGTATTGCAGATTCAAAAACTATTAAGAGTAAAATTTTATTTTACTTTCCTCTGAGATAGGATTTGTTAAAAAAAAACACACACACACATTGAATTAATCGTTTTAGTTAACAAGTGATATTGGAGTAATTAATTAAGAAATAAAAACTTCCTTAGATGGTAAGGATTTGGGAAGCTTTTTTCTCCAATGCCGATCACAACTACTGCTTTATTTACATTATAATTTATTCTTTTGTGCTTGTCATAATCACAACAAAAGCACATTTCAATATCATTAACACACATAATGATGCATTAAGATTTTAAGAATCACAGAGTAAGATTAAGTTTTAGCTATGCATGCTGTTTTATCTTTTCTTTTTAAAGAAAAAAAGAAAGCAAATGTCTTGTATTAGTATAATAGATTCATGCACATCAAAACATGATCAAATAAGATTTCTTAAAACTATCATGAACCAAATGATTTCAGTGGTTAATGAATTGTTATTATTTATTGAGGTATCGAGTTCGAGCAACGCAAGGGTGTATGCATGTTTATTGTCAAATAATTAAAAATATTTCAAAAAGATATTACCCCTTGTATTCACCCAAAATAATAAAAAAATCTTAAAACAACGTATTTCCTTATTCCAACCATAATCATCAAAACGCATCCCTTGAACTTAAACTTAAACAAGAGCAACAAAAAAATGTATATTGATTTTTTAAAGAGAAAAATCATGTTGAGTCTATTTTTTTTAGTTTTTTTTATATAAATTCGGGTTAATACAAGATAATATTTGTTTAAAATCTCTCAATTTTTTGATATTAAACGTTCATACACCCCTGTATGTGTTGTGCTCGAATTCAATACTTTTTAGTTTTTATGTTAGCTTATTAACGAACACTCATTTTCATAAGTGGAAGCTTGCCAAACTTATTGGCCCCATACATATATATTAGGAGTATCTAATCAGAAAACAATCAAACTATAAAATATATAATATATAGAAGAATATATTTCAACAATAAAAACTATAAAAATTTGTAAAATATATATATATATAAATATTAAAAATTTATTATTTTTTTTATCAAAAAGTTCAATTTCATTAAACAATAAAAATTTGAGATCTAAAAGAAAAAAAACTATAATGTGGCGTTTGGTTCGCTGGAATGTTTATGAGGGAATTAGAATCTGTGAAAGAATTGGAATCTTTCAGGAATTGGAATCCAATTCCATATTCTGTTTGGTTCGCAGACATGTCAGATGAATTTGATTTCAGTAATGTAATATGACAAGATTGCCCTTATTGTTTTTTTGCTTAATTTTAATTTGTTTTATAAATTAAATGTAGCAATATATTATAAAATTTTAAAAAAATTAATTTTATTGATTGATTATTCATTTCAATAAATTATAAAAATCATGCTAATAAAGATCATAAGTTAAAATCATCCCAATTAGGGATGGTCATGGGTCGGGTTTTTGGTCCACCCGACCCGACCCGATAACAAGGGAACCTCCATCTGAGACCCGACCCGACCAAAATAAAGTTTCACCCGACCCGACTCGAATATATGAATTAGAAATTCGACCCGACCCGAAATAAAAAAAATATTCAATAAAAACAATTACTTAATTGAAAAATATATATATATATAGAGGGGTATTATTGTAATTATTCCTAAATATATAAGGTAAAATTATATATTTTTTGGGTCGGGTCGGGTATTTTTCACCCTAAACCCGAACCCGATATGAATATCACACTTAAAAAAAACTGATCCCACCCGACCAAAATAAAGTTTCACCCGACCCGACCCGAATATATGAATTAGAAATCCGACCCAACCCGAAATAATAAAAAAATTATTTTTATTCAATAAAACAGTGACTTAATTGAAAAAAATTATATATAGAGGGGTATTATTGTAATTATTCCTAAATATATAAGATAAAATTATATATATTTTTGGGTTGGGTATTTTTCACTATAAACCCGAACTCGACCCGACCCGAATATCACAATTAAAAAAACCGACTCGATCCGACCAAAATAAAGTTTCACCCGACCCGACCCGACCTTACCCGAATATATGAATTAGAAATCCAACCCGACTCGACCCAAAATAATAAAAAATATTTTTATTCAATATATGAAAAAGTTACCAAAAGATTGATGAGGGTAGTATGATCAAATTTAAACTCCCTCCAACAAGAAAATTGAATTCTATCATAGAATGGATGGAATTCACTTTCCCTCATTTGATGAAAAGTTGAAGACATGAGGGATTCCAATTCCCTTGGAAAACTTGAACCAAACATAGGAAAGTGGTGGAATTTGATTCCAATTCCCCCTAATTCTAATGTGGCGTTTGGTTCGCTAGAATGTTTATGAGGGAATTAGAATCTGTGAAGGAATTGAAATCTGTCAGGAATTGGAATCCAATTCCATATTTTGTTTGGTTGGCAGGAAATAGAACTGGAATCCAATTCCATATTATGTTTGGTTCACAGACATGTCAGATGAATTTGATTTCAGTATTGTAAAATGACAGAAATGCCCTTCTTGTTTTTTTGTTTTATTTTAGTTTGTTTTACAACTTACATGTAGTAATATATTATAAAAAATTAAAAAAAAATATTAAATTTTCATTTTATTGATTAATTATTCATTTCAATAAATTATAAAAAGCATGCTAATAAACATCATAAGTTAAAATTATCGCAATCAAAATATGTTAATAAGTTACCAGAAGATAGAGCAATATTTCGATACATTCCAATCGGAGTATGTTAATTAGTTACCAAAAAATATACCAAAAACTATTTTTATTCAATAAAAATATTGACTTAATTGAAAAAAAAAATTATATATAGAGGGGTATTATTGTAATTATTCCAAAATATATAAGGTAAAATTATATATTTTTTTTGGGTCGGTCCGGTTTTTTAACCCTAATCCCGACCCGACCCGAACCGAATATCACACTTTAAAAAACCCGACCCGACTCGACCCGAATATCACACTTAAAAAACTCGACCCGACCTAGATAAAATAAAGTTTCACCCGACCCGACCCGAAATAATAAAAAATTATTTTTATTCAATAAAAACAGTGACTTAATTGAAAAGATACATATAGAGAGGGGTATTATTGTAATTATTCCTAAATATATAAGGTAAAATTATATATATTTTCGGTCGGGTATTTTTCACCCTAAACTCGAACTTGACCCGACCCAAATATCACACTTAAAAAAACAGACCCGACCCGACCCGAATATATGAATTAGAAACCCGACCCGACCCGAAATAATAAAAAAATATTTTTATTCAATATATGAATAAGTTACCAAAAGATTGATGATGATAGTATAATCAAATTTCAATTCCCTCCAACAAGAGAATTGAATTCCATCCATTCTTGGATGAAATTCACTTTCCCTCATTTGATGGAAAGTTGAATCCATGAGGGATTCCAATTCCCTTTGAAAACTTGAACCAAACATGGGAAAGTGGTGGAATTGGATTCCAATTCCCCCAATTCCAAATGATTCCATCCAACCAAACACTAAAGGATTTATGCGAACCAAACACCACCTAAGTTGATTGATGATGTGATAATCTTTTCATAGAAACCCAAAACTCAATTGTTTTTCTTGATTAAAAAGATAAAATTATAGTTATAAAATATTTATTTTTCTCTCGTTAAGCTTTTTTTTAGGAAAAACAGCTCAACCTCATTATTTGGATAATTTTTTGAAAAATAGCTAATAATGTTTTAACAATATTTGTAATTTAGAGGATCAATAGTAATTTATCTCAGATGATTAAAGCGTTACAATAACGATAGTAGGATGAAATAAGGTGATAAGCAAACATCTTATTTTAGAGTTGTGTTCATCCCTTTTTAAATAGGAATAGGTCGATTAACTAAGTTAGGCACCCATTTTATTCTGACTACTATGTTGGAATTAAGTGAAGCACAGATCCTGAAATAGTGGGAAAACATATATATTTAGTAAAAACTTGACACTCCCATTTCAAATCTTACATAATTAGTACGTAATTGCTGACTGCTATCATTGTCTTCTTGGTTTAATTCGAGAAATATTATGAAAAAAAGTAGGGATTTACTTGGAATTAAAAAAATAGTTAGATAATTACGAAAATTTCTACCAGAGTCATCAAAGTTGTTTGTATCTGAATACGACTTTGAATAAGGTATTTTTCAATTTCATCTCTGTGGGAGGTTTTTATTTTTTTTAATTTAATATAAAAATAAGTGTCTAAATTATATTATATTTTTTTATTTATCTAAATTATTTTTCGATCAGTTTAAGTGTTTAACGTTAACGACAATTAAAAACCATTATTTGGCATAGGGATGACCATGGATCGGGTTTCGGCCAACCTGACCCGATCCAAAAATTTTACATCCTTCACCCGACCCGACCCAAAAAATATATATCTTTCACCCGACTCGACTTTTTGTGATAAAATACGAACTCGATTCGATCCGACTCAAAATAAAAATAAAAATATTATTTTATTCAATAAAAACAGTGATTTAATTGAAAAAATAATATATAAAGGGATATTATTGTGATTATTCCTAAATATATAAGGTAAATTATATTATTTTTTGGGTCGAGTATTTTTCACCCTAAACCTGAATCCAACCCGACCAAAACATCATCTTTAAAAAAAACCTAATAATCCGTCAGGATTGAGTCCCAAGTCCATCCCTAATCTGGCATGTGTTGCATTCATATTTTTTCGAAATTTTCTTTTTCTTTAAAAAATTAAAAATACTATTTCAAAAACATTTTAGAAAATAATAATAATAATTTTACCCTCCATCGCCCCCTCCCCCTCAATAAACATTTCCCAAACCAGTGAGCCACGCATCGCACCTCCTCCCACCCGCCCCAAACACACTTTTATTTTAGAAAATAAAAAAAAATATTTTTTAAAATAAAAAACACATTAATTTCGAAATAATCCTAAAACTTTGAACACCTTCGTTTCAACCCCTAAATTTACGCCGACCGCCGCTCGTCCTCTCCTGTCACCGCCTAACCCAATCGAAGCGCCTCACCGCCATGATCAAAGCCCCCATAACAATTCGTGGATAGTCATCGTCGTTCGCCGAAATTGAACCCTTGAAATTTTGCCGAAAACCCACCCGACGCCTTGGATTTTGGACGATTTCGGCTGACTCGAACCTCTGTTCGCCTCACCGCCTCTATATTTAGCTTCCTCGTCGCCGTCCACTCAAAACCCAACTGGTGGGTCACGTCGTAGTCGTCATCCGCCACCGTAGGTAGGCTTCAGTGTTAGAAATTGGGCTTTTTTGTAATTTAAAAGAAACAAGATTGTGACACGTGTCACTTAATAGAAAAAAGTAACGGTCTGTCACGGTGTGATCCATTTTGAGTAACAGAATGAAACATTAAGCACCAAACTAGAACGAAAAGAACGTTAGACACTGAATTAGAAAAACAAACATACGTTTGACACCTTTTGTAAATTTAATCCTAAATGAAAGTATAAGCAAAGATAGTCTAAGCATACAATTTCATCAAAAGTATCAAGCTAGACCATTACAATATATGATCTACATAATAGACTTCTCATTCAATAACCGATTTCACCTAGCACTCGTTATCATTCACTAAGATTAAGATATTCATCAATTTATAATTGATTTACATATTAAGATCGTCGTACACAGTTTAGGCTCTAATATTAGAATTTACACTCATGATAATACTAATATTAATGAACTACTGATTTCACCTATCCTCAGATAACAAGTAAATCGTACATTAATCATATACATAAAAATAATGTTAGCATCTGATGTCATAAAAATAATGTAAGTCGTACACGATTTGTGTCTTGCTTTGAAACGATTATGACTTTAATAATTTATAAACTCTTTAAAAAGTCAACTGTATACGTTGTTTTGATTTCATAGTCAAATATTTGGGTTTAGTTTCTTTAAAAATTGGTTTGCAAGTCACTGTGGTAGGTAAAATTAATAACTAATAAATGAATTGCCTTTCATTGAAGAAGAGAAAATATTAAAACAATGGCACAGAATTCAACCTAAACAAGAGGGAAAATACCATTTGCTGAGCCAACTCCATCCTGTCTTAGTCTGACCAAAAACATATATCAAAATGTGAATGAGAAGCCCACTTGGGGTTGGGTTAGTTGCTAATATTTATTATTTTTCTCTTTTTTTAAAAAAAATAATTTTTTAATATAAAAGAAATACAGAGTAAATAAGTCTGGATGAAGCAGTGGTGGTTTCACACTAAAATTTGTGTAAAAAAATCGTATGAATCGTCTCCAAATTCTTGGATGCTTTAAAAAGATCCCTTCTGCTCATTTGAATCTCTTCTCTATTCTCAACTAATCATCTTCTGCCAGAAATCAGTGAAACCCAAAGCTTTTCTTTGAATATTTGTATGTAAATATATAATACCATACTCTTTTCCTGTTACCTACTAACAAAAGCTTCTTTCTTTTCGTTTTCCATGGCCATGGAACCTCAACCACCACCCAAAAAGTTCCTAACTCGGCTTAACTCGGCCCTGGCCAATAGTCGAGTCGGGAAACGTTTCAAACTCTCTCAACGGAACTCCACTTTCACGACTGAGTTACGTGCCGGCACAGCTACGTTTCTCACCATGGCTTACATCCTAGCCGTCAATGCTTCCATCCTGGCAGACTCCGGCGGCCCTTGCAGCGTCTCGCATTGCGTTCCTTTATGCTCCGACCCTTCTATTCAATTATCCAACTGTACCGGGTCAAGCCTTAGAGTCATCCAGCCCGATGTTTCATGCAAATTCGACCCGGTTAACCCGGGATACGCTTCGTGTTTGGAGAAAGTACGTAAAGATCTCATAGTAGCCACTGTTGCTTCTTCCCTGATTGGCTGCGTAATCATGGGTGCTTTCGCTAATTTGCCCCTGGCGTTGGCTCCGGGTATGGGTACCAATGCTTATTTCGCCTATACGGTGGTCGGCTTCCACGGGTCGGGTAGTATCTCTTACAAGGAGGCTTTAGCTGCAGTCTTCATAGAAGGGTTAATCTTCTTGTTCATTTCAGCTATGGGATTCCGGGCAAAGTTAGCTAAATTGATTCCCAAACCGGTCCGGATCAGCTCATCGGCCGGCATCGGACTTTTTCTGGCGTTTATCGGGTTACAAAACAATCAAGGAATCGGGTTAATCGGGTATAATCCATCAACCCTTGTGACCCTCGCCGGATGTCCGAGTTCGTCCCGTATTTCCGTTGCTCCGGTCATAGAATTGGGTAACGCAAGTGTGAGTTTAATGCCCGGAGGTACAGTCTCCGGCGACATTTTTTGCCTACGTAACAGAATGGAGAGCCCCACACTCTGGCTTGGAATCGTCGGCTTTGTCATTATAGCTTATTGCTTGGTGAAAAATATTAAGGGTGCTATGATTTACGGGATAGTATTTGTGACGGCGATTTCGTGGTTCCGTGACACTAAAGTGACGGCTTTTCCGAATACCGCCGCCGGTGATTCCGCCCATGACTACTTCAAGAAAGTTGTTGACATCCATTTAATTGAAAGTACAGCTGGGGCGTTGAGTTTCGACTCTATTGGTAAAGGCTACTTTTGGGAGGCTTTGATCACGTTCTTGTACGTTGACATTTTGGATACAACCGGCACGCTATATTCCATGGCTAGATTCGCCGGTTTCACAGACGAGAACGGAGATTTCGAGGGTCAATATTTCGCTTTCATGTCGGACGCGATGTCGATCGTGGTCGGATCACTGCTGGGAACCTCACCGGTGACCGCGTTCATCGAATCATCGACAGGGATACGAGAAGGTGGACGAACAGGATTGACAGCTTTAACGGTGGCTGGATACTTTTTGCTGGCGTTCTTCTTCACGCCGCTATTGGCGTCGATACCGGCATGGGCGGTGGGACCGCCGCTAATACTGGTGGGGGTGTTGATGATGAGAGCGGTGGTGGAAATTGAGTGGGATGACATGAGGCAAGCAATCCCTGCTTTTGTGACATTGATTTTGACGCCATTGAGCTACTCCATAGCATATGGATTAATCGGTGGGATCGGAACTTACATTGTGCTGCACATCGGTGACTGGACCAGGGATCTGTTGGTAAAGTATGGCGTCTTCAAAACAAAAGAGATTCTGGTCAATGGGACACATATTGACCATGCAACTGCAAAACCTGCTGAACTTGATCCTGTTTAGCTCTTTGCCTTTACTTTTGTTTTTGTCTCATATCTTTGTAAACCTTTCATATTTATCGGATAAATTACAAACCAGGTTAAGTGATAGTTATTATCTTTAAAGTTTTACATTTATTTAAGATTATTGGATAAGTAAAAATAAATGGTTGAGATTGACTTTTTTTTCTAGTGATTCTCATTTACTATTGTTAATCTCATACATATATTTTCACTTATCTAATGATCTTAAATTTGTATAAAATTAAAATAATTTTATATTGTATAATAAGATTATGTCCATATCTATGTATATGATTATTGTATTGAGTTTTCATAAAAACTTTATGTTGAATGTTTTGTCCAGTTTCTTATATGTTATCTTTAATCTTGTAATTTTGATTTATTCTTATATTATGTCAAAAGATCATCAATCATAGATCTCTTTTAATATCTAAAGATATTTAATGTAATAGTCAAATATATACATTTAATTAAAAAATTAAATTCGAATCTTAAAAATAAGTAATGACATTCGCACTGGGAGGGCCTTGTCCTCCCCAAATATTTTAGTTTAATTGCATATTTAAACCTCTCTCACTTTAGATATTGGTTAAATTAAATTGCCTCCTAATTTTTTTTACTATAAATATTTAATAAGTTATCTTATAAAATCAAATAATTTTATCATTCTCAATATTAGATTCTAATTCTATCTATAAAGACAATATTACTAGGGGGAAAAAACTAATGAAATTCTCTTTGTTTTAGCTTTCTATATCTGCTAATTAATTGCCCTTATTATACTATTATTATTATTATTGATGTTATATTTAAAGTCATTGTGTATGTAAATATTTCTGTTGAAAAACTCATCTATTGAAATTAAATGTATGATACGAATTGATTTGAATTAATTAAAAAAAAATCTTTCAAAAACCGGAAGAACAATAAAAAGTAGTTTTTGTTATCATCCATAAGATAAATAGACTAAACATAGGTCCAAAACTCAATTTGGCCAAATAGATAGGGATTGATTTTTTTAACTTAAGCAAATTGGATAGCGATGGCCACCCTTTGCGTCCGTTACTGAAATTGTTGTTTTTAATGGAAATTTTATCCACTGAGAAAAAGAAGATATTATTCTTTGTTTTCTAGAAATTCTTTGTTTTCTGATGACATTTGCCTAATAGTTCAATTCGCAACACAAATATTGATTTTTAGCTAAATATTTAATTTAGCTTCTAATTTTTTTTTCGCAACACAAGGAACAAGACAACATTGGTACTTGAGTCAAGCTCGTGGAATTTACCTAAGGCTGTTGTTTCATGTAACATCGATATAGCTTTTCTAACCATCGGAATATGTTAAGAATTTGAATCTAATTTTATATTCTGTTTGATTCGGAGACATGTCAGATGAATTTGATTTCAGTAATGTAAAATGACAGGATTACCCTTTTTGTTTTTATTGCTTAATTTTAGTTTGTTTTATAAATTACAGGTAGTAGTATATTATAAAAAATTAAAAAAATAAATTTTAATTTTATTAATTGATTATTTATTTTAATAAATTATAAAAATTATGCTAATAAACATCATAAGTTAAAATCATTCCAATTAGGGATGGTCATGGGTCGGGTTGGGTCAGGTTTTTGGTCTACTCGACCCGACCCGAGAACAAGGGAACCTCCATCCGAGACCCGACCCGAACAAAATAAAATTTCACCCGACTTGACCCGAATATATGAATTAGAAACCCGACCCGAAATAATAAAAAAAATATTTTTATTCAATAAAAACAGTGACTTAATTGAAATATATATATATATATATATAGGTATTATTGTAATAATTCCTAAATATATAAGGTAAAAATATATATTTTTTGGGTCGGGTCAAGTCGGGTATTTTTCACCCTAAACCCAAACCCGACCCGACCCAAATATCACACTTTAAAAAAACCGAGCCGACCAAAATAAAGTTTCACCGACCCGACCCGAATATATGAATTAGAAATCCGATCCGACCCGACCCGAAATAATAAAAAATTATTTTTATTCAATAAAAACAGTGATTTAATTGAAAAAAAATTATATATAGAGGGGTATTATTGTAATTATTCCTAAATATATAAGGCAAAATTATATATATTTTCGGGTCGAGTATATTTCACCCTAAACCCGAACTCGACCTGACCTGAATATCACACTTAAAAAACCGACCGACCCGACCAAAATAAAGTTTCACCCAACCCGACCCGAATGTATGAATTAGAAAACCGACCGATCCGACCCGAAATAATAAAAAAATATTTTTATTAAATATATAAATAAGTTACCAAAAGATTGATGAGGGTAGTATGGTCAAATTTCAATTCCCTTCAACAAGAGAATTGAATTCTATCATAGAATGAATGAAATTCACTTTCCCTCATTTGATGTAAAGGTAAAGTCATGAGAGATTCCAATTCCCTTGGAAAACTTGAACCAAAAATGAGAAAAGTGGTAGAATTAGATTTTAATTCCCCCTAATTTTAATAGATTCATGCGAACCAAACGTCACCTAAGAGAATTGTTGATATTCTTAAATGATTGAACTTTGAATTTCATGTCATTTCAATTAAACACGTACAGATGTACGTTGACAGGATTATCCTTCCTTAGACAATCCCCAAAGATCGGCTTGCTTTAGATGAGCACTTCATATGCGATTGATTGATTAATATTCTGTTTGTTGTATGATTACCATTCTTCGATTCTTCTTCGTCTAAACAAAAAGAAGAGAAAAGTTGATGACAGAACATATTCTTGACTGATCTGACGTTTAAAAGAAAAGAAAAAAACATAGCACTATTACTGTTGTCTAAAAGCCTATTTTTGCACGTTTATGGGTATCACAGTTTTGTGCTTAAGCTCATATTTGCCGTACGTGATGAATCTGTTATGTATCTTAATTGTATGTTTAACTTAGTTGGTAGAGCACAAGGCTTTTAATCTTGTGGTCGTGAGATCGAATCTCACTGAAGGCAATTCATAACAGAGGTCTTCTACGGAAACTGTTTTCAACCTGACGTTGGGAGCAGCCTATTATCCTACCTCCCACTTACCTCATTACATATGAAATAGGGTCAGTTATTTTTTTTGAAGATCCAAAATTGAATAGTTATATTTACGATTGTATGTATGTTATAATAAGTTAAGAAAAATTTTAAATATATAAATCTATGTAATCGTAATAACTATTTAAAAAAAATTACTAATTGATCACGTATTAACAAAATCAAACATGGGAAAATCACTGCAACAGACTTTTGTCATTTGTAGGCTTAACTATCACTTTCAAGTGATAAACTTAGGCTTAACTATCGACATATTTTTTAATTTTTTCCTTTTATATGATTCTATTTAATAGAATAAATAAATTTCATTTCTATTTGTGGGTGAATATCTTGTTAATTTGTAGTTGTACTACCCAAAACACCATAATGCAATCGAAAATGACAAATAAAAATACCCTATTTGCATCCAAGAATATGGATCAAAGTACACATGATTTTGTGTTTAAAGTTTGGTAACCTCTTTGTGGAAGATTTCTATTGGGCTTGGGCTTGTAAGTGGCAATCCTTCTTAAATCTAAATTGACAAATATATCCATGCTTAAAAATAAATAATCTATTTCGTAATATGATATCTTAAGTTATGTCAGGTTCCAGATTTTTTTTTATTTTAAATATATTATCTTAAGTCATGTTAGGTCTGATTTTTTTTTACCTTAAATCTAACTTCATATCGACTTTAACTCTTCTTCTCATAAAATCTATCTTGATTTTTTTTTTAAAAAACGATCCTATAATATCATGTTAAATCAAAGCTCATCGAATTCAAATAATTTGATCATCTCTAATACTTATCAATTTAATATATTTTCTTTTGTTATTGGTGTATATGGATATATAATTTTCTTTTGTTAAGAGTAGTACGTATTGACACTACTATATTTCAATGTATCGTTTTTAATTTGTTAATGATTTTTAAAAGTATTTTTTTATATAATATTTAAAAAACAAAATATATTTCAAATATGATATACCCGTCAATAAAATATAATGTTATAAAATAAATTTCAAGAAATATTTAGAAGTATCAACAAATTCGGAATGTAATACAATTTTCATTCATAATAATATTAATAATATACAAATATTTATATATATTTCTAATAAATAAGAGAACAAAACAGATAATTAATTAGTATTGACTATAAGCAATTAATTAAAATTACCTTAAAGTTGGGTCATGCTCAACGCCCTTGAAGTAACCATCCACGTTCTCACTCTCTTTTTGAAGTTATGCACGGACATAAGTGGTGAGATTTTGACGATTATTTGATGAAAAAGACCATTATATTTAAAGTTGGGGCATAATTTAGGTATTTATTTTTACATTAAATCAAAATATAAACATGACACGTGTTTCTTAACGATTTTTTTAATGGTTGTTACTGCGTAGGCACTAAAAGTGTCACATAAAAAATATTAGACGCCTAAATGTGTAAAGTCAAAAACGTTATGAATCTTTTTTAAAAAAACTAACCTCTTGTGATTAATGAGTCATATTATCAAATTAACAATAGTAACAAATAGGTGACCAAAATATAACAATCGATAACATAAGTGATTGAAACGTAATTTTTTAAATTTAGAGAGTAAAAATATACAAATATAAAAGAAAAGTGATCAACCTGATAACTTACCCCTTAAAACAATTATGTACAGAACGCGAAGCAAATGTTAACAACGCGAGTTGTCCCATCTTATTTACCAAAGAACATTAGGTATAAGAAAAAAGACAGACGCAGAAATTTATATTAAGGAATGTAAACTTAATAAATTATTTTAGAAATTTAAGGGTGTAGAGTTATAAAATTTTAAGGGATGTAAAATTAGATCATCAATAAAAAGAAAAAGAAAAAAAATCTAAAATATAAGGAAATTCGAAGTTTCTGAAAGGGGCAACTGCAACCCCGCATCCCCTCGGTCCATCTCCGGATACAAATGCATAGACATCTAAAAGAATCAGCTCAAGGCAAAATATATGTATATCTTCATAGTATTCTCAATCGCAAAATTCCCAAATATGGATTTAAAAGAAACAATGATTAAGGAGATTAAATGACATCAACACCTGTTATTTTTCTTGGAATGATCAAACACAGCTCACGGCTCAGTTAAATGACAATCAAGTTGCGAATGGTAGAGCTTCATCCCCTGGCAAAATAGTAGGTTTTCAAACTTCTTCGACCTACAAGTGACGATTTATCATATTAACAACTAATTAACAGGATTATATTGGCAATTATAGATCAAATAGAAAAGGCATGTATATAATAGTCGAAATGGTTCCTTGTTTATCAAAGATTAAGGAGATTGAATCACCTGTGGGAGGCTCATTAATTCAAGAACAGCTTTCTTCGGGGTCAGCTCGCTGTCCATAATCTGAGCAACTGCTGTCAGGACTGGCATTTTAACATTATATTTTTGGGCCAATGCAATCACAGCTCCAGCGGTCGACACACCTTCAGCTACCTAAAGCATGACTAATCATGTTAATGCCAGATTTTAAAGGTCAACAACCAGTTTAAAACTTTACAAGAACCTGATTCATGGAACCAAGTATATCTTCAAGCTTCTCCCCTGATCCAAGACGAACTCCTACTGTTTTATTTCTTGAAAGATTTACAAAACATGTAAGCATGATGTCTCCAGTTCCAGATAGACCAGTAATTGTTGCTGGCTTTGCGCCCATCTATAGATGTGTGCTAAAGATTTGTTAGAGAACACAATTATATATTTGAATGAACAACATGAAGCTTATCGATATTCTATCAACAAAAAAAAAGTCAAAAGAGGAAGAGAAACGGTGAAACTGAAGGTAAATCCTCATAGCTAATGTTGGGGGCATTAGAGACAATATGGATTTTACCTTTGTTGCTAGCCATCGAATCTCAGAACAGCCTTGTGCTACAAGAGCTGCCATGGAATTATTACCGAGATTCATGCCTTCAACAATCCCAGCAGCTATTGCAAGTACATTCTTGAGGGCACCGGCAATTTCAACCCCTGTAACATCCCTGAGGTTATCAGAGGTTACAACCTGAGCATATGCACATCAATAGTTACTGTAACTCTTGACCGCCTATACAATCAACCATACGAAAACTGCATTATATGGACCTAAAGCATAGGTCTTAGGACACATAAGGCTCTTAAGCAGAGAGAGGTAAATTTGGAAAATGTGGTTCAGAAGTGGTTAAATTAGAACCTCATCACAGGTGTGGAAGAATATTAATTGGAATGCAGCACAACCAGAGTGATGAAGATACTTGAAGGAAAGAGAACCATAAACAATGTTTTACATATTATACAAAATCTTTGTTAGTTTGATATGATGAAAATCCTCTACCTTGAAGTGCTGATCCTTAAATGACTACAAGACAATAGCTGCTGAACAGCACCAGCCAATTTTCTGTCTTTTGATGCCACCACCATTGCTGCAAAAAGAAAATGAATAGCAAAGGAAAACATATAGTAAACCAAGATATATGAATTGGTTGAAGGTATTACAAATATACAATTTATCATATACAGGCAAGTTACCTGTTGGTAATTTATTCATCAATTCTAATGCAAATGAAGGCCCTGATAGTGCAATAAAAGGTTGCCGAGGGTTCTTTAATGCTTGAGGAATGATTTGAGACATCATTCTCAATGTATTGAGTTCCAAGCCTTTGCTAAGGGATATAAATGGCAAGCCAGGATCAACATGTTCTGCAATTTCCTTGAGAAACGATGTACTAAACTGCAGTACAGGAAGCAAGATTCAGGTAGTCGTCCCATGGTACAAAATAAGCTAAATAAGTTTTGCAAGTTTGATATTAAACAGAATTAAACAGTCATATGACACCCAATTGAAGGTGCCCATCGTGGACGATCAAGTTTATGAGAGAATACTTAACAGAATGGATCTCAGATTTGAGAACAAATAAGCATCAACATAATAAATGATTTGAAAGACCTGCACAGGTACAGCATGAAGACAATAATCTGCCCTGAGCAAAGCAGTTCTGGCATCAGAAGTTGCAATTACATTTTCTGGTAGCTTGTGGTCAGGGAAGTATTTACTGAGAACAGAAAAGAGAAATAATGTTCCAAGATCAATAAAATTGCATGAGTAACACCGTATAAACATAATTTCCATGAAATTCAAAAACTGAAAAGAAGAAAACCCACTAATTACAATGGTTCTCATTAATGGACCGGCAAACTGCAGGATCACGGACAAGAATGCTAACTTCCATTTGATCCTTCCTATTAGCAATATGTGCGGCCATTGCAGTCCCAAAAGATCCTCCCCCTAGCACCACCACCTTCAAGCCAAATAAAAAAAAGGTAAAATAAACATATTGTGCCATAGCCTAGTTGGTTTTGTAGCAGTTCTCATTTTACATATGATTTTCAAGAACAGGGGAGAGTTTTTATTTCCTTACAAAATAATTGTACTTGAAGCTCCAAATTTGTTCATTATCATAATCGCTAGATGACAATTTCTCTCCAATATAACTTTTTCGTTTTTCCCCCCAAATATTCTGGAAATGAGAATCGAATTAGATATCTCCTTGTTTACAAAATCTCTCCTTTTACATGAAAGCCAATTTCTTTCACTATCATCATTTATATTTTCTCTAGAAACTTAAATTTCTACGCCTAAAATAATCAAATTCACGCAAAAATGACCAAAACAAAAGAGAGAGGGAGAGAGGGAGAGAGGGAGGAAAACTAGAAAAAGTTGTCGCACCGAAATCTATCAAAATTCTTAAACACAATTACAACATGAGACGGCCAGCAAAAGGGCAGATAAAGAAGAACCTTTTTAGTTCGTTCAAGAACATCAGTTTTGGCCCTGGAGCGCCAAGAACGAGACCATCTAAGAAGCTTCTCCCAAGCAATGCGGACGACTTTCCGGCGATCCCGGGTCCTTTCAGGGGAAAGCTGAAGTGAGTTTTTGTCGGGATCTTGAGGGAGTAATGGAGATGGCGAAGGAGTCACTGCACAGCAAGTGGGAATGAGTTGAGGCTTTGAAGGAAACATTACGTATGGGTTTTTTGAGGTGAAAACTGGGTTTAGTTTAAATACGAAAAGTGGTTCAAGAAGAGCTTCCATTTTGATTGGAACGAAGCAAAGGGAAATGAAGGGAGTACGAGTATTTTCTCCATTTTGTTATGCAACATTTCGGTTTTATCCGTTACGTACGGCGCTTCCGCCATCTCCCGTCCTTTTCAGTACATTTAATGGGCACCCACTTCGCTTTTCTTGGCCCAAAAGGTCCATTGGACAGAAAAGGTCACTTTATTTCATCTTTATTCACTGACATTAAAAAGTTAATTATTTGGTTATTTATATTATCGAATTATAACATATTAGTCACTGGAATATTAATTATTGTTTATTTGATCACGTGACACAATATTAAAAAGATTTATTTTCTAATTTTATGTATAATTTTTAGATAAAATACTAATTAAACTCCTAAAATTTAGATAATATATCAATTTGATCCTTAAATTTTAGATAAAATATCAATTTAACTCCTAAATCCAATCAGAGTCCTCTATCGTTGATTGTCCCTCACTACCACCGTCGCTCACTCATTTTTGGCTTCATGAACGCGATCTGATGATAAAAAATGTCTTGAATTCCACAAATCTAGTCTAGAACCCCTTGACATCCTTTAAAATTAAGCCATAATAATAAAAAAATTTATTAAGAAATTTAAATTTATATCACAATTAAGCTCAATGATTTTTTATAATGCTATAAATTTAGATAAAATATTAATAAGGTTAATCTCTTTAGATTCAAGTCAAAATAAATTAGTTAGTACTCAATTCACAAGTATCCAGATTATAAATTGAAGGGATGTTTGTTTGCCTCTTAATGGAACCATTCAGCGCGTTTATTTCGTACCTCTGAATGATTCAGTGCTGACTGATTCAACAAAACAGTGCTGAATGATTCAACACAGAAGTACATTCTGAATGATTTAGAGCCATTATCAAACAACATGTCACATTCAGAGTTAATTCATACAGAACCTCTGAATCATTCAGCATTTGAATCATTCAGTGCTTAATCATTCTGAAGTAAACAAACATCCCCTGAGTCTCAATACCGAGTTGTTCAGCCTTACCATCCTGAAGTGAGAGGTATTAAAACATGATTGAATTGATGGGTCAAGGGATCCCAAAACGCACGATGATATGATTGGTTACTTATAATAATTAGTTCAGCTCCGATATTAAAATTTGATTTTAATAAAATATAAATACCTAAATAAGAAAATTTGTTTCATTATAATAATAATATTAATAATATTCTTATTATTTATCCTTAATTCGAGTAGTGAAAAATGGTTCATAGAGATCATGTAATACCCCTAACTTGATTCATGGTAAACCAAATTGAAGATATCACATTAATTTATTGGAACTTATATTTGATCGAATCAGAAATTTAACCATTCATACAATCACACAAAAATCAATTTAAGAACTAAAATATAATACATATTAATCATGGGGTTAATATACAATATAATACTTTAAAAGGCTTTAAATGTCATTTTCTTACATTTTAAGGGTCGAATATCAATACTCAACTTTATAGGATTGGTACATATTGATGAGTATTAATATATATACTTAATATCGATATCAAAACTGGATATCGTTTTGAATTGTACCAATAATACAATAGAAGTATCGATACTAATTATATAAAAAAATTGATTTTTTAACACATTTTAACCCTCTTTCATGTGCTCTTAATCATCGTATAAGAAACTAAATATGAAAATCATCTAAAATATACCTCAAAGGCACACAACATATATCTTTCTACAACAAACAATTGAGAGTTTAGTCATATCATAACATACAGTGCACAACTTTCATAAATGCTCATATATCTCTAGAGACTTAACTTAAGCATGAATTATACATACGTAACGGTCCTTAACTTATATCATATACATACTAGACATGCCGAGATCATAACCATCATACACCTATACAACTTTAACTCATTCGTTACATTGTACAGGAGCACGATGAGTAAACAAAGGACCACAATTTGAATGTTGAAACAAAAGTTTACACATTTAAGTGGTGTTTATTTTCACTGTTGAATGTCTTCAAAGCTCTTATGTCTGCGCCGCGCAGACCACACGTAGACATTGGGCTTCACAGACCGTTTGTTTTTTAGAAGACAAAGCTCTTCTAACGTCTGCGCGTCCTCTTCTTGGCGCAGACGTGGCCTTATGTCTTCAAAGCTCTTCTAACCTCTTCAAAGAACATTAAATTATCAATTATGTTTTTAAAATTTTAAAATATAATCACAATTAAATAAAAAATAATCATAAAATAATTTGATAAATTAAAAAAATATTTTCTAAAAATATTTTTATAATTATAAAAATAAATTATGAATATATATATTTAAAAAAATTAAAAGTATTACATAATTGCATAAAATTATTGAAAATATTCAAATAAAATTTTAGTTGCAATTAAAGAGTAAATGAGAAATTTTCCACTAATATAGTATGTACGATCTGTTTTTCCTTTTTAACAAAAGAAAGGAAAGAACTGGAGGTGTATGATTCATTGATTAATAACAGTTTAATGATAATTAATGTTGCTGTGCCATACGTAATAAAATTCAAAATTTAGTATTTTTATATAACTTTAGATAATTTAATGTTAAAAAAAATCATATAATTTAATGATCATTTATAAATTTTATTATTTATAAATTTTATTCTATAAAACTTATAAAAATTAATAATACATGTGATTATGTGAGACTTATAATAGAATTAATAAAGCGGTGTTTATTTTTCTAAAAAAATTATTATTGTAGTTGTATGAATTATTTAAATTTCAGTATTGTAAAACTAAAATTATTTAAATTTCAGTATTGTAAAACTCTTTTAAGTTTAAAAAATCAGTTTATTTATATTTCAGTTTATTTTAGCAGTCTGCAGAAATTAAAAAATAAACAGTATTCTTCTTGCAGACGACATACTTTTGGTTTACCTCTTCTACTGCAGATATGGTCCGGACCACGCAAACCTTTTACGTCTGAAAAAACAAAAACCACCTTGAATCTCCCTAGGTTCACATACACCTAATTTTTAGTAAGAAAGAGCGGCCAAATTCTTTCGATGGCTTCCATCTTTACTTTGATTCATTTATACTGTAGGCATCAGAAACTCAACAATCAATGGAAATGCAATTCTGCGCTAAGGTTTTGCTGTCGAGGGTGTTGAGAAAAGGGTTGATTCGGACCCAGACAAGAGAGAAGACAGAGGCAAGTACTGACCATATAAGGGTGATGGTTGAGGTTCTGTTCTGTCCACCCATGAGACCTTTGAAGAAAGGATAGAGATGGAGGATGACCCAGAAGGAGAAGAAGACTTTCACAAAGAGTGGTCCCCAAGCATCATACCCTTTGTTGAGAGCATCGGAGAATCCAGCAATAGCACCCACCATGTTGACGATGAGAAGTGTTGTTGGGGGATCAAAAGTGTTGTCCATTTCACAATGTAGAGTTCACCAAACTCTGCATCTTCACCTGCTTTAACTGTCACGGTAAGGTTGGTGTCAATCCCTGCCAGCATCTTCATAAACCCTTGGAAGACAGCAAACAGATGTGCAGAAAGCAAACCGATAAGAAGAATAAGAAGACATGTTAGTTTTACACGTGGTTTTTTTTTTGAATTTTTTTATTTTTTAATTATCAACTCAGATTTTTGTTGATAGGTTAACGAAAATTTACCGTTGAGGGATTTAAACCGAATGAATTGATAACGTAAGTGATCAAATGTACTTAATTTTTTAATTAAAGACGAAATTTGGTTAGACTGAAGATAACGGGGACTATTCGTATCATTTATCCAATATTTAGATATCAAATTGAAAAAAATTATAATTATGAGATGAAATCGCAAATTAAACCTTTGTTGTAATATACGAGGAAAGCGACGTCGTATAGTTCCGGTGAGGATTCTGCTAGTTTCCTTCTCCTTTGCCTTTGCCTTTGTATTCCACTAGATTCCGAAGACAAATCTAAAACCCTACTGCTCCGCTCTTTGGGAAATCACCAAATTTGCTACCTCAAATTCCCAATCTTGCCCCTAAAAGATGCTAAATTTCCTTTGATTACCATGTCTTCCGAGGAAATCAGCATCCAGAACGGCCTCAACGTCTTCCAAGCCGACTCCATAAGTGCCTTTAATTGCGGACCTCCGACTACTACTCGACCCGGCTCCAAGACCCGAGAACTCACCGGCTTCATCGACGACAAGATGTTCTCATTCCCTCCCTCTCAACCACCCGAATTTCGCTCCTCCAACATCTTCGCCGCCTCCGCCTCCGCAGACCGCCGAGACCCGCCCAGCCGTCACCATCGAAATTGGGAGAGAAGCGCCGAGGGTTGCTCCACAAACAGTGGCGACGACGAATCTGACGGGGACGATGTGGATGACGAGGAAGACGAGGATGATGATGACGATGACGGAGAAGATGGCGACCAAAATAATAATAATAATAATAACCGCAGTAATAATATAAACATAAATAATAAAAGTACTAGTGGAAATGAGACTGTAAGTAACGCAGGAAGTGGAAACCCCGAAAATATGGGAAACGGAAAAGCAAAGCATCCCTTCGGTTAGTTTTCTGTTATTTATTTTATTCCTTCTATTTTGAGAAATTTTATTGGTTTCTATATGAAGAAAGGAGGTTTATTCATTTATTTTTGTTTCTTTGTTAATTATTGTTGGAAAGTGGGAGGGAGCTGCAGAGAACTGGTAGTGAAGGAAGGAGGAATAGGGCTGGGTGTGGGAGACGGTAATACTTATCAGAATGCAGTGACAATTGCCGATCCCAATGGGGATATTTATTACACGCAGTATTTGCAAGGTGGAGAAGGGTCTGCTGCTAGTGGTGGTAATGGTCAGAAGGATACCTTGGTGGGGAATGGTGGTGGTGGATGTGGGTTTAGTGGGAGGAAAGATGTTTCCTTTATGAATGAGTCCGGTGAGTCCTTGCGGACCATTTTTTCCGACCCTGTCACGTAAGTAGTACTAAACTTCAAGGAATAATTACTACTATTTTATTTCTACCCCTGATGTTGAATTCAGCTATGATGTTTTTGGTACTGGTGCTTAGTTGGTTAAGTATAGTTCGATTTACGAGTTAATATGTAATGTTAACTTGTAGACGTGTAGTTGATATGGTCATGAATTTTACATTGTCCTTGGACTAGTGAGCTTCAGCTGAGATTATTAGATGCAGGGAAGTTGATTAGAGGTTATATTGTTGCAACTAGTTATGTATGTTACGCTGCAAGGCTAGTGAACAAGTAGGACTTTGGAGAAACATGCTTTCTTTTCTCTGGGATCATTTAGATACATTTATTGGTAAAAGACTTTATTTGAAGGCATGCCTGCCCTTACGCCTTAGCACTAGACAACAAAATTGCCTCGTACCCTTTTGAGCAAGGCCCATTTGATCAGTCGCATGCCTACGCCCTTTTTTTGTATGGCTATAGGTATAACAAAAGCCTGCATTATTTAAGTTCTCTTTAATTTCTTTTAACTTTTCATATTTTTCTTTAAATGTATCTTTACTAGTAAGAAAGGGATAGTATCAAAATTTTTGCCTCTGAATATTTTAGTATTCAACTATTGACATTGACCATGAGGAATGCATACATAATTGCATATTGAGTCTGTGTTGTCAAGGCCTGTTCCTAGGCATGCCTGGGCCTTGACATTATGCAACAAAAAGGTCTCGGACCCCTCAGGCCAGGCCCATTTAATCAGGTGCACGCCTAGTGCACCTAGGAACACTTTTTTGTAAGGCGATAGACATGAAAAACCCTGTCTGGTTGAATTTCTCTTTCATTTCTTTTATTTTTAACCTTTTTTTTCTTTTGATGTACCTTTTCATATTAGAAAAAGGAAAAATCCAACTCTATACTTCGTAATATTTGAGCATTAAACAATTAACATAAGGAAATCATGCATATTGACGATTGAAAAATTGCATATTTTATAGACAAACTAGACTTCACTTCAGATTTTATTATATACTTTAAGCTTTTTATGTATATATATGTTACAAAAATCTCACACATATGCATATTGCACTTCTTTTCACTCAGGCTATTGCTTGTTTTGCACATTGTTCTTGAGTCAGTATAAGGGTTTAAGCACCTAGAGTGCCCCTTGCACCCTTGACAATGTTGTTTTTAGATAAAATAGACCACCCTTTAGAGTTTATTATATCTCTTAACCTTTATATATATACAGAGTCACAGACACACATACAAAAACTCGAACATATAATATTGTGCTTTACTTCACTTTGGCTAGTGCTTTTTTTGTGCCTTGTGCCTGAGGCAATATAAGGGTAGCACCTAGAGCGTGCCTTGCTCCCTTGACAACACTGCTTTTAACCTAAACTTAGCTCAGTTGGTTCATGTAGCCAGCTTTTAGAGGTGGCATCTAGCAGGCTTGAGGTTTAAATCCCAGTATTTGTGTTCCTTTCCCGTCCCTAGGCTATGGCTTCCTTTTTTAAAAAAAATGAAGATTGTATTCTCTCTTTCTGCATATATACTTGATTGACCTGGTGATTTTTAGTTGTCACTTATCAGGGAATTGTTGTACTTAAAGAAAGAAAGCATGGGGGGGGGGAAGTTGGACTGATGTTTCAACAATTTGTTTGCTTTACTTCACTTTAAAATTGCAGGGGAGCACTCATGGATGATGCAATGATATTACCTTGTGGACATTCCTTTGGTGCTGCTGGAATTCAGCATGTTCTTAGAATGGTGGGTTTTTGACACAACCTATTTCTTGCATTATGATGCTCAACTGTTGATCAAGCTTTTGCCATACTTTAAAGAATTGTGTTTGATTGCCAAGGGATGGTTTAAATCACTACAAATTATAGGTTTAAGTCTAAAATAGGCTATTTGGTTATTTTCTATGTTGTTATAGATATAAATTCCCATTTTTGCTTATTTCATAGTGATTTAGCACTCATGATTACTAGAGTACCAATCTTATTAACATCACTTCTTTCTGAATTTTTTTTTTGATAAAAAGGAAGGCCTCATTAAAAAACCCCTTCATAACCGTCAAGCAACAAAGACTCAACAGACATTGGAAGGAGGAAAAGAGTGCCGTAGAAATTTTATTGCATAAGAACCAAGTACAATAAGAACACACTACCACCCAAAAACGATGGCAGACCACTCAACACAGTGCAAAACAGCACTACCTACATGTATATGTTAATACCCTACACAAAAACTACCTCCTAGATTAATCAACCAGATACAAACATATACCATTCTCAAATCTGTCCGATATACCAATAATAGAAAAACAACAACCCAATTAATTCCCCATCATTTAACCAATCCCTAGTTTGGCAAATTCATCCGCTTCACAATTAATTACTCTCGCCACATGACGAACAATGACCCCTTTAGTGACCACAATGTCTGCAATCTCTTTAACAGTGGATAGAAACATCGGAGTGGAGCTAGCTGGATTTTTTAATTTCCTCTCAATTCAACACATATGCAACAAAGAATAGCAAGTTAGAAAGCAAGGAAATTAATATTGCCTCCCTTTTATCGGAGAAGAACTGTTGTCTTTCTTCAGTTATTAGAACCTTATCTTGTAGAATATCCATCTCACAAAATAAAATTCTTATTCCCATGTTTCATGCTACTATTAGTATTATATTTCAAGACAAAAGGCAAATCAGTTGCAAGTTTTTTTTTAAAAAGAAGGAACTGTTTTTTTTTATAGAAAATTAGGCCTCATTAAAAACCCTCTAGTTGCCCTCCATATTACAATAGTAATATGAAGAACAAACGAAGAGGGAAAAGAGTGCCTAATACTTTTATTAAGCAGGAGAATAATCACTGCCATCCCTTACATCAAGCTTTAGAAGCCTTAATCCTAATTACATAAGACTTAAAAACTTCTTCCTGCAGAAACTTTAACATTAATTACATAAGATAGAAAACAAAATCCCAGCAGAGATGTAAGGGAATCCAACACCCTAACACACCAAAACATAGCCTAACGATCATCCTATACCATCCTTAGCAAGTCTGTCCGCTTCCCAGTTAGCAGCTCTCAAGATTTGCCTTAACATAATATCCTTCCCTTCCGTTATAGAAACAATCTCCTTCACCAAGGATAGAAACATAGGGGAGCTTAGTTCCGGGTTCTTGATCCACTTCAAGGCATTACTTGAATCCGATTCTAAAATAATCCTCTTATTAAGACCAACTCCTGAATCAGACAACATGTACAACCCCCTCTTTATCGCCAATAATTCTGCCATAATAGGAGGTCCCCCCCCACCTTATCAGAAAACCAGTGAATCAACACACCTCTGCTGTCCCTTATGAGTCCACCTATACCACCTTTATTCCAACCACTCTCCATTGCCCCATCAACATCAATCTTCATGAACCCATCTGGAGGAGGAATCCAACAAGTAGGTTTGGATCCACTTTTTTCCTATCTACCAATCGAATCAGCAAGAGTTAAGTCACCCACTAGGGAATCAAAAGGAATTCGCACAGCGTCAAAACTAGCAGCAAACCAAGATACTGTTCGAAATCGAGCAATAAAGAACATCCTCACCACATCCAGCTTTCCTTTCATAAAGATAACCTCATTCCTACATTTCCATATAGTCCACAACACCGCCCTTAAGATAAATTTCCAAATACTGGAATACTGTTGTAGCTCATCCCACATAATAATAAAGTCTAAGATGTTATTAGGGATCACCACAGAAACATTCCACAAATTTGCAAATCTAGCCCACAAACCCCAAACTACCTCACAGTGCATAAAAAATGAGAAACAGATTCCACCAACCTGCCACACAACGAACATAAAGGGTCTTCAATCCCAACCACTCATCGCTTCAACAATTCCTCTTTAACCGCCACTCTCTGATGAACAACTTGCCATATGAAAGTTTCATCACGAGGAGGAGCTATCCCAACCCAAATATGTTTATCCCACTTATCCTGAATCCCCTGATTACCAGCCGTGTCAAAAAAATGATTAATACAGGACTTAGTTGAAAAACATCCCTCTCCATTCCCTAACCAAATCCAGTAATCGTCCTCCTCAAGAGAAAGTGAGATGTTATTCAATATAGAAATTAGCTGCAACCATTGTTCAATCTCCCAATCCACTAGATTTCTTCTCATTTGAATGTCCCACACCCAGCCTGCTGCATTGTTCACCCTAAACTATTATTCGAAAGTGCATACAATCTAGGGAACAAGTCTTTAAGAGGGACTTCTCCCAACCAAATATCATGCCAAAACTGCACAGAATGCCCATTTCCAGCTTTCAAACGCAAGTTTCTCCTAATGCAATCTCCAAACTCATCACTAGAAAAGAAGTTATTAATCACACCTCTCCAAATCCAAGAGGCTCGAGTTGTCGAAGTATTCCCCAACATTTTGGAATTCAGATCCAAATTGTTCACACAACAAACCACCCTCTTCCACCAAGAATCCTTTTCAGAGAAAAAACTTCCAAACCCACTTTCCCATCAGTGCTCTGTTCATAATAGTTAAATTCGGAATCCCTAGACCCCCCAACCTTCTCGGTTTACTGACCAAATTCCAGTTCACCCAATGTATGTTTCTTCTATCTGTCGAACCCCCCATAAAAAAGCAGCCATGATTGAATTTAATTTCTGCAACACAGCTTTTGGAATTCTAAAAATAGAAAGGAAATAAGTGGGAAGGGAGCACAACACTGATTTAACCAACACCACCCTACCTGCTAACGCTAAAGAGTTAACCTTCCAACCAGTCAACATATTATGAAACCTCTGTACTATTGGCTCCCACATTGCAAAAAGAGTTTCTCTTGGACCCCAAAGGCAATCCTAGATACTCTGCTGGAAAATTACCCACTGAGCAGCCAATTTCATTAGATCAACCAGCTAGCACCTCCTCCTCAACATTTATTCCAAAAATTCTGCTCTTGACTAAATTAATCTTCAGTCCCACCAATAACTCATAGATCAGTAAAACCCTTCTAATATTAATCTTCTAAATATAACCCATCTTTCCCTTTGGAGAAGAGGCCCCACCACCTAGAAAAAACCAGTTGATCACATTCCTGTCTAACTAAATTTGTGCTTTCTTGTACCTTGCTAGACCCTTTAAAGGCACATTCTTGAACCAAACAAGGTCCCTACTTTGAGACCACTGAACGATTTAGGTCTTTGTATCAAACACCTTCCTTTCTCATCATTTTCATGGCAATGACTTTACCTTCGAGAGAATTTTAAGACAGTGAACGTTCTTTCTCTATATGGGTCATGGCAGGGTGCGTAGGTGAAACTTGCAGGCTAACGCTCAAGTTTTTCATTCTTCTTGAGGTATTTTGTGGAGCAGTCAAAGTTAAGAGTTGAAAAGTAGAATTTGGCAGTAAACTTCAGCTGTAAACAGTGAGGTAAATTATAGTTTTGCTGCTGAGCAAGAGTGAAGTTGGAAGTCTAGCTGTAAGAGCCAAGTAAGCAAGCTGAATGGTAGTTAGAAGGGGCCTCAGGCCCGCAGTAAATGTCTTAAAGGATTCGGTGACTGGAGATTGAACGATCCTCCAAGGGGTTGGGGCTTCAATGGAGCTCGAGGGAGAGTGAAGCTACAGGGGATTCAATGGTGCTACCATTTCTTGTTCAGCTTTGGTGGAGATTGTATAGAGAATTTATTCTGGGTTTTGGTTAGATGTCAGTACTAATATTTTAATGTTACAGATTGACGTAGGCTCAATAATGGTAATAATAGAATCAGTCAAATCATAATTGCCTGAAGATTCACTGACAGCATGAGGCAGTCTAGGGCACTGGTAATTAGATATGATTTATGAGGTGGCTTTGCATATTATTTTCATTGAATCACTGTTGAACAGGTAGTTCTTTTTTTTTTATATAATAATTTTATGTGTAGCTTTTATCTTGTTTTTCGGGATTATTTAATTATCTGTTGGGTTGAAACTTCTTTTTCAGTCTTACCTAGCCATTTGTTTACAATGATTATAACTGCATATTAATTGTATATTATGAATGCATTGTCAGAAAGTTTGCTACACTTGTTCGCAGTCAGTTTCAGAGGAGTCGGTAGCTCCTAATCTTTGTAAGTAATTTTCTTTGGTTTCAAATGACAATTTCATCCCCTTTACTTTTTGGAATTTCGGTCGTAGCTTGTGAATTTTTGTATGATTATTAGAGAAGCTGCGTCTCTATGTGCAAAATTTTCCAGCAAGGCTAATATGCATAGATTAGTATCTTATTGGTATTAAGAACCCATCTTTTTGTGCCTGCACATTATTTCCCAGGTTGTCAGTTTGTGGACATATTTTTCTTGGATGTCTATGTTTATCTCTTACACACACGTATCATATAAAAAGCTTGGTCAACGAAACCGAGGCTCCCTGAATATTAGGTGATTTGCAAGACATGGTGAAACTTGTGTCGTTTCAAAGGCTATTAATATTTTTTAATATGCAAAAGCTATCCATGTTCTATACTATATTTCCGTTCTTTAGACATTTAGTTATTTCCTTTTGTTAATGTGCAAGAGCAGCTCTCCGAGCTGCAGTGCAGGCATTTCGTCAGGAAGAAGAGCTACAGTTCTACCGCTCACCTAAAAGGAGGAGAGAAAGATTTGATCAGGTTTCTCTTTTTTCTTTCTTCCTTTTGGAGCTTTCAAAACTCTTGCTGAATTTGATATTCCTCTCCAGTGGCTTGTGCATTTTAATTTGCATGCCATTGCTTTTACCCTTTCTGTTCTATCTTCGTTGATTCATTCTTCTATTTGTCTGTTCATATAGGATAAGAGTAGCTATGGCGAATCAATTATGATGGATCTTCCAAGGGGTAGGGGTGTCCAGTTTCCATTTGCTGTGACAGACCGGGTTATCATAAAGGTACAAGTGCCGTCTATTTTTTTGGGGGGTTGTAATGCCTGTTTTAGATGACTGAATTCGGTGACTGGAGATTGATTGATACAGGGTAACAAGAGGACACCACCACGCTTTGTTGGACGTGAGGCTGTCGTAACTACACAATGCTTGAATGGATGGTTGGTAACAACCTTATCTTTTATCTCGAGAATGGGTTGCATGACATGTTATCAATATCGGATTCTACATTTTACATGATTTACTTAATTGAAACACGGGGTCTTGCTTCTTCTTTCTCGTCCGCACACACAAACACTTTATATTAATGATTACAAAATCTTGAATTTCCTCTACCAAGATATAGATCTACTGGTTGGAAAACAGAGTTGGCATAAAAATAGCCCGAACTTCTGTAACGGGTATGCTTTATCTAGAGCCTAAAACGAGTCATTCCGTTTTGGGACTCGGTATTGCCCTGAATTTCTGCTTCAGCTCGAATATGTAGAAATAGAAACTATCCATATCGCTTTATCATTAAATTTTGGTTTGCAGGTATGTGGTGAAGACGTTGGACAATGCAGAGAGTGTTAAACTGCAGTATCGGTCGCTTGCTAAAGTTGCAGACGAGACATCATCGTCGAAGGCAATGTCGAGCAAGGCGGGACCAAACTGGTTGTAGTTCACCTGCGCTGCAATTCACTATTACATGGGGCATTGCCAAGGTTCGATATTTAATCTAACTTCAAATACTTCTCTATTACTATTACAGTATTTCATGAAACCGAACTTAGAATGTAAATTACAAAAAAGGCTTCTCCCACGTTGTGTAGTTTCAAAACCCCTAAATGTAATCATTTTTTAATTATAATATATAGAGAGAGTATTTTTTTACTAGCGTAAATAAATTCTAATATCTTTTAGTACAATTGATTAGATATTTATATTTGTCACACTATACAAAAATATTTGATGCAAAGAAAATATATTTATAAAATTTCATTTTACAACTTGTGTGTGGATTGGAAGAGATTTTTATACAATTTTTTAGTCTCTTGATCAAGCAAGTATTGTTTTTTAATTATTTTAGTTCATAATTACATAAAAATATAAGATAAAAACAGTTTAATAATAATTTTATTTATTATTTTATTTAATAATTATATAAAAATATAAGATAAAAGCGTTTTTTATAATAACTGATGTTATTATTTAAAAATAATATGTTTTTTTTCTATTCTTCTAAGATTATTATTTATTTCTTATTGAATTTTGGTGGAAAAGATTTTAATACCTATGACAATTTAATTGGGACATATTTCAAACTTCATTAATTTTCGTTTGTAATTTTTTTAAAGTTTATTTGAAATTTATTATAAAACACTTTTATAATGTAATTGGAAAGACTGACTAATTAGACTCAAATAGAAAGGGTTTTAGAGTAAAATTTAGATTTTTAAAAAATAAAAATTAATTTAATTATGAATTTTTAAGAGTTAGCTTTATCATTAGACTATCTTTTTAATTTAAAATAAAATTTTAAGAATACGTGCACATTTCAATCACAAAAGGATTTTTTTTTTTATTAATTTAGAGTAAGTACAAGATAGTATATGTTCAAAGATAACATTAAACACTCATATTCCTAATATTCATGATGTTCAAATCCGAAACCTCAAGAAATAACAATTCTTTTATCACTGAAATTACTCAATTCATGCGCAAAATGTTTTCTCTTGAGGTTATTTAAAATTTTAAAAATATTTTTTCACCATTTTTCTTGAATTGTAGTCATCAGAGATCACAAATATAAAAATGTTTCTAGAGATGAGTAAATTATTCGATGCGATCAAGTTGGATATGAGAATATTCAAATTTTATGTATATAAAAATGCCCCTAGTTCTCATATTTAAAGGGAGCAAGAGGAATAAAACTATGGAATTAATCAAAATCATTAAAAATTGAACAGAATGGTTTACCTTTTTCTTAAAACTATATTACGAAATTGCAAGAACATGGGTCAAAAAGTTTGAAGAAATTTCTATTTTAAATTTATTTTTAAGATTGTAGTTGGGAACCTTAGAGTGCAACAATTAGAATCCTAACATCAAGTTCTGCCCCTGTGCTCTGAAGGCTTACAATAAAATTGAAAGAAAGAACACAGTTCTAGGCTTCCAGTGTTTTAGAAATTCACAACCCAGAAAGGCCAAAATCAATCTGATAACTACTTTGCATGATGAACATAAATGTTTGTAGGACAGATAAAGAAAGATCAATCCAAAGTTAAATCAGACTAGCGGACATGCTACGTTCTCCTTCGACGACATAAAATCACAAGTCGAATAAATGGAAGCCGCGGCTGCCCTGACAGCCAATTCCCTGTCAAAGCTATCCCCCATTGCTGATCTGTATCACAACATGTTCATGACTGTTATGTAACATGATGAATTATCAATCACCCCACACAAAAATGCACAAGGATATAGTTTTGAAGATTCGATGATGAATATAACACAACAAACCACTTTGGGATACAAAGTTTCAACATTTTTAGTTTTCGTAAGAGATGATCACTCGTGGGAAGTTCCAACTAAGGCATATCCATTATCCAACAATCATAATAACAAAATAAGAACGAGACTGTACGCAAACCTGATATTATTTTCTGATGCTCCTAGTTGTGGCAAACCATAAAGCAAATTCCAATGTATATGCTGCAAGCCCTGATCGCAATGTAGTTGCATCCCTTTTATTTGGTTCGACCAGATTTCCTGGAATATAAGTGGGAAAATGAGATGGATTACAAATATCCTTTTTTTGGTACACATGAAGACTCTACTTAAGTGTACATAGATTGAGAAGAAAACATACTTGAAGAGGTAAAATTCAATTATGTAGCATGATGAATGATCAATTCCCTATTTTAATCAACACCTATGGTGCCTGGCTATACTAAAATGTATTACCATATTATCCACCTTTCATGCTTGCAAGGGATTATTATTGATAAAAGAATAACTAGGTTTAGAATCAGACAGTATTTTCTAGTGAAACCTCAAGTACATTCCTCTAAATAACGATAAACATGCCAAGGTGTTTGCAACTTACAAGCTGTTTCTCTTCTTCAGAAAGAGCTTTATCCATCTGATCAAACAGTGCACTCCATCTTGCTATATGCATCTCGGCAGTAGCAGTGTGCGAAAACCCATCAGCAGAAGATATTACAATATTAGGATCACCCCCTTTGTTAGAAGAGAATTCTTTTGATATTAAAAAAGGTAATTCTGTGGTAATTACAGCTCGCACTTTCTTCTTGCTACGTCGCAATGCTGCAAGTGCAAAGCATAATACAAGAAACAAGGTAAATAAGTCATATGCTATGTTAAGAACAAATTAAGTGATAGGAAAATACCTGAAAGACGTCCTTTAATGTCTTGCTGAAGAAGTTCCAACCATTGAGATGCAACAGTGGCAGCTGAAACATCAATGTATCGTTCATATCGTGAGGGAATTATAGAGAAAGGCATTGACTTTTTTCTCTCGTCGGAGTGGGCGATGAAGGGAAGGTTAATTATAGAGAGTGATTGTAAATCAGTAGTGGATTGGATTTTGTTGCCGACTACATCTCCTCATTTTTTTAGTTCGATGATTCAGAAAATTGTTTCCCTAATCTCGGAGAGGGAGATTATTGTTAATCACATACCGAGGAGCTGCAATTGTGAGGCTGATACTCTAGCTAAACAGGGGATTGGATGATTAATTTTTGTTGCTTTATAGGTTTTTCAGTAGGGTTATGGTGGCCTAATGAGGTTGTTGGGGCTGAACTAGTTTTGTTGTTTAAGGGTGGTCTGGTCGTGTTGGTGGTTTTGATTTTATGTTCTGTAATTTTTAAGGTTCTGTTAGTTTGTCTTCTGGTTGTATTTTATGTACTTTGCCTTGATTAATAAAATCCTAAGGCACTCTTTTCCTCATTCCGTTGATTAAGGAGCTTTCCTAAAAGATCCATTAATCAAGAAGGAGGTTTTTAATGAGGCCTGAAATTCTTATAAAAAAATATCGTGAGGGAATTCTTTTCTTCGTTACAATCACCATATAAACATGAATCATCTTTAACAACTGAAAAATACAAATTCTGACCTTTAACAGAAAGAGAAGAGGCACTCGTGAAGTTCGTTGATTCCTCATTAGACAAAGGGTTAACATTCTCAGATACCTTAGTTGATGATGATAACTTCAGTTCTAATGCATCATCCTCACTGATTGGTTCCACCATGCTTGAATCACCATCTCCACTCCTTTCCTCTGAAACTGAAGAAAATGGCTGAGACATTGGCACTGGATAACCTATTGCTTTCTTGTTCGTATTCATAATATTTGGAGGTCCATCTTCATGGAAACAACTGAGATGATGAAATCCTGTGTCATCCATATTTCCACGATCCCTCTTACCATCATCATCTCTGGTTCCACTTTTGACATGACTTGCCTGCTTGCTTTCAGAATGCAAATTTTCATGTTTTTCAGACTTCACTAAGGCTTCTATTATGGAATGGACCTGTTTTCGATTTCTAACATGATTTATAATTCCAGGGTTTAATCCATTGAGCAGTCCGCTTGGGGCAGCAATTTTTGTGAACCTGTCTACCTGTTCTTTCTTTGCAAGATCCATCTTCTTCTTGAGCATATCATTCTTACTTTTCCTCCCACGTTGCTTGGGCACGGGTATTCCCCCATGAGATGGCAGTAAATCATTTTTCATAGGCATAGGTCCATGATAAGATGAAAGCAAACCACGTTGCATTGATATACCCCCATGAGAAGAAGAAAGAAAACCTTTTTGCTTCATTTCTTTCCAAACTCGTAACGAGTCTTTCTCCTTGACTGGACCAATAGAACTTCCACACTCTGAAACATCCTTTGGTTTCATATTCTTGATATGTTTGTGACGAATTGGTTCATGGTTTATCGAGCTAGAAACATCTTTCACATTCAGATCCAAGTTAATGCCTTTCAAGGGTAGACAATTACTCTCTTGTGAACAAGGTTCGTCAAAATTTTCGTTGAATTCGGGGTTATTATCACAGGATTCGTTGACTGGGATGTCAGAGTTAAGATCAAGAGGCGGACAGTTAGAATGAGCCATTGGAGATACCTTTTCCCCTTTATTTCTTTCAACTTGAGAACCATCAAAATTGAAGGTTACTGGAACCTCAGTAACTTGAGATACTGCTGCTCCACTAAACTGCCATTGCTGATTAGAATCTTTTCTTTTCATAGATTTGAATTCTGACCATTGATTTCTGTTGCATAAATAAATGAACTTTACAGAGATGCTAGTGGCTTGGTACAAACAAAAACACTTGCATCCTTGCATAACATTACAAATTTTAAGAAGCTTAATTTACCAATAATTAAAAATAAAAAACAGGGCGAATAAAGTGTAAAAATTTACCCTGGGAGCGGATGACAGAACCAAGATCTCTCATTTTGATTCCCTTAGATGGAACATCATGTTTTCCTTCCAATTCATCAATGTTTCTCTTCACACCCACCGTCTAGAAAACAATCCAAAACCAAGAAAATGAAGCATAAATTTCAAACCCCAAAAAAGGAAAAGAAAAAGGAGCAAAAACCCAACCTTGGAATCAGATCTAGGCATCAAAACCGAGCCTTTAGAAACCATGGCAGAATCGGCTTGGTCTTCCATCTCTTTGAAAACCCCAAATTTTAAATTTCAAAAAGTTCGTGGGGTTGAGAAAGAATCAAGAAAAGCTACAAACTTTGGAACAAATAGAGATAGTCGTGAAAAGGGTTTTGGAGATTATGTAAAACTGAGAGGAGAGGTAAAAGGGAAGAGAGATTGCTGAGGGTTTTATTTGAATGTGATTGTTAGTTGAGAATGGGATTTGGTGTTTGAATTTGAAGGAGAGGGAGGGAGATCGGCCTTTATATGATCAAGAAACGATTTTGTCTTAAGAAATGCAAAGTAGATGGGATTTTTGAAAGTGAAGTTCATGTGATTTGGTGGTTCAAATTCAAATACAATGTTTAATGGAGGGAGGGAGATTCAACCCCGCCTTTTGTAAGTATTGTGTGCCCATTTCTCAACCCTTTTGGGCCTATCCTTTGTTTGCTTCCCTTTTCCACGTAAAATGTATTTTCTCAAAACTTTCTACTACCTACTTTCTTAATCTATCGTTTTTGTCCTTTTTAATATTTAAGAGAGAAGTTAATCTTAAATGAATTGTTATTCAAACTGATTTTAAGGTTAAGTTGAAAATTAAGCAATTATAATTTGTTAATTATGGTTAAGTTTTTCTCCATTGATAGAATTTAACTCTATAAGCATGAATGAACCTAGAGAGGGGCGGGTGGAGGCAATCGTCTCCCCTGTAAAAAATAAATTATTAATATAATTTATATATTTTCTGTTGAAAATATATTTTCGCTCCCTCTAAAATTTATAAGTATGCCTCCCTTTAAAATTTTTTAAATCCGCCCCCTCTAACATAAAATTATACATCCGTTCATGTATATACGTGCAATTTAATTTTTTTTTAAAGTGTGGATATAGTACATATTCCAGAGATGGATGAGCACCTAGATGTATCTGAAAGGTTATTTTTAAAATTTGATTCCTTGGTTGCAGGTGTATTCGTGACATCGGGAAACATCTCGAAGAAACTGTTCTTTCAAAATTACATGATAATTATCAGTCTGTCTTAAAGCAGCCGATCACAAGTGAAGAAGATGATATGGGTAATTCTTATATATCTCTTTTCTTCCAGCTTTTACACTTCAATGTTAAGTCGTCATCACCTTTTTTCTGTGCATGTTCTTGTGACTTGAAGTTAATAGCATGTAGTTGTTTGAATAACAAGACGAGGCAAAACTTGGTTATGCCAGAAAACCATGTTATTCCGATTCATCATTTTTCTTAAAGGATCATGTTCAGTACATCTGGGGATATGATCTTCAGAATATATTAAAAAATGCGGAAAAAAGATCGAATATACTAGTCCCAAAGACTTGATTTCAACACTTCTGGATTTGTTCTTCATTACATTTTATTACATCGCAACTAGTTCTTTATTAGCTTTACACCTTAGCAGGCTTCAATTTGTTCTTCTCAAGTGATATGGATTCAAATGCTCATTGACTGCAATTTTGTCATGTGTACATTGTGCTTGCTGATGATTGATTTATGTCGATGGTTTTAAGTTCCAGAGCCACAACTAGACACGTTTGTTGTTGCCAAACGTGAGAGAACAACGAGACCTTTGAAACTTGATGGCTGTAGGCAATCTGCAGGCTTTGACAGCAGGCAATTTGCTATTCCTTGCTATTCCTGCTTCGCTTATAGCTTAAAGCTGTTAGAAATAGTAAAAGTCTCCATTTAGGTTGCTTGCTAACAAAGCTGTATCTTCATGTAGCAGGGATGACCACTTTCAAATGGTACCGGGAGATCTATGCATTTTACGTTACAGGCCATTTGAAGAGGAGCTGATGAGTGGAAATATCAGTTTAGTTTGAGAACCTAGCAATACCAGCAACTTAAAGATGGTATAAAAACCGAGACTCTTAGACTTTTACAATTTGTAAATAAGAATTTGTTGTGCATATAGGTTTCTAGGTTAAAACTGTCTGTCAAGGCTTTTCTACTATGAGTTAGAGAGTTTATATTTAATTAGTTTTAGCCATAGCTTAAACTAAATATTTTTTTTTTTTGTCAACAATATAATGAGTTCACAGTTTGATTGAATGGTTAGGTGTTGAACCACTATTTCTTTAGTCTCTAGTTTTAGTCTTCTTATTAGCACATTATAATTTTCTTATTTTTTCACAATTTAATATTTTAAAAAATAGAAATTAAACACATGTTGAAATAACAATCACACAAATATTCTTCCCCTTCTCTTCTCTTCCTTTTCTTTTTAGTTTTTATTTCCTTCACCAATAATCACTGTTTTGAAAATCGGACGAACCGGCCGGTTCAACTAGAAACCGTTGCCTAGTCCGGTTCAAACTAAATCGGTTGAACCGCTATTAGTGAGCCGGCCAGAACCGTCGAACCAGCTGAAAACCGGAAAAAACAGGAAAAAATCAGAAAAAACAGCCAATTTTGTTTTTTTTTTAATTAAACCAAACGACTTCGTTTGTTAAACAAGCCAAGCCGAACTCGAGTATTACTGAGCTCGACTCAAACTTTAAAAGTAAGCTTAACTCGACTCAAACTCACGAACTAAAAATTATAAAGTTCAACTCAAACTCGAAATATAATATTGAAACTTGAACTCGAAAAAGGCTTGAACTCAAAAAAAAATTAGAAGCTCGATTGAAGCCTAAAATTTGAGCTTGATTGAAGTGAAAGAATAGTTTACTCTATGCTCACCAAAAGGCTCCATGATTTTGAATGTCAAATTACCTCTATTATTTATAGAAGTTAGTTGGGATGCTATTATATGTTTATTAGCTATGTGGGATTGTTTTGTTCTTATATTTTTACTCTTTAGACTTTTGGGATGTTCTTCTATGTTTCTTAACCATGTGAGATTGTTTTTTTTTAAAAAAAAAATTAAACCAAACAATATCATTTTGTTATGATTTTTTTAGCCCCAAATTTATTTTTTAATTATAGTTATATAATTATATTTATTATTTAATATGTTTTATCTTAAATATTATGTTGTAGTTAATTTGAATTATTTTGTTTCACTTGATTTTATGGTTTTAACTATATATGTTATGACTTGCTTTGAATATGACTTGTGATATACAAAATTATTTATTAAATATGTATTTTGTATTTTTATTTAATTTTTTAAATAATTATGACGTCGTCCGGTTCTTCCAACCGGTCGGACCGGTTCGACTGGTTGAACCAGTGAACCGATAGCATGACCGGTTCGTTAACCGGTCCGGTTCTGAAAACCATGCCAATAATTACCCTTCAAGTATTAAGTGTAAAATGTGTATTTAGTAACCTATCTATTTTTGTAGTTATATTTTGATCACTCAACTATTTTTTTTCATAATCATATTAAAAATTATCTTTTGGTAGCCGTCGTTAAAAAATTAGAAAAACTACATATTTAGTTATCCATCTATTTTCATGGGTCCGTTTTGGTCACCTAACTTTTTTAAAATCATACATAATATTATATTTTGGTTACACGTCGTTAAAAATAAATAAAAATATTGATGTGTTATTTATTTATTTCAATAAAGTCGTGACATTATATTATATTGATATTATTTTATGGTGACACATTAATATTACTGTTAATTTTTAATGATAGGTGATTAAAACGGAATAACAGAAATAAATGAGTGACTAAATACGTAAGTACCTTAAATAATTATTTCGTGCTTCAAAGGTGAGCACCATTTTACCGGCTATCTGACACAGCAAAAGCCAAAAGGCTTTCTTCATGGCACCAACTTCGATGATTGAAATTTATTAATGACATAAGAAAGGGTAGGTAAAACCAACGGTTGTTATCACTTCAATCACGTGGTGTGCCCCAACGCCCTGTAAATCCAAGGCAGCAAAAGCAGACAAGTTTGCTGAACCTTTTGATCCAACAACTGCAAGTCAAATGGGAGAAAATCACATGAATCACAAATGACAAGCTCTTAACCTACCTAGCCATCGACCACGTCTGCCCATCTATGACTTAGATGGACCAAAATGTTAGCTATCCCACGCTGAAATGCTGATGTTATAAGTTTCTGCCATTAATGATTTGGTATAAAAGAACCAGCACTCTTTAATTCCCCATTGCACTCTGAAACTCAACCAGCTTCGCCCTTTCCTTGCTTCCTTGCCTGCCTTCAAACTTCTGCAAACTTAGCTAGTAAGTTCAATTTTAATGATGCTCTGGTTTATACCATCTTCTTTTCTTCATTAGGTTAACATGACTTGCTGGTTTCTATCTCTGTTTTCTTCATTTTTCAGTGACAACTGAAATGGTAATGGTTGATGAAATCCCTTTCCCGTCCCAAATCACAACTACCAAGCCCCTCTCACTTTTGGGTCATGGTAAGCCTCTTTCATTCATGTTTTACTTTTACATGATTTTTGTTAGAGTTGCGTGACTTAAAATATTTTAATCGGGTCTGAAATGATTAGAAAGATGCTTGAATAGAGTTTAAAATGGGAACTTACAGTGACGAACAGAGAAGTTCAATCTGTGTAAAACTCTATTTTTCCCTTGACACGAACAGAGAAGTTCACTTTATTTTTACTGTAGTTTTACCTTGCTTACACTATTGCAATCATTTAGATTCAACAATCTACATTCACTTGTGGGACTGCAACAGGGATTACCGATATTGAGATTCACTTTCTGCAAATCAAATTCACGGCGATTGGGGTTTACCTTGAACCTGAAGTTATTGGACACTTACAACAATGGAAGGGTAAGCCTGGAAACGTGCTAGCAGAAGATGATGACTTCTTTGAGGCTCTTATTAATGGTACAACAACAGATCAATTCTTTTCATTTATTCTTCAAATCTGTAAAACAAGTGTCATTTAAAACAACTTTGGTCACAATTTGCAGCTCCGGTGGAGAAATTTCTGAGAGTTGTGGTGATCAAGGAGATCAAAGGATCCCAATACGGAGTGCAGCTAGAGAGTGCTGTGAGGGATCGATTGGCGGCTGTCGACAAATATGAAGAGGAGGAAGAAGAAGCCCTGGAGAAAGTTGTTGAATTCTTCCAGTCTAAATACTTTAAGAAGGATTCAATCATCACATACCATTTTCCAGCAAATTCAGCCACTGCTGAGGTATGTTTTTGAGGCATACCAGTATATCTATCCTCGAAACCAACCATTCATGCTTTAATGTGTGTGGGGGCGCTCGTGTGCGTGAACAGATTGCATTTACGACAGAGGGAAAGGAGGAAGCGAAAATCAAAGTGGAGAATGCAAATGTGGTTGAGATGATCAAGAAATGGTACTTGGGAGGAACTAGAGGAGTGTCTGCAACTACCATTTCCTCCTTGGCTAATGGTCTCTCGGCCGAGCTATGCAAATGAAGCTATGCTGCAGTCATATCATGAAGTTAATGGTCTTTCCTACAAGGTTGTCTGATAAACATTCTCTTTGTTGTGCTGCTGTTCTGTGCCAATAAATTTGATATGCAAGTTGGTTATAGTTTTGCTAATTTAGAACTTCCTTTGATTGTGGGAGAATCTGATTTCATATTTTCAGATTTTCTCGATTCCCTGTTAAAAGAGCCATATAGCACAAAATCATGATCACTCACCCTAAAAGAAATTCTTCTCCACAGATAAAGTAGTTTGCAATTAATTACGGGTAAATTTCACTTATGGTCCATTACCCTTTATTACAGTTTCATTTTCATCCGTAACTTGAAAATGTCACCTATGATTCAACCCATGCACCAGTCAAAGATTAAAAATTGAACTTTTAACGTCCATGTAAGCATAATTTGCCAATCTACATGCACATGAGATGGCTAACATTCTTTTATATATATAGTAAAGTAATACCGTAAAAGTAAATAACAACATATTTTCACTTCACATTCTATAATTATGACCAGTAAAAGAGAAAAATTCTAATTGTCATCAAATAATTCTTTATAATATTATTACTCTTTCCTGTTGCTGGATTTAGATTCTCATGAAATATTTTTTTTCCTCGAATTAGAAAATGAAATAACAAATACTTTATTGTGGAAGAAAAAGGAGTATAAGAAAAAATTGTAATAGAGGAGGAGTTATGAGTAAAGGAAGGATTGTAAATGAGTAGAATGTTTGATGAATAATCCGTATTTAGTTGACTGAATTAAAAAAATCGACATAAATAACTATGGAAATGTCAAAAGAATAATTGGAGAATTTTAGAAAGAAACCAACCAGACTGTTAATCTTACAAGTCGTCAGTTTTCTTCTCTCTGAATATGAGCTCAAACTTGAAACAACACCTCACAGACGTTCTTGGTTTCAAACTAATGGAGGCAGTACATATTAGCAGTGTAATCGATACAGTCACAAAATTGAATACCATCGAATGTCGAAAATGTTCGTGACAAGTTGATCTGACATGACAATAATAAAGTATCGTTCAGTGAAATCAGAATATCATTATTAGAAATATTACTGTAAAACGAGGCATTAACAACAACAAATTTAGGTGGAGTTGTGAGCCTTCAGCTGCATGCCATGTGGAATCAACAACAAGAAGAACAAGACCTTTGGAGAAGGAAGATTACTCAAGATGTGTTCCAAGCCCTGATGGCTATGATCACACTGGTTTCTACAAGAGACAAAGAGATGTTCCAAGCTCAAGAATTGATCACTGAAGTCGTCGTTATAACCTAAGACTTACAGTCCCATGTGATCTCAAGTAGGGTTATAAATGAGACGAGATAAATCACGAGTTATTCGAGTTTAACTCAATCAATATTCGAATTAAATGGATTCGATTCGAGCTTGAATTTAACTCAAGATAATATATAGGATTTTTATGTACTTAAGATTCATATTTAGGTTAAGGTTTGACCTTGAACTGAGCTCGAGTTTTGAGTTTCAATTGTGTCAAGTCTAAAAATATTTTGAGTTTAAGTTTTTTCAAGCTTGACTTAAACTTCAATTTATGATTTCGAGTTCAAAATAAACTTAAAAATTTCAAATTTACGAGCTTTCAATCAAGTCAAATTCAACTTTAAACTTTTTCAAATTTAGTCTATACAATCCTAAATCTCAATTTTCTTGTTGATGATTTCTCTGGGAGGGTAGGTAAAAATGGAGTCAAACTCATTGCCCTGTGTGGGAAGTTTTTTGGTTGGTGCATATGGGCCATGGCTATTTGATTGGACTAATAATGCCAATTATAGCTATAGAAAATAATTAATTATGGATAAATTATATATTTATTTTGTCACTCATTTGATACTTAGTTTTTATTTTAATTTTTTTAAATTATATTTAAGATTATATTTTAATTTTGTTTTAATTACTCATTGTTGAAAAATTAATATTGATATGATATTATAAGATAATGTTACGTCAATATTGAAAATAATAAAAAATATTACATTAATATCATAGTTAATTTTTTAACAACGAATGATCAAAATGGAACTAAAATATAACGCTAGTTATGGTTTTGAAAAAAAATAATTGAGTGATTAAAATAAAAATTAGGTAATTGGTTGGAGACCAAATAGTTAATTTATCCAATAATAGTTGGATATAGTTTCTTGGGGAAACTCAAAAGTTTAGACTGTTTAGGACGATGAACAACTGAAAATCACTTTTTATGATTATGTATATTTTTATGATTGTGTATGTTGTCTTCTAGAAGTTTTTGGTATATAAAAATATTCACTCATTCACACCTTTAAATTTAAAATTTTTATGATTATGTATATTTTATCCCCTAATTTCTGGCTCACAAACATAAATATTTATGTTAAGAGGTGATTCTTTAAACTTTTAAGAGGGAATAAATTTATAAAATTTCAGGGGTATAAAATATATTTTTAATATAAATACATAAAAGATATAAAATATATAAAAAAATTAAAATTTTTAAGAAAGCGATTATCTATGCTCATCTCTCGATCTATCCCTAATCCTGTATAACCTGAATAAAATAAATTATTTTTTCCTTTGTTGTAGTATGTTTTGACCATATTTGCATTGGATGCTTCAACATCATGTACCATGCTGACCAATTTGTCTCCGATATTGGATTCTATCAAATTTCTCTTCTCTATAATTAAAATAAAAAATTAAATTTATAGGTATTCGAATGGATTATACAATGAGTTTTTTTATATGCATAAATAATTCTCCTTAAAATTCATATGGAGGACACGATGAGTTTATCCTTCACTATAACAATCACAGTAAATTGCTGAATTATTTTTCATTGACTTTATTTCTCTTAATATTTTTACCACGTGTATTATTTGCCTAAAACATGATTGATTTAAATTTGAAATTTTAAAATTTTTAAAATTGATGTTTTATCATCAATGTTTATTTTTATTATTGGTAGAGTATTGATTCGATTAATATTTTTTAAAGATTATAAATTTAAATAAGTTATTCTTAATTTAATATTTAAAAAGGTAAAAAAAGTTAAATATATTATATGGAAATCATTTATATAGTATACGAGCATACAATGAGAAACAGGAAAATAAAGGGTGTTTGAAACGGATTGAGAACCAAGTTTCACCTACCAATGAAAATGCCATGGATCAATTATTTTGATCTCAATCTTTGTCCACAATTTGGAATGATGCACCTCCCTACTTTACGTTGTTTTATTTTATACTTAGTTAAAAAATAAATGTTTAAAGTATTCCATTTAAATTATTAAAGTTTTTTTTCAAGTATGCGTTTAACGTGTTTAGTTATTGATAACCGTTAAAAAAATTATCAACCATCCAAAATATGACACGTAATATATTTATAATTTTTTAAAAAATTTTGAAATTTCTCTAAAATATAGAAAGAAAAAAAACTCTAAAATCTCTAATCCAAAGCATCAATTTTGTCCCGGACCGCTACTGCTACTGGTCGCCTATTCATCTTTCGTTAGACTTCTACTATCGATTATGCCTTATTGTCATTTCAATTCTCTAAATTCTTAAATAGCCAATATTAAAATTTCTAGTCCCTAAACCATAATCTTTTTCCCTTTAGTTCTCCCTTTCCTCTCCATGAGAATCTAATCATCGTTGACGATAAAAGAGAGAGAGGACGACTACAGGATAAATGGAATAGATATTTGAGTATTGAGGATTTAGGGATGTATGGTTTAGGAAAATTGAAAGATTTAGAGTATTAGGGTAACGGTAAGGAGGATGACTGACATTAAGGATTCAATAATAGATAAATAGACGGTCGAAGGCAGCGACAATCGACGATAAAATTGATGCGATTAGAGATTTTAATTCTTTAGATTTTAAAGAAATTTGGTGATTTTTTTAAAAATAATTTTAATTTAAAAAAGAATTAAAAACACATCCATTAATGTAATATTTTGAGTGGTTGATGGATGACCAGATACCATAATAATAACAGAAAACATTAAGCATTTATTTAATAAAAAAATTAAACACCTAAAATAAAGAAAGGTATAAGTTAGACACTTATTATTTAGGGTAAAATACATAAATAGTCTCCGATTATAAGATAATGTTATGTTGAATCTTTAACTATCAAAAGTTACAAAATGATTTATTGTCTTTAAAGATTTGTTTTATTGAGTCTATTGACTATTAAAAGTTACAAAATAGTCCCTTAACTATTTATTATGTTATAAATTCGTCATTTTTTGTTAAAAAATTAACAATCACCTGAGCTGAACGTTAATATACTGATTAAGATATACTAATTTGAGATTATGAGATCAAACTTTATTATATCTCACTCAGTAGTTTAACATCTAGCTAATTTCTTATATCTCGAATTTAAATTACTTTGAATTGAGCTTACCAAATAAGATTTGAAACCAACTCAAAGTCTCAACTCTCAAGACCTTGGAAGACCAGAATATGGGCCATGCTTCCATGAAAATGAAGAAATACAGAGGAAAGACAAAAGAAAAAGCACACATTCCTGTTTTGTACTATTGTTAAGTGCCAATATTCCTGCTCATGTGAAATTTTCATTTTGTACTTTTTTATACTAATCCATTTTCACAGGATTATATCTCTATTCTCTATTGCTTCTTCCGCCCACCTTCTCTAATGACTTTTTTTTTACTGAGCAACATTCGCCATTGTCGGTTGGTACACAGCTTTAACAGCTTTTGGTCTGTTCATTTACCTTCAAATCCAACCAAAACAGCTAGTCCTTGCTGTCTTCAATCCTAAAACACCACTGCCTTTAATAAAAATCACATGCTTATTATAGTTATAGGCGTCACAAAGCAGCTGCTTTATTAAAAGTTCTAAGCTTTTCAAGACTCTAGTGCTTAAATGCAGCAAGGGTTCTATTTGGTAGCCATTGGATTTGCAAGAAAAAATCAGTAAAGTAGACAAGACTCGGGTAAGTTTTTTTTATATATATCTGCTTAAAGGGTGGTATTTTTTCCGCAAAAGTTCGCATTTTTTTATGGTATTGGATTAATGGGGTCATACCTATCATCTATGGGAAGTGCTACAGCTGTTTCCAGAAATTTCTGAAGTTTTATTATTGAAAAAAATGGGTGATAAGTGGTAAGTAATCTTTAAAAGATGGACTCAGTGACATGATGGAAGATGATGCAATGAAAATGCTGTTTTCAGCTTAAATGTTGATATGGAACAAGTAGGTCTGCAAGGAAGTCCCCGCTTTGGTGCATCAAAAACAGAAATAAAATAAATAAAGAAAAAACTGATGAACGATGGATGTTGTACTCAAAAGGGTTGGGGAAAGGTTAGTGAGTAAATGCATTTGCATATTGCATAGTGATAAACAAGTTTAGCCTTTTCTTTTAACTTCCAAATAACAGTTTCCCAGCTTTATTAAGGCAGATGAAAAATGAAAACTTTGGTCCAGTGAGTTAAGTAGGAATTTGGGGAAAATGAAAGATGTGGGGTAGTAGGATAAGTTAAATATATTGATAAGCTGATAAAGAAATGGTCCTTCAAATCGCTTTATTTCCGTGGGCACTTGATTGGTTTGGTGTTGGTGTGATATATCGTCTTTGAAAATGTAATTGTCGTTGAATCACGTGATTGTGCTTTCTCTCGTTGCCATCAATCAAGATTCTCTTACTTTGTTCTCTCTCTTTCTCCTTCATGGCCTGCACAGGTTTGGGAAGCTCTTGCATTTGCTTGTATGTATATGTATGTTTTTATGTCACAGTTCTATTTGTTTTCCTCTCTTTCTTTAATCTTCTACTTCATTGTCCTTTATGGGGTTAATGGTGTTGTCAGAGTTCAAAGTTTGGGTTATTTATTTATTTATTAAAACTAAGAAACATTTCTTTTACTTTGCGTTAACCAGAAAAGAAAAGAAAAATACTAATTTTATATGCAAGAAATGGGAAGGAAATAAATGAGGGACCTTGTGCATTTAAGGATCTGTCTAGAAGAATTATAGTGTAGTTGAGCTTCAATACATTTTAAGTTTCCATACGTTTTCTAGTAATTGGAATCTAGAGTGTTACTTGGCTCCATGTTATCTTTCTTTTCTGTGAGATTTTAATCATAAATTTTTCATAGTTATCAATGAGTTTGGTGGGGGATTTTATAGATGAGATATAGAAGCCATGCGAGCGAATGTGACATGCTTTTTATCTCCTCTATTTGCGGGTGTGTAAAGTAGAGAGATTCCTTGATATCATTGGAAATTTCATCTTCGAACTTCATTGCTTCACTTTATTTTTTCATTCTTTCTTTCTTTCAAATTCATGGTGTTGGATTGTTCCACTCTAGTTTGGCTAATCATATCAGCTTTGAACTGCAGCTAATTCTGTTCACTTGCAAGAAACTCAGGCTGAAGATTGAGGCATAATTATCATGGATCTTGAGTTGGGGAAGTCCTCTGATACTTCAAAGGTTTGTTTAATTTTCAAATCTTATTAATCATTAAGATTTTGGTTTCTAGGAACAGGTAGATTTAGGTTCCATGGTAAAAAGATTTACATGGTATGGTTTTCAGGTAATTAGAGTTCTAGGAGAGTTGCTTATTCTGGGATTTTGTTGCAGAAGGATTCTTGGAAGACCGCCTTGCTTTTAGCATACCAAAGCCTTGGTGTAGTGTATGGGGACCTCAGTACTTCTCCTCTTTATGTCTACAAGAGCACATTTGCTGAAGACATTCAACATTCAGAGACAAATGAAGAGATTTATGGTGTTCTATCCTTTGTCTTTTGGACTCTTACTTTAGTCCCCTTATTCAAGTATGTGTTTGTGGTTCTTCGAGCAGATGACAATGGAGAGGGTAAGCATTTAAATGTTTTGTCATCCATATCGTTTAGCCATTCAATCGTAGCGTTTTTATTCATGGTTTTGATTTTTGCAGGAGGTACGTTTGCATTATATTCTCTGATATGCCGCCATAACAAAGTTAGTCTTCTGCCCAACAGGCAGGTCGCTGATGAAGCGCTCTCTACATATAAACTCGAGCACCATCCCGAGAAAAGGAGTAGCTCTGGAGTAAAACTGTACCTTGAGAAGCATAAACTCTTGCACACCGCTTTATTAATCTTGGTTCTCCTTGGTACTTGTATGGTAATTGGAGATGGAGTTCTCACTCCAGCAATTTCTGGTAAACCTCTATACAGTCAGTTGCTTAAATTTGCGACCGAGTTTTCTTGGTCACCCGCTAATTAATATGTGCTTATATTGTAGTTTTCTCTGCTGTGTCTGGCCTTGAGTTATCCATGTCCAAGGAACATCACCAGTGTAAGCTCCTGTACTTGCTATGTTAGGTTTTCTTCTCTTATTCGGTCGCGTTGAAGTCTCTGATATTATGTTTGAGCCAAACCTTCTTCCTATTAACTGAAAAACACTTTGGGAGTATTTTGTAAAGCAAGAATGTAAAAGCAGGGTTTAGTTTCCTAATTATTATTAAATGCTTTCGATTTGCATTCAGAGTGATATTCATGTTCCTTGATGTGGAGAAAGGTATTAGGCTAAATGGTGCTTAGACTTCGGCATATTAGGCTAATGGAGTGATATTCTTATCTTTACTCTAATTTACTATCCCTTCATCTGAAATTCTTGGCCTCATTTACAGATGCAGTTATTCCAATCACTTGCTTCATTTTGGTGTGTCTTTTTGCACTTCAACACTATGGCACACATCGTGTTGGATTTTTCTTTGCTCCGATTGTTTTAACATGGCTGCTATGCATAAGTTCTCTTGGGTTATACAATATAATCCACTGGAACCCGCATGTCTATCAAGCTCTGTCTCCATATTACATGTTCAAGTTCTTGAAGAAGACTAGGAAAGGTGGATGGATGTCTTTGGGAGGCATACTGCTCTGCATAACAGGTGAGTTTGGAACATGCATACATGTGATAAATTTTCATGTTGCATTGTGTCTTTTGTCCGCTTCATAGCTTTTAGGTTCAATATAATCTATTTACTCGAAATAATCCATGTCTGGCGCATAAGTTAACTTTTGCCCGTGCTTAAGGTTATTTCATTATCTGATGTTAGTGGATCTAGTATTTTGGAAAAGTGGTGTAACCTCTCAACTATTATCATAGAGTTGACCTGCTAATGAAAATCCACAGTCTTGGTAATTTGATCTGGCTGATTGTATATCAAAAGTTTTACTCACTTCATGCCAAAGGAAGGATTCCTATCATTTTGAGCAGAACATTTGGCATGATTTAAATTTCAAGCTCCAAAATACTAGCCGCAGTACTTCAGATAACGGGAAATCGCTATTCTCTCCGTTTATTTCGACTTCAAGCTAAATTATTGGTAGACCATCAGAAAGTCTCTCCAAAACTTTATGTATACGGATAACTAGTACCACTACCGTAAGTTTAGTTAATTGTGAAAACTGACAAACCAACAAATCCATCCATGCAGGCTCCGAGGCGATGTTTGCTGATCTTGGTCACTTTTCTTATTCTGCAATTCAGGCAACTAACATAAATTCTCTTCTGAGTTTTCACTTGATAATGATATCTATTCATGTGAGTTCAAAACTAGCTACTAAAATGAAATTTAACTTTCTCTTTCTGCAGACTGCTTTTACCTTTCTGGTTTTTCCAGCTCTTATACTGGCATACATGGGCCAAGCTGCGTACTTGTCTCAACATCATCATACGAGTTACCAAATCAGCTTCTATGTCTCGGTTCCAGGTAAACCTCATCTGTTCACAATACCAATAAAAAATGGTTGGAAGATGACTTCTGAAAGGGAATGCAAACGAACTTGATTGCTCATTTGTTTTTGTGTAATGTACAGAAAGTGTGAGATGGCCTGTGCTCATAATAGCGATTCTTGCGTCTGTTGTGGGAAGCCAAGCGATCATTAGTGGAACATTCTCAATAATCAATCAGAGTCAATCACTTAGTTGTTTCCCTAGAGTGAAGGTTATTCACACCTCTGACAAGATACATGGCCAGATTTATATCCCTGAAATCAATTGGGTGCTCATGATCCTCTGTATTGCTGTGACTATTGGATTTAGAGATACAAAACACATGGGGAATGCATCAGGTAAGGTCGATTACCTTGTAAGTGAACTTCAACTGGATTACTGGAAATAATTTTAAGGAGGACGTTTATGCTTTAGAATAATCCGAAAGCTTGATGCATTAAAATTTTGTTCTTATTTGTTTCAGGATTGGCAGTGATGACCGTGATGTTGGTGACGACATGCCTCACTTCCCTGGTTATTATCCTCTGTTGGCACAAGCCCGCAATTGTAGCTCTTTTGTTTCTTCTTTTCTTTGGTTCTATAGAGTTGCTTTACTTCTCAGCTTCACTCACCAAGTTCACTGAAGGGGCTTGGCTCCCTATTCTCTTGGCACTTTTCCTCATGACAATCATGTTTGTATGGCATTATGCCACCATGAAAAAATATGAATTTGATCTCCACAATAAGGTATCACTAGAATGGCTATTAGCATTGGGTCCAAGCTTAGGAATTGCTCGAGTGCCAGGTATCGGCTTAGTTTTTACTGATCTCACCTTTGGAATCCCCGCCAACTTCTCTCGTTTTGTCACAAACCTTCCTGCCTTCCATCGTGTTCTTGTCTTTGTTTGTGTAAAATCAGTACCTGTACCTTTTGTGCCCCCAGCTGAGCGTTATCTCGTTGGCCGTGTGGGTCCTGCTGCTCATCGGTCTTATAGGTGCATTGTTCGTTATGGTTACCGAGATGTGCATCAGGATGTTGATTCTTTTGAATCAGAACTAGTTTCCAAACTGGCTGATTTCATTCACTATGATTGGCATCGAAGCCAGCATGGCCCCTTTGCTGAGGATGATATTGTCTCCCACTCAAACGAATCAACAAGTGAATGTAGATTAGCCGTGATAGGGACGGTTGCATTTCCTGGCACACCAGCTTACGAGATCGAGCAAAGCGTGCAACCAGCAAGTGTATCTATTGGATTCTCAACAGTAGAGAGTGTCACAGATGTCATAGAATTGGAACCTGTGCTTGCTGTTGAAAGAAGAGTTAGATTTGCCATTGACGACGACTCCGAATCTGATGTGAGGACCGAGATGGAATTGCAGTTGCGTGAAGAGCTACAAGATCTGTTAGAAGCCCAAGAAGCCGGGACCGCATTCATACTAGGACATTCACATGTTCGAGCAAAGCAAGGATCATCTGTTCTGAAGAGACTGGCCATCAATTTCGGGTACAATTTCTTGAGAAGGAATTGCCGTGGACCAGATGTGGCACTCAAGGTTCCACCGGTGTCTTTACTAGAGGTTGGCATGGTTTATGTGGTGTAAGCCTCTGATGTAATTAGTTTTTGTAGCTTTGTATGCTGTAGCTGGCCTGTAAAGAATTTCATTACTGGTTCAAGGATTTACTTGCTTTTGTCACGGTTGGCGGATTCTCGACAGCAACCTGGTTCACTAGGCTAAAGTTCATACGTCTAATGTCATAGAGAAGTTTGTATTTCAGACACTGAACACCATGCAAGTTCCCTTTAACACGTGGTGTTTGATTAATCTATATTCCCCACTTGTTGTTGGCCATGGAATTTTTGTTAAGATATTTCTGGTTTGTTGACTCAAATCCTCACAATTTTAATAGTTTGTGAAAGGGCCACGTATTGAACCTCTAGCCACCAAATTCACCAGGTCAATAAATATAAAAGGCTAGCTTGCTTGGCTGTTGGTTCCGACTTCTCTGCCATAAACTAAGCAACCATGGGACAAAGGGCTCTTCCACTGTCACCTTCACAAAACATCATCCCTAAACAACATTTTTGCAGTCAAATGAGGTTAAGAAGCTGCAAGAGTTCGCCGACATCGATTAGAGTTTCAGCTAAACAACAAGAGAAGGGTGAGAAAGAAGAGGCAAAGAAGAAAAGCAAACAATCGTTGTTTAGCAGCGTGACGGAGGCTCTGGATTTCTCTCAAGTTCGGTCCGTAAAGGATGCCGAGCTTCTGGATGAGGCTAGAGAAGCCACCAGGTCCGGTGGCAGAATGTCAAGGGAACATGTAGCACTTTCTTTCATCCTTTTTTTCCTCTTGATGGATCAAAATCTATCAAAAAATTACGTAGTTGGATGCATGCAGTATGGTGCACTGAGAAGGAAGATTGGAGGGACATACATGGATTTCTTCAAATCCTATGTTGATGGTATGCATGTATATGTATGGAATTTAGATATAAGTTGATTAAAATTTTGGTAATATGTTGAATAATATATATGTACGGAATGGAAATGTGCAGTGGATGGAAAATATGTGGAAGAAGGATGGGTGGACAAAACATGCAAGGTGTGCAAGAAAGATACAAGAGGTGAAGCAAGGCAAGTTGACAAGTTGGGAAGATATGTTCATGTTGCATGCTTGCAAAACTCCAACTCTGTAAATTTCTTCACCAGATTCTTCTCTTCATAGCCTAGACTTTTCTTATTAAATTTTGTATTTTTTAGTAATATGGTGGTATAGAAAATAAATACATGATGCTGAAATAAATATATAAATCATAATTACAATAATTCATGAAAGATGGTTATATCATCAATCATAGTTATAATTGTCGCTGTAATTTTAATCCTAGTTACTATATTAATAACTAAATCATTAAAATAAATATAATAATTATAATTTTGAAGTATGACATAAAACAAAATATTTTTTTTTCATGAATGAATGTTAATAAAATTATGTCTAGAATTTTTAATCATTATCTCCCACTAAACTTAGCGACATCCTCATTTTTTCTTCGGAATTAATTTGGACCGAGTGATAACGGATCTCCTTTGGGGACTTGACTTGCTTCTAACTCCTTCCGTTTACTTACCTTGGCCTACGTTGCCATGTAGTTTCGCTTGTCTTCCTTAGAACATCCTTGGTAAGGTGGATGACAATTAGTGTGTCGGTCCCTTTCTTCGTTTCTCGATGAACTAACACAACACATTATTTGCTAGGATCTAAGATAAAAACACAGTCGGTGTAAGGGATAATAAGAGCATTAATGCTGCAGAGGAAGCTTAAATCGATGACCAACTTAAATTCATCCGGATTAATTATTTTTAAATATTCTTCACCTTACCATTCACCAATCTTCAGTTGGATTATTTCTCTGACAATTGGAACTTCTTCACGTTTTGATTCACTTGATCGACCCCTTTATTGTGAGACCAAATTTGTTGACAACTTCGAACATAATAGATCAGTCTGCTCTCATGTTCGAGGCTTGTAACATAAGCTCAATGAATGACGCACATATTCATAAATTGATCCGCCATGCATAAGATAACTTAGCTTTAATCGGGCTCCCTATATTCTAATGGAAGAACTATTATTTAAATAAATACTAGCAATATTTATCTTACCTACATCTTTTTCAATACCTACGGCACAAAAAATGCCTTTTTTTCTTAAGGACTAAAATATCTCAGCGGTAAGAGTGTCGTCCCTTTACCATTGTCTAGTTGAACAGAATCATGAGCCAAATAACAACGTGCATATATAGGCTTTATATTTAGTCAGTAAGTGCATTTTTAGAAGAGTATATTTAAATACTTTAAAAATTTTATATATAGACAAGGTGAGATTTGAGAATATCATGACAAAAATTTATTTTTTTGAGCTATAAAAGACAATTTTTAAATTTGATCAAACTCATATCATTACGAAAGTCAAAGATAATTTTAGATACTAGGATCACAAATATTTTTTAAGAAAATAATTATCTTTAATTGTCATATTGATACGAATCAGATCAAGTTTAAGAGTTATCTTTGATAGCTCAAAAACAACTTATATTTTTCAAGTATTGCATGTATTGTTTATTTTTAATAAAATTCATACAATTTTTTTATGTTTTGGGCCTACTGTTCTTTATTTCATTCATTTTGGCCTCACATGAGACAAATCTGTCATATAAGGAAAGGTACACCCTCCAAAACACCTCTCGAAAGAAACTTCCATATAAACGTGTCTTTACCAAAAATGATGTTATTTGGGTCGGTAATATTATTTGAAGGCCATTTTGATATATAAAAAAAAAGAAAGGGTATTATTGACATATGCCAATGATTTGTGTTCTGAACGAAGCTGTTGACCGAATGGGTCATGAGCCATGATGTAGCGGGTAAAGGATTCAACCCAAGTAAAAAACAGAAAAGGAAATTGCAAACAAGAACGTGCTGCGGTCTCGCATCCATGAAATCCAGAAGAAGAAAAATTCTTTGGTTTCCGATTCAAAGTCAAGATCCAAATTACGGTCAAAGCGCAGAAAATTCTTCTTCTGGGTCTTAAAGGAGGTTTCAACGAGGCAAATCAAAGCAGATGCAGACTTGGTCCTTTTCTCCAACTCCTTTCTTTTTTAATTATACCGTGTAGAATGAACGTTAAATACTTTGAAAAATTAGCAGCTTAGAAACACGCCGCACCCGTTTTACAAGTTTATTTTTCTCCTTAAATCATGTTCAAACCCAATTCCAAACCCATGGATCCACAACACGCCTTGTCCCTAATCCTCCATGGCTGCAAATTTGCTGACGACCTTGAAGCAATGCTCGGGGATTTGGCCAACCAGCCCCAAACCCTTTCCAAGGCCTGTGATGATATCATAAACATCTTCGCCACTTCCAAAGAAAGGTTAAACAATGCCCATCATCAACCTCTTCCTTTGCAGCAGATGCAGCCTGGCCCTGATCCCAGTTTGCAGGAATGGCTAAAGTATGGTGTCATTGCACACGCAATGGGAAAAATCCAGGCCATGGATGTGTCAGATTCCGGTAAAGGTTTTTCATCCTCGTCTCAACGTTCCCATACAAGGTTAGAAACTTTCCCATATTATATATATGTGTGTATAATGTATGTGTATAGCATTGATTTTGTTATTAATAACCTATAATGCAGCAGCAGCAGCAGGAAGGATGGTGAAGAGAAACGCACAATGAGAGAACCGGCGCCTCAGATTGGAAACACCGACGTTCCTCCGGAGGACAACTACACTTGGAGAAAATATGGACAGAAAGAAATTTTGGGTTCAAGGTACCCTAGGTAATCAATTATTGATGCGTATATAATTCAGTAAGGCATATATGCATGCATGTATAGAGATGATGATGATGATGATCATGCATGTATGTAACTAAGTTGATGGTGACCTAATATTAAATAAAAGTAAGAAAAGAGGAAGTAGGAAAATGATAAACATGTGGGGTTGGTTTTCAGGGCATACTACAAGTGCACACACCAAAAGATGTATAACTGCCCTGCGAAGAAGCAAGTGCAGCGTCTAGACAATGACTTTAACACATTTGAAGTAACCTACATTGGTCAGCACACGTGCCACATGTCCTCCACTGCCCCCTCCATTGCGCCACCAGATCAGATGGTTAGGACCCAAGCTATGGTTTCTCAGCCTACACTACCTCCACCATCAGTAACTCCTTCAGGGACATGGCTTTCAATGGAATTTAGTCTAGGTTCGGGTTTGGGTTCGAGTTCTGATGGAAGACGTGGTGGCGATGCAGGTGCATCAGCAGCGGCTTCTGGTGGGGGAGCCACCACAGGCAGTCGATATGGAAGCGATGTCGTCGACTACCCAGTAGTGGCGGATATGGCTGATGCAATGTTTAATTCAGGCAGCAGCAGACGCAGCAATATCATGGATTTTATTTTTCCACGTATGGAAGACAAATGGGAGGCAGGAGACAAGGAAAATTGATGAAATTTGCTGCCTTTTTCTTTTTGTTCCATTTAGTAAAAGAAAAAAATTCAGACAATGCTTCACTTCACATAAGCTTTACGTATATAAATTACAGGCAAAATTTAGTTGCTTATTCAAGAACTTATGTTTTGTTTTTGTGACATTGATTACACTTTGATGAGTATGGAAACTAACATATACTCTATTACTTCTAGATGGAAAAGGAAAATTATGATTGTTTAAATCTCATATATATTGGGATGGATATTTTATCTCAGAGTAGACGGATTCTGATTTAAGTTTATTTGATTAAATTGATTTTTTATATTAGCCAACGAGTATTGGCACAAGTAGTTAGGATTCAAGAATTTGAGTACGTAAGGTTAAGTTTGAATTTTATTATCGTCACTCTTGGTGGACAATCTGTAAATTCCTATGTAAATTTCAATTGAGTCTTAGATATGTCCTGACCCTGAATTGGAGAGCTACCCCTAACCTAAGCTTTTATGTACAAAAAAAAAGCTAACATAATATTATAATTATCTTTTGTATATTTAAAGATAATTATAATAATATTTTTTATTTTATTTTTTCAATTAAGTCTTTATTTTACTTAATAAAAATAAATTATATATATATATATATATATATAGAGGTAGGGTTAGATATAGATTTTGACCTAAAAAATTGGGTCGAGTTTCGGGCCAATTGGATCCTCCTAAATATTGAGTCGGATCAAATGCAAATGAAAAAATTTAATTTTTAGATCAGGTTCGAGTAGGTCGAAAATCGACTCAACCTGTCCTATAATCGGAGACGGATGCAAGATTTTATGTTAAGTAGAAATCTTAAATTTATAATTTTTTCAAATAAATATCCGAGTTTAAACTTATGTAAAATAAAATAATATAATATCTTTAATCATTAAACCAATTAGTGAATCTAAGGCGAACCATTTTCTAATATTTAATTAGAATAATTTTAAAAATATATATTGTCAACCATTTAAGAAAATTAATTCCTCCAATCAACCACTTCCGACGCTTTCTAATAAAGAAAGTAATAATTGTCTGAAACAAACTTTTAATACAACAAAAATATTCTAAACAGTAATCAAACATAATTAATTTCACGTACTTACGGTATAATAAAACTTAATTTTACCCACACATCCTACCATTAAATAAACGGAAAATTGCTGAACAGCTTCCTAAGCAGTTTGAAGAGGAAAGGGTCGAACCTTTGGAAGATGTTGATGACTCGTTCAGAAAGCTAATGCGGAGGGACTTAGTTTATTTTATGACTTAATTATTTTCGCTCGCAGCTATGATTTAAATAATGCTGATAATTTTGAAATGGGAATAGTACAAAGAATTGTAGGCAGTCGATGAAATAACAATAACGTCTATATTTATTATCCAATTCAAATTTGAACCAGAAGTGCTGCAATTAAATCTTATTCATTAAATAAACGTTACCTTATTTAGTAATTTACATTAAAATAATTTGAATTGTGATTGTAATTAAGCTATATCTAGTTCCTATGAGAAAAATCTTGTAATTATGTTAATTTTGATCTACACTTGGAAATACGATAAAATTTCCTATTTTCATTCCCATATATTTGGAATTTTTTTTTTGAAAATTTGAAAATATTGTTTGAATAGCCGATTCAGTTACATTGTTATAAGAAAAAGATTTAGTATAAAAATAAATATCTCAATTATACATCCTTTTTCATTTAGGTGTTTAAATTTTTTCGATCAATGTAAGTGTCTAACATTACAAACGTCATCATTTTAAATGTCTTTACTGTAACAACCGTTAAAAGAATCAGTTAAGTGGCATGAGTTGTATTTATATATATTTTTTATTTTTTATAAAAAACTTAAAATTACAAAAAAAAAATCTTTAAAACAATAAAAATCCCAATTTTTTTTAAAATTGAAAAAAAAAAACACTCTCAAAATCCTAAAATCTCTAATTTTAATCTCATTTTCGGTCATCGGTGTCCACCCTAATGACCGACCATTGGCTATGAGTATTTTTTAATTTTTTAAACTATTTCCATAATTTATCCTTTTTATTTTTGATATTAAGTCTAAAATATAACAAAATTAGAAGGGCTACGGCACCACTTGTTGAAATTAAGAAGAAGAAATAATGTGATTTTTTTTAAATGCCACATAAGATTTTGTTAATGAGTTAATGGATATTAAAGGCGCAGAGACTCAGATAATAGAATTGATATTGTTAGAGATTATATATTTTTAATTTTTAAATTGATGATCAAAATCATCGATAGTACCAAAAAATTAATGAAATTATTCTTATATTTTTTTGGGTATTAAGTCTGAAAAAAATAACAAAATAAGAAGGGCTACCGAACCGATTGTTGAATTAGCCCAAATCTCAAAAGTTTTCTTCATAAGAAAAAGATCCACCACTGCGGAGGCGGAGGCAGATAGGGGTGTTTAAAATTTGGTTTTAATCGAATTAATCGATCGAATCGAATTAGTTCGATTAATTCGGTCGGGGAACGGTTAAGGATTTTTTTAGAATTTGGTTAACGGTTAATTCGGTTCGAAATCGGTTAATTAATCGAATTAACATTTAAATATAATTATATTAAGAGGCCCAATCTATTTAAAATCCATTTAAAACCCAAATCAATATTAATTAATTAAAATAATATCAAAACTAAATATAAAATGTTTGAATCAAATTAATTAGATATTATTTATAATTAGATATTATTTAAATTAATTGTAAATTATTTTTTTAATTAAAAAAATATTAAATTATAAAATTTTTAAAAATTTCGGTTAATTCGAAAATTAACCGAATTAACCGAAATTTATTCGGTTCGATTAATATTTTCAAAAAAAATTCAATTCAATTAACGATTAAAAAAAATTCGATTAATTTAAAAATAATAGTTCGATGGTTCGATCACCAAATTAACCGAATGAACACCCTAGCAGAGACAGAGGCAGAGGCAGAGGCAGAGGCGGAAGAAAATGAAAAATACAAACTCATCATCATTGGTATTATTATATATATAAACCTGCCTGGGATTTCTCTGATTCTTCTCTTTCCTTTAACTATTTCATTCACACTATGAAAAATCCAACAGCCAACCCATTCCTTTTGAAGCTTAAATATTATTCTAAAGAAAGCCTTTATTTAGCCTACAAGCATTTCCCTTAAACAAGCTTCCTTTTTCGTTGACATACCCGTTTTATATTTTTCTACGACATTTGGTTCTGGAATCTGATCTCGGTTTTTGTTATTTGGGGGAGGAGAGTGTGGGAAGGGAAGATGTTAACGTGTATAGCTTGTTCAAAGCAGATAAACAACAACAATGGATCTGTTGGTCGTCAACAGGATGAAGATACTTTGGAAACTCCTAGGACTAGGCAAGCCGTTAAAGCTCTCACTTCCCAGGTACTTTTTTACTCACTCTATACATCTATAAATATGTAGAAATTTGCTTACATGTTTTTTGTGTTTGTTTCCTGAGAAAATGCGGAAAAAGTCGATTAGGAATAATTCGACTTTGACGGGTTTAATGTTGTTTTTCATTGGAAAATAATCTGAGAATCCTCTTTTCTTCTCTCTTATTGCTTCCTTCATTTCATTAGCCACCAAACATCGAAATCCTGGATCATCATGTTTCTTATATCTTTATCGAGTTTGTTTTTCCTTCTCAGTTTTCAATTTTCAGAAGAAAATGGGAAAATAACAAAATCCCTGAATTTGTTTTGCTTTCTACCTTTTCTATCCCCACCAAAGGCTTCAAGTGATAGAGGACTTTTCTTTTTATATAATTTTCAGATCAAGGAAATTGCATTGAAAGCATTAGGAGCTTATAAAAACTGCAAGCCTTGTTCTGGTTCATCAAACCATAACAGGAACTATGCTGACTGTGATGCTGCCTCTGACTCGGCACATTTCCATTGCCCTTACCGAAGAACGGGGAACTCTACTCCTCGAATTTGGGGCAAAGAGATGGAATCGAGACTAAAAGGACTTTCCAGTGCAGAAGGTACCCCGACATCAGGTAGTGGCCGTGCAGAATCAGTAGTGTTTATAGAGGAAGATGAGCGTAAGGAATGGGTTGCTCTAGTGGAGCCCGGTGTTTTAATCACTTTCCTTTCATTGCCCGAGGGTGGGAATGATCTGAAACGAATTCTATTCAGGTACTTTATTTTGTTGATGGTATTTATGATAGTGAAGATTATGATTGTCTGGATTTGATCACATGATTTTTGTTTTTGATATTGAAATGGTAGCCATATTTGTAGAGTCTTTTTGGTTTAAACATTTCGTATATATCAAATATCTGCTTTTCAAGTGTTTAATGTTTATATTGTTTTGTTTTGGAATTGTCTCCTTGTGGTTTGGTTGCCATTCTTGGCTCTTAGTTTGATAGTGGAGGTTTTTGTTCGTTGGGTTGTGATTGCATGTTGTAAGTATGCTAATGGTGGTAATTGGAGCTGGCCATTTTGACATTATCCTTTGTCACTTCATGTCTGGGTTGCTGTCTCACTAAATTTTCTTGAGAGGCTTTCTGTGTGAAAATCTGTATCCCATTATTGAATTGTGAGTCTCTCTTTATAGCTTGACCCATTTGGCAGTATAGATTTTCTTGCATTGCTAGTGATTTTGCAATAATGATGGCAATATATCGTTTTCTCATGGCCAAAAAATCTCAGCCGGAGCTAGATTTTTTTCTTGTACAATCAAGGTAGGCTTTGTGTTTGTTGCATGAAACGTCCCTCCTTACAATACCATCTCTAAGTTTTGTACCTGGCTTCTCTCTTGGAGTGTGCAATGTACCTTACAATTACACCTAAAACTTGTTGGTCAACCGAAGCTCGATGGTGGTTAAACTATTTGATCTATATGCATTTCTTATTCCTTGGATAGTGGCTGTGATTTGCTATGTCCGCAGGTAGAACATGAGTTGACACTATGGTCAAGTGTATTTGATCTTTGTGTAGGCAGTATACTGATTGGCGAATCTGCTCAACACTAACATTAAAGGATTTAAGAAATATCTTCTTCACATGCAAATGTTGGTACATGCAATTCCCGTTCGTTCTCCAGGGAGTTCACTGGCTAAATTTACATTGCCCTGGTTACAGTGACCAAACAAAGCATTTAATAGAATCACAAGAAAATGTCCTTTTGTACAAGTCATTCTTTGTCAAATAGTAGTTCTTTTATGGGCCAAAAATAAAGCCTTTCATTCTATTATCAGTTCTTTTGTACAAGTCATTCCTTTCATTACTTGTCAATTAGTGGTTGTTCTTTCACAAGAAAATGTCCTTTTGTACCCACCTTTCATCTGCATATTAGGCTGATAGATTGATGGGATATTTAGTTTGATAATTACTGTATAAAACTATTATCGGACAGTATAGCACAAAGGGCATTTTGGCTTTTATATTATCAGTTTAAAACTGAAGCATCTACGACTCGGCCAGTTAATTAACAGTTTCCTCTTGATAACATTTGGAAACCAACTGATGTTCTTGATTATCTTGTTAATGGATTCAACTGTAATTACCAAGGCCCTAAGCTGCTGTAGATCTGTTGATTAACCAATTTTTTTATTCTTTTCTGCACACTTGTCATTCCAAGGATTTTGAAACTTCAAGTACTGCAATTATCAATTTCTGCTCTTTTTTCATTCTATAGTTGTTATTTGCTTGAAGTGCTAAATTATCCTTTTGTTAATTTAATCAGTTGTGAAATGCTTAATAAATGGCAAGCTTAAAGGTGGTGGACAGAGAACTATGACAAGGTCATGGAACTATACAATGTTCAACGTTTCAACCATCAAGCAGTCCCACTTTCAACTCCCCCAAGATCTGAAGATGAAGTAAGCTTCTCCCCTCCATGTGTTTTAAACTTGTTTGTTTTCCTTAGCATCATTTGGAGGAAGTCCTAGTTCTTATTCTAACAGTCCATAAGCTTTTTCAACCTTCTTGTTTTCAAATTAGTTTTTGTCCAACCTTTACAGGGATCAAGAGTTGAATCAACAAAGGATAGTCCTGTGACTCCACCCCTGAACAAAGAACAGCCGCGCAACTTTGTGCGGTCAACAGGAATGGGCTACTCTTCATCAGATTCCGTAGATCATCACCCAGTGCAATCCCATCAATACTATGATTTAGCTGCACTTGCTTCAACACCGAAACTCTCCAGCATTAGTGGAGCCTAGACTGAGATATCATCTGTAGATGGCTCTGTAAGGAGTAATTCATCCAGAGAAGGAGAACATTCCTGAGAGCCCTCCATTAGTAATGCCAGTGACATTGAAACTGAATGGGTCGAGCAGGATGAACCGGGGGTTTACCTCACTATTAGAGCACTTCCAGGTGGCTCTCGAGAGCTTAGACGTGTCCGCTTCAGGTTTGTATTTTTTTTTACATAGAATAGAGATGGAGTAAAGGGAAAAACTGTTTAATTAGTCTTATAAAATTGAGCTCTATGATAAGCCATATTCTTGGTTCCGGACGTGAGAATGGATGGAATAAAATCCAAACTGTTTATTTTGGTCCTATGTTTTCTTGCTGATTATTCCATCCTTCTTTGCTCTGGAGTTGGTTTTAAACCATTTGGGATAGGCTCTATTTAACAATAGTGTTAAACTCTGAAATTCCAAATCCTTATTTGCAAAAGAAATTTGCTAAAAGGTTTGAGATTCTGAGTGTGTCTGACTAGTAAAGGTAAATAAATGCTTGCGAATTAGTTGTTAATCACCGTTATGTCAATTGTGAGTTGATCATCAGTCAAATATAATTAGGGTTGTTCTCTACAATCTTGGATAAACAGCTTGAAAGGGGTATACATGTTAAATCTAAAATGTATGATAGACCTCTTAGAATTCAGCTAGCCTTTGTTTATTTGACTGAAGCAGGAGATCCTAACTCTTCATTGCTTTAAGTTCTCTTGCATTCTGCTCCATGATTAAATTCTGAGTGGAGGGTGTTTTGTTTTTTTTCTTTCTCTTTGATGAAGTATGGTGGGGTAGATTGAAATCATAATTAGCTTCGAGTTAGATAATTCCTAGGGAAGTAATGGAACTATGGTGACAGAAACAAACAATTCCATGGCTCCATCTACAAACTATGGAAGAGAGTGTTACAGTCGGAGGAGATGAACGAGGAGATGAACGGGGAGGAGAAGAAGAAATTGGGGAAACAATTGGGGGAAATAGTGATCTAGGGTTAGGGATTGAGGCTCGAGAGGGAATTAAAAAGGGGAATTTAGGGATTGGAAGAGGAGAAAAGGATCTGAAGCGTTTACCTGATGAAGTGAAGTTACCTGATAATGGTTTTGGCAGAAGTGGATCGGCCCAAGTAAACACACGGGAATAGGAAGCAGTCCAGCTTGGTGGCCCAACAACCTGCAAGGAGAGAAGATAAATTAGTTTGTTATAGGTTGTTATTTGTACAGACAGCTGGCTCATTATTAAATGACAATTGGAGCCCTGTAACTAAATAAGATGCTGTAGAATCACTCTGATTTCTCATGTTATGAATGAACAAGCAATTCTTCTCTGAATTCTCTCTAAATTTCTCTTATCTATTCCTCGATTTCTCTTCTAATCGACTTAAACCATAACAAATTGGTATCGAGAGCCTCGGTTTCTGGCAAGTTTGAAGGTATGCCCAAGAAAAATCAGAATATGGCAGAAGACTTAGCTGGGTTGCAGAAGCAGATGGAAGAACTGACAGCACTAGTGAAACAGGGACGAGGAGTCTAATCCACCTAAATGGTGGGAGACTCAGGAAGAGAGGATTTCTACACTGGAGTCTAGATTGGCTACGAATCATGGATATGTGGAGGAAATCTTGAAGATTTTGACTGACAGAAAAGAGGACCAAAATCAGTCTGAGGATCAGGTACATACCCTTGATTCATCTAATATGAGTAACAAACAACCTGTTAAGGTGACAGTAATCAGTGATAAGACTCGGTTTACTTATAAACCGGATGAGCCTGGTATTCTTAAGTCTAAACCAAATGTCTTGCCTGCTCATATAGCTAGCTTCAAAAATGATAACCAAATGGGGGAGAACAGTGCTGCTAGAACTCAGTTAGTGGCTTTAGAAGTGGATAAAAGAGGTACATGAGGGTCTTCTAGTATGTCAGGGATTATGTTGCATAGACCAAAAATTGAGCTACCATTTTTTGATGGAAGTAATCCCAGAGGTTGGTTACAGAAATGTCAAAAATATTTTTCATTATGTAGTATTGCTGATGAACAGAAGGTGAAAGTAGCTACAATGTACCTGACATGTAAAGCAGAGATTTGGTTTGATGGGTATATTATGCAAAAACATCATGTGACTTGGCATGAGTTTGAGGCAGATTTATGTCATAGGTTTTGTGATAAAGCCTTTGTTGATATAGTGGAGGAATTTACAAAGCTGGTCCAGAAAGGGTCTGTAGAAGAATATTAGGATAGATTTGAAGAACTACAGCCTCACATGCTTCTGCAGAATCCTACTTTAGGTGAAGAATTTTTTGTCTCTTTGTTCATTAGTGGACTAAGGGATGACATTAAACACAGAGTTAAAGCTCTAGACCCTAAAACATTATCTGAGGCAAGCAGGCAAGCTAAACTATATGAGCTCTCTGTGGAATTTGAGAGTAAGAGGTTCAAACCTTTTGTTAATAATCCAGCTCATTCAATTCCTCTACCTGGTTCTAAGCCTAACCAGCTAACACTACCATTGAAGAATACATCCATTACAACACAAAAACAGAACCTGATAGACTACAGGAGACAGAACAATTTATGCTTTAAGTGTGGTGAAAAGTTTGTTCCAGGCCATCAGTGTAAAGCAAAACAGTTGAATATGATGATTGAAGATGAAAATGTCTTACCTTCAGAAATTTTATCTAATGATCCAGAACAGCAGAATTTACAGGAGGAAGAGAATCTAGAAATATCTATGAATGCCATTACTGGATGTATTGGTCATAATACACTGAGGATTCAGGGAACAATTCAGGGAAGACCATTGGATATACTAATTGACAGTGGGAGTACCTACAGTTTTTTAACACCTCAATGGGCTGAGGCTGGTATACAGATAAATACTCTTCATCCTCTGGTTATTACAGTAGCTAATGGGCAGCAACTCTACAGTTCAACAAGGTGTAATGAAGTGGAATGGAAGATGCAAGGGCACTCTTTTATACATGATTTCAGACTACTTCAGTTGGGGGGCAGTGATATGGTGTTAGGGGTGGATTGGATGAGATTGTTTAGTCCAATCTTGATGGACTTTAATAACATGACAATGAGCTTTATGCATAAGGGGAAGCAAATCACTATACAAGGTCAACAACAGTCAAAATTTTTACAGCAGATTTCAGGAGCTACCCTATTGAAGATGACAATTTCTGATTCTCCTCTTTTGGGACATGTAGTGTTATTCAATATGTGTGAAGATTCCAAGACTACTCCTACAGCTATCCAGCCTCTTCTGGACCAATATCAATCTATTTTTGCTGAACCTATAGGACTGCCTCCTACAAGAAACCATGACCATGCAATTCCTCTTAAACCTGAAGCTACCCCAATCAATTTAAGACCCTACAGATTTCCCTATATTCAGAAAGCTGAGATAGAGAAGCAGATTGCTAATATGCTTTCCTCCTCTGTTATTCAACCAAGCAAAAGTCCTTTTGCTTCTCCATGTCTTTTAATTAAGAAGAAGGATGGTACCTGGAGGTTTTGTGTTGATTACAGGAAGCTAAACAGTATGACAGTGAAGGACAAATTTCCTATTCCTGTTGTGGAAGATCTACTGGATGAATTATGTGGAGCAGTCTATTTTTCTAAAATTGACTTAAGGTCTGGTTATTGGCAGATCAGAATTAAGCCTGAGGATATCTATAAGACAGCTTTCAGACTCATCAGGGCCATTATGAGTTCAAGGTAATGCCCTTTGGGCTTACTATGCCCCTGCTACATTTCAAGCATTAATGAATGAATTATTTAGTTCATTCTTAAGAAAATTTGTCTTGGTATTTTTTGATGATATCCTAGTCATAGTACTTCTATGGCTGATCATCATTCATTTACAATTGGTTCTGGAAGTTTTGAAAACTAATCAATTGTTTGCCAAGATGTCTAAATGCTTCTTTGGACAGACTCAAGTTGAGTACTTGGGACATTATTTCAGCTTCTGGGGTTTCTACTGATCCTACTAAAGTAGCAGCTATGAAGAATTGGCCTGTGCCAAAATCTTTAAAATCTTTGAGAGGTTTTTTGGGATTGACTGGTTATTACAGAAGGTTTATTAAGAATTATGTACCATCAGTAAACCTTTGACTCAATGCTTAAGAAAGACAGTTTCACTGGAGTACTGAGGCTCTAACGCTTTTGAAAATCTGAAGTATGCTATGTGTGTTGCCCCTGTGCTACATACCAAATTTTTGGGGAGAGTTTTTATTAGAAACAGATGCCAGTTCAGGAGGAATTGGGCTGTCTTATCTCAGGATGGTAGACCTATTGCCTACCTTAATAAGGCTCTTAGCCCTAGACATGCTGCCCTATCTATATATGAGAGAATATCTTGCTATTCTAATGGCAGTATCTAAATGGAGACATTATTTAGAAAGCAATCCTTTTATCATCAAAACTGACCATGAACCTCTAAAATATTTGTTAGAGCAGAAATTAACTACTGCCATCCAGAAGAAAGGGTTGACTAAATTATTGGGACTGGACTATTCTATTCATAGGAAGGGTAAGTCCAATGTGGTTGCTGATGCCCTTTCTAGACAGTGGGAAGATCAAGGTCAGTATATGGCTATGGGTACTACCCTAATCATTCCTAGTGAATTAACTACTGCCATCCAGAAGAAGGGTTGACTAAATTATTGGGACTGGACTATTCTATTCAGTATAGGAAGGGTAATCCAATGTGGTTGCTGTGCCCTTTCTAGACAGGGAAGATCAAGGTCAGTATATTCTATGGGTACTACCCTAATCATTCCTAGTTGGGTGCAAGAAGTGGAAGACAGCTATAAAGGGGATAAAATGGCAACTGACTGGTTATCTATATACCAGTAAGTCCTATTGTTGACCCTTGGTGGACATACTCTAAGGGTATTCTAGATTCAAGGGCAAGTATATATTGGAGGTACTGGAACATTAAGATACAAATTCTTCAACTCTTACATGATTCACCTCATGGGGGACATTCTGGAACACATGCTACTTATCAAAGGATTAAGGCTAATTTTTATTGGCCTAAGTTAAAGGCTATGGTGGCAAATATATTGAGGATGTACAGTTTGTCAACAGACTAAAGAACATGTTCCTAAGCCAGACTCCTACAACCATTGCCTATTCCTCACAGGCTTGGGAGATTATTACTATGGACTTTATAGAAGGCTTGCCTACATCTCAGAAGAAAAATTGCATTTTGGTGATAGTTGATAAATTTACTAAGTACAACCACTTCCTAGCCTTATCACATCCTTATACAGCTATTGATGTAGCCAGATTGTATTTGGATACTATTTATAAACTTCATGGCCAGCCTAAATGGCCATTTCTGATAGAGACAAGACATTTACCAGTCTCTTTGGAGAGAACTGATGAGGCAACTGGGCACTAAAACTCTATTTAGTACTGCATACCATCCAGAGACTGATGGTCAGACAGAAAGGGTGAATCAATGTGTGGAACAATATTTGAGGTGTTTATGTTTCTTTCAGCCAAAGCAGTGGGCTAAATGGATGCCACATGCAGAGTGGTGGTATAATACTACCTACCACACTGCCCTTAGCTTACACCATTCGAGGCATTGTATGGCTACAAGCCTCCTACTATGGTTTGGCAAGCAGAAACTAATGTGCAGTCTGTTAGTGACTTAATGAGAAGTAGAGAAGATATCAGACAGTTAGTGAAGCTACAACTTGAGCATGCAAGTAACAGAATGAACAACAAACAGACAAGAAAAGAACAGAAAGAGCATTTGCAGTTGGAGATTCGGTTTACCTGAAATTGCAACCCTACAGTCAGACTCGTTGGCCTGCGCAAAATTTAAAGTTAGCACTAAGTTCTACGGCCCTTATAAAGTTATTGAGAAGATTGGTGAAGTTGCGTATAAGTTAGACTTACCAGATTCTTCTAGATTACATCCTGTCTTTCACGTGAGCCTCTGAAGACGTCGGGATTCAATTGTCTCTTCAAGGAACCCTCCTGCCATGGACGATGACGGACAGATTAAAATCGAGCCATATAAGATTATGGGTAGACGAATCATAAATAGACAAAACAAACCTATAACGCAGTGGCTAGTGCGCTGGAAGAACCTTGATGAAACCAGTGATACGTGGGAAGATTATACGGTTCTTTGAGGCCAATTCCCTGAATTTGATCCTTGGGGACAAGGATCCTTTCCAGCGGCGGGTATTGTTACAGTCGGAGGAGATGAACGGGGAGGAGAAGAAGATATTGGGGAAACAATTGGGGGAAATAGTGATCTAGGGTTAGGGATTGAGGCTCGAGAGGGAATTGAAAAGGGGAATTTAGGGATTGGAAGAGGAGAAAAGGATCTGAAGCGTTTACCTGATGAAGTGTTCTTCTCTGAATTCTCTCTAAATTTCTCTCTATTTCTCTTATCTATTCCTCGATTTCTCTTCTAATCGACTTAAACCATAACGGAGAGCTTGATTTTTAATTCCAGTGTCAATAATAATAAAGATTCATTTTTTGTTGTTACTTGATATGTATGAATGATTCATTGCAGCCGAGAAAAGTTTGGAGAAACGCAGGCAAGGATGTGGTGGGAAGAAAATCGAGCCAGGATACAAAAACACTACTTATTGTGAAATTTAGCAATCAATGGGTGGCAGTTTGTCTCCTTTTAACTTAACCCGTGTCGTTACTGTTTAGACGATTCTACGTGCTTTGGCCACAACTAATCACATGTCAATTTTTTTACTTACATTACATAATTAACTCTACTTATTTGTGATATTTAGCATCAAATCAATGGGATGGTGTGGCAATTTGTCTCCATGGTTTCGCAGATCAATGGCCTTTTTTCAAAACACAGGGAGAGGTGCAAATTCAATGTATGGTTTTATTTTCCAAAAGTTTCATGATTTTATTTGCTTAAGTTTCAACACATAGGAATGAATGTTTAAAATTTCTCGAAATGAAATGATTGGGTGTTGCAAACATTCTTTCTGCTATCGATTGACTAAAAAAATATATTTTATTTGATCTAAGGTAGTCAATACCTAGTAGACTATTTTTATTGATATTGGTATGTAAAAAATAACCGGTACATGTATATAAAAAATATTTACAAATATAAATCAGTTGATCTAATGAGATGAAAAAATAGTTCATTTAAGTAAGATTTGAGGTCTGAATTCTGATATTGTGAATGGAGTAAAATGAGTCCGGAGAATTGTTTTCAATACCTATTCTGAATTAGTTGATCACCAAGAAATTTGAATTTTAAAAATTTTATTTTTATAATATTTTAAATATTTATTATTATTATTATTATTATAATACTTTTAAATATTTTAAATTTGCTTAAAAAATTTTAGTTTTTTTTATAATATTTTAAAATTTTAATTTTTTTAAAAATTAAATAAGTCATCGAACTTTTAAAATATCAATCAAAGCTTGAAATTTCTAGAAAATCAATCTAATATATTACAAAAACATTGTCGTCATATTCAAATGTGTAGGTTGCTCCACGTGAATGTTTTCTTTATAAAGTGTGGGGGTTGGGAGGTAAGTCCTTGTTATAGGGTGAAGGTCTTTTCGCTTAGAGCCTTTTACGCTTTATGGAGAGGCGTATATAAGGGTGTGACATCCTCGATGCTAGTGGAGGTATTACTTATATGACGAAGGCTTCTTCGCGCAAGGCTCTCAATGGTTAGTAGCAGAGGTGTTTATCTAGGCCTCTCGATACTTCATGTGGAGGTTTAGTGTAGGGTGAAAGCTTCTTCACACAAGGTTCTCAATGTTTTATACAGAGGTGTCAATTATAGGGCAAAGGCTTCTTCATGCAAAGTTTACCCCGTGCAAGGGTCCTATCACTTATTGCAAAGATACATGTGCGATTGAGTTGAATGTATTCGTATTCCTATGATGTGCAGAGGCAGCGGGGACTTCTTTACTCTTTTGGCTAGTCCCTGGTGGTAGAGACAGAGTTGTAGTTGGAAACGAGACGAGAAAATCTTTGGTCAGAGAAAAGGCAACGCAACATCCTTAGATAAATTCGATGAGTGGGTGGAGGCTTCTTTACCATGGTAAAAATAAAGGGAAAATGCCAACTCTCCCCTTACCAAGGAAAAGGCGTCAAAGCGGATGCATCTCGACACTCTTTAGAGGTAGCTCATAAATGTGTCTACAAGAGTGGGGGCATCCTTACGTTATTCGGGCTTCCGGAGATATCTTATCAGTTTGGAGTTAGAGACATCTCGACACTCAGTTAGAGTGAAGGCTCTTAACTCTTTCACTCGATTTAAGGACATAATACCATAGCATGAAGTATCTCAACAGTTCTCGATTAGGTAGATGAATGAGGCTTCTCAGTATGTGACAACGCACCGCAGCAGATGCAGAGGCATCTCAACGCGTATCATACACTATAGGTAAAACTATGACATTTACCAAATTAAGGAAAAGGCATATCATCGTTCTGTTAGAACGAAAGCTCTAAACTCTTTTGGTTGGTTTGAGGACGTAATCCCGTTTGCTATGAGAGGGCACGAGGCAACTCAACGCTATTTGGTTAGGTAGAGCAGGCTACTCGGTTTGTGATAGCGTACTACGGTGGAAGCTAATGCATCTCTATGTGTACCATATACTGCAGGTAAACTGAGACGTCTTTGTTGTGGCGTTACTAGGCAAAGACATCTCAACACCGAAGCGGATACATTTTAACCTCTAGCTGTTTTATGGCTGTAAGTAGGGGTAGAGATAACTCAACACCTTACGGAGGCAACTCACGGTCAATAGGTACGGAGACAACTCGATACTTTTGCAGTTAATGGATGGAGACTTCTCTCGCATTCGGAGGCATTCTGTCTCTCTGTGTGAAGGCATCTCGACACTTATAGCAGAGGTAGCTCAATACTCTTTTGACCAAAGATTAGGGTCGTCCCCACTAGGATAACACAATAGAGGCAACTCAATGCAATGGCAGCATGACGAAGGATAATAAGAATTTTCTAAGAGATTTAGAGCCCGGTTGGAGATTTCAGAAATGCTTACATCCATTAATTGTTCAAAATACTAACTGCCATCTTAGAAGTCGATAATTTTTATCTACCCGTGGGGCGTTGTGAGGGGACATTATGGAAGATTTTTATATTTTTCCATGTCGCCTTCGAGGTAGCGTCGTCCAAAGTGCGACTCCCTGTAGCTTTAAGGACATTCCCCTCCCTGTAGCTTTAAGGACATTCCCTCGTACGCTCTATTGATCCTCTGACGCTGCCTTTGTTCAAGATGTCCCTTGCGTCACCAGTGGTAGTTTCCAAATTCCAACCCAAAAGAACCCAACCATCTATTAGGATCGATGTAGGGGCTTTTGATTGGTCAATACAATACAACTCAGTTTTTTTACGATTTTTTATTAACGGTAAAATAATGACATTACCAAAATATATTTAACCCTACTCAAAATGTTCAGGAGGAGAAAATGATAAATTCAATCCCACAATTCCCGTTAAACGGTCAGGGAACCCAATACCATGCTCATTACAACCATGACTTAACTGAGTAATTGTGTAATGTAAGGGCAGAGACGAAAACAGAATATCAAAAGAAAATACATAAATTATATGAGAAATTGATATTTCCAAGAAGTGACCACTCCGCGAGTCCCCCTCGGTCTATCATGTGGGGAATCACAAGACTTCCTCAACTTGGCACCCAGCTACAACCAGGAGATTTCCTCTTTTCCTTTTCGGAAATCATCTTCTTCAGTCTCTCGGCATCATTCCATTTATCCAATGAAGCATAAACATTGGCCAAAAGCACATAATTTCCAACATCTTCAGGCTCAATTTCAAAGAGATGACTCGATGCAATCTCACCCAATGGTGCATTACCGTAAACCTTACAAGCTCCAAGCAAAGCACCCCAAATTCCAGAATCCGAGGAATCTCCATATTCAATGATAAGAGTATATGCTTTCTCAAGGTGGCCAGCCCTTCCCAGGAGGTCAACCATGCAAGTAAGGTGTTCCCTTAAGGGCACAAGGCCAAAAACATGTGTCATAACTCAAAGAGCTTGCACCCTTCCTCAACCAATCCACCATGACTACAGGCATCAAGGACGCCTACGAATGTAACTTGGTTTGGCTTGATTCCTTCCTTTGCATCTTTGATAATAAAGCCAAAGCTACCTGGGACTCTCCATGGTCAGCAAGGGCTGTGATCATTGTGCTGTAAGATACGACATCCCTCTGCTTCATTCTACAGAATTCCATCCAGGCCTGCTCTATACATCCACATTTTGCATGCATGTGTATTAACGCATTCGACACGAAGAGTGTCCTTTCTGAATTTATCAGGCAATACTAAATAATTAAAAACAGGAAACAAAAATCTAGCTGAGGACTAACGCATTCAATGTACATATTTAATAATAGTACCTCACTAGCAATCACTAATACAAGCACAACTTACCACAACATCCTTCTTCTAAATCCTTAGCCAATGCCTCCGCCATACTAACATCTCCTATTTGAGTACAAGCGGAAATAGCACCCACCATTCCAACCTCATTAATTCCGAGATTTTGAACTCTTATTGCCCTAAAAGTCCCAATAGCTTCCTTTGCATATCCATTTTGTGCATAGCAAACCAACATTGCTGCCCAACATGATGCATCAGGCTTTACTATTTCATCAAACATTCTTCTAGCCTTACTCACATCACCGCACTTCCCATAGCCTGCGATCATGGCAAGGCAAGCAACCGGATTCTTCTCCATCATCCTGTCATACAACTCCTCAGCTGCTTCCATGTCACCACAATTTGCATATCCAGCAACCATGGTTGTCCAGGAAACCATATTGCGTCCCTCCATGTCATCAAACAAGAAACGCGCTTCATCCATCAATCCTACCTTAGTGTAACCACAAATCATAGCTGTCCAAGCAACAACATCTCTCTTTTCCATTCCATTGAACACCCTTTCCGCATCCAACATGAAGCCACACTTGGCGTACATATCAAGCAATGACGTTTGCAAAATATTGTTCCTCAAGAGACCTGATTTCTCGACTCCCGCGTGTACTTGCTTGCCTTCGAACATTGCCGGGATGCGAGCACAAGCATTAAGAACAGAGGAGAAGGTGAACCCAGATGGGGATATGCCTTTCCGCTGCATTCTAGAGTACAATAGAATAGATTGCATGAAATAACCGTTGAAAACATGGGAGCGTATGAGGGAAGTCCAGAGGAACTCCCTTTTACAGTTGGGTATTTGATCGAACACTTGGCGGGCGTAGCCGAGGTAGTCACCTGGTACATGCAGTAGCTTAGCGAGGAACAGAGTTAAGAAATGGTAGTACTGGGTTTTAAGCAGGGTTTTCAGAAACAAAGCGTGGGTTTGTTTTAATTGGTTAATTGAGTTGCTATGTCGAAGGTAATCGGAAATGGGTGAGAATCGTTTTCTTGCTGCTGGGAATGGAGATTGGGACATGACATGGAGAGTGATTTAGTGGCGAATTATTCTAAGAAAATTCAAATTTTAAGATAAACTGCCTGGTTTTATTCAAAACGATCTGGTGGGAAAAGTAATTGGCTTGGCTTTCAAGCCTTCCATGGATATCCTTTTTGATGATCCTTTAAGGTAATTACATCATTTGCTTAGTTTGTAACGCAGTGTCGGCCTGAATTTGGATCATTAAAATTATTATTTAATTTTTTAAAAAAAAAATATTTATCTAAATCATAAATGCGTAATCATAATACCAAGATAATAAATATAAATTTAGTTTATAAAATATTGAACTCCTCAATCCGATTACTTATAAAATAAGATTAGAACTGAAATACGATATACATACACACTATAATAAATCAATATACACACTAAACAATAAGCGACTAGAGCTCTGACTCCACTATGATGGTATAGAGATTACTGCACAATGACAAAACTTCACATTCAGTTTTGAAGAGATCAATTACAATACAAGCCAATCTGCTTTGTTAAAATTTCATAGTTTCATGCTTTTACAAATTTGTAACTCCTTCATTCACTCGTCAATGCAATTCACTATTTATTTGTAAAAAAAGTCGATGGATTTAGGCCTAATGACCCCAAAAGCTGAACCGAGTTGCAGTTGAGATGGAACTCTAGAATCCAAATCAATCAAATTCAATAGAACACTAAAAAAACTGAAATGAAGAATCAAAGAAATTGAAAGAATGATATAATAACTCGGCAAGAATCAAAGAAAATCCAATTAAAAATATGAAAGAAGCGGCTAAATTTGTAAAAGTCGGTAGTAAAACTCCCAGAATGGAGCAACAACAGAAGGAAATCTCAACCCCCAATAAGTCAGGCTATCAACAACAAGCATCAATAGTCGAAGAATGCTTTAGAGTTTAGACATTACGAATATTTTCATATATATATATATATATGTGCTGGATTACATTACATTGCAGCTGCAGGCAGCAAGGCAGTGCTGATCAGAAAGGAGGGTCGGTGGATATGGTGAGGTTCGCATCTTGGAAGCCCGCAGGAACATCAAAGCCTGACATGAAGTCGTCACTAAAAAGCACAGCACCAGCCGCCAGTGCCCCTGCCCCTACTCCCATTGCAAAACCAGGTCTTGGCCCTAGTCCAGGTGCAGCTACAGATGATGGCATGTTGATATAATTCTCTGTTCTGGGGAGGAAACTGGGAATGTAACCAACGTTAGAGGGTGGGGGGGGAGGTGGAGGTGGTGGGCGATGGCTGTGTCCAGAAGCTGATGGATAACTAGACTGGCCTACCCCTAGAGATTGGTTGTTATTGTTTGTGGGATACGGCGGTGGATGTTTATATGGGAATGGCATGTTCGGCTGAGGCCATGTTGCCTCTGCTGCTGGATAGCCTCCTCCAGTAGACAAAGGAATATCTGATCTATGGTCCATGAGAACCAGTCCTCCTTCACTACCTGCAAAACAACTAAGCTCAGCACCAATCTCAAATGTCAAAACAACAGTTTAGGTGAAATTACCTGTGTATGAACCAGGATTTTCCTTCTCCTCCGAGACACGAATTGAGATGTCAACAAATCCTTGAGGTTTGTTGGAATTTGCTTTGCGTAACTGGTAGCTCCCTACTTCTTCACTTGAAGAGGCGGAACTGTTGTTATATTTGGCCAGAAATTCTTTCAAGGCAACAGTTGCAGTCCCTTGAATCCTTTCCCTCAGAAAAATGGGCTCCCTACTGTATACTTCAACATGGAGCACCATGTCCTCAACATTAGACTCATCAACCAAAGCTGCAAACTTGGTTTTCCATACCGGATTTGAACTCCCGGAAGCATCGATCTTGGTGCAATATTTGTCGTTGGGATCGATCCATCCAACTGTAAACCACTGCAGCTTCCAAAAAGAGGACGAACGCCGGAGACCTCGAGCAGAAATTATGCAAACTTCAATCCAGATCTTCCCCATTCCAAAAAAAAAAAGGTGAAGAAAGCTTAAAGGGTGGCAGAATATGTGATTTTCTTTTGGAAAAAAAAAAAGTTAAGCATCACAAGGGTAAATCAATTTTCCAAACGATAGTGCCATACAGATGGGCCAAGCATAGGTATCTAGATAAAAGTGCATCTCTTTTGGCTGAAGGTTGAGATTTTTCCTTTTCTAAAGAGCACAGGAGGCCGAGATATATAATCAAGTGACGTAAAAGTTGGATAATTAAACCCCCCAAGTCAAACAGGAAGTCCATAATTTCGGCTTAATCACATTTGTATAGAAAAATTTCAATTAGAGGTGTGAATGAACTATAGTATAGTAATTTGACGTATAGTAGTATTCATTATATTCGTTTAATAATTAAATAAATGAGTATTAATAAAATTTTTGTTTATTTATTAAATGAATGAACACGAAAAAAAATATGTTTAAGTTTTTTATGTTCAAGAACAAACTAATTTATAAACTTGTTTATTCGGTTTTCCTTCCTTTTTTTTCCCCATATTTTTATTAAACTAGGCCATTAGATTATTTTTTTTATTAAACTAGGCCATTAGATTAAATTTTAGAGTTCAAACTATTAAACCAAAGGAACTTAAGAACTAGTGGCGTAGTTTCACCATTTTTTTGGACTTGTGACTAAATTGATTGAAAAAGACATGACAATGAATATGAATACCTTTAAAATAAATAAATAGAAATGAACACGAATTGAATATTAATATCTTAAAAAATAGACAAACTTTATTCCTTCGAATTCAGTTTATTTACACCCGTAATAACAATGTTTCTGAGTTGAATAATAAAACAAAATTTTGATTATTTTAGGTTGAAATAAAGATACGATGTTAAATAAATGGAGTACTAACGGCGTGTTCTTCAACTCTCTGGTTCAGTAGTGTTGGTTATCTGAGTTCTGGGAACAAAAAATACTTGAACCATCTAATTCTCTTCTCCTAGCAGATAAAAATGCAACCAATATTGAACAAAAATAAATGAATAAAGATGGTGCAAGTAAGAAGATAGAAATGTTATGTTATTGAAGATGGTGGATGTCATAGTCTAAGAGTACGATGGTCATAACCTCCCACCCCAGATCCCGCACAATAGAAAGGCAGAGCCCAGAGCTCTTTTATATACCAGAAAATCTTCAAGTTTCCTTTGGATGGATTTAAAACAAGCAAAGTCTCTATTATTGCATTGTCATGCCATGCATACATTGGCCTAGAGAATTACTACAGCCACCTCCATTGCGCCTGTTCGGCAGTTAGCTTCTGCCTCCTCTCAGCAGCTGCTCCACTGCTTTCAGGTTCAAATCTCTCATACTCCAATGCCTTCTCTGGTGTATTCTCCTCTGGGAGAAACCCAAACCAGTCTTCATCAGTAGGAAGTTCACATAGTGGTCCCAGTTCTTTTTGCTCAAATAAGGATGTCAATTCAGCTGGTAGTGTTTCCTGAAAACAGAATTCACTAGGGGATTGCATTCCCATCTCCAGTGGCATCAACACATCTGAAACTACCCCACCCTGCTCTACATTGGTTCTGCATCTAGAGCCTTCTCCATCAGCTATGACATTTTTTTCACTTATTGCTTTACCACGATAATGGGAACCAATTCCACTCGAGGATTGCATTCCCATCTTCACTGGCGCCATCAAACCTAAAACTACCCCACCCTGCTCTACAATGCTTCGATACCTAGAGCCTTCTCTATCAGCTATGACATCTTTTTCACGTATTACTTTACCAGGATAATGGAACCAATTCCACTCGGGGATTGCGTTCCCATCTCCAGTGGCATCAAGAAATCTGAAACTACCTTACCATGCTCTACTTTGGTTTTGTATCTAGAGCCTTCTCCATCAGCTATGACATCTTTTTCAAACATTGGTTTACCAGAATAATGAGAGCCAATTCCGGTCATGTAGTCAATGGTCTGAAATCCATTCAACCCTGTCATGACTTGAGAAGGTGGACACCATGCAGATGAGGAAGCACCACTGTTACTTTGAGGGAGACAGTCTTGCATCCTCCACCATGAAGAAGCAAGCCCATCATTTCGTACACTTTATCCCCTGGGTTTACCATCATGCTTGTCTCGCCTAGTTCCTTTTGTTTTCCCTTTGTATTCCACGATTCAGATAAATCGAGTTTTGGTTTCCCTGAATCATAATTGGGAAAAGAAGAATCCAAGTGAACCCCATTGCTTTGATTAGCAGCATAATCCTTGAAAGCATCAGCCATGTCAACATTATAACCTGCGGACACCTTTCCTCCATTCCAAAAGAAGGTTGGACCATCCATTGTTTCACCTGCCAATGTTTGATATCCGCTAGATGGAGCAAAACCCCTACTCACAGACGGAACCCTGTTCCCTTGGAAGTCACCAAAACTTTCCACTCTGCTGCCACCAGGTTGACTAATTCCTCCAGTTAAAGCATTATTAATGGTCATATTGCCATCCATTGGTGCCTGTCCCCCATGTGAGAATCCACTGTGAACGTTCATTTTATCAACTGAAATATTTTGGCATCCAGGTGTACTTGAAGGGACTTTAAAAGATGGAGCAACCTTTATATTTGATGCAGACGGAGCATTAGGAATTTGCATATTTGGGGGCCAGACCTGACTATTTGTAGTCACATTCCAAACTCTCATGGCTTCAGAAATGTAACTATTTACCTTCTTCATGGTAACCTTTTGAGCTACTGGGCCCAAATCTTTAGAAAACCGCTTTAAGCTCTCTAAATATCCAATATCTGCCTCAGCATTCTGAATGTACAAGACAAATAATCAGTAAATAATATATGATTACAAGGAGAAATGGAGAATATTATTCTCATAAGGCTTTTGATTGAAAACACTTCTTCGGTTTCATTCTTGTATATTTAATGGAGTCCAAGTCCGCAGAGAAAGATGTAAAAATAGAAAATTTCTTACTGATAAACCCAAGAGAATGTACTAGTAAAGAGGCAATTAAACCATAAAACATTGAGAAGAACAAGACATGGAAATTAGTTGAATTGAACTACCACGTAGAAAAAAAATGTGGTATTTAAATGGGAGTTCTCTATAAAATATAAGGCAGATGGCACAGCGGAAAGGTACAAAGCAAGGTTGGTGGTCCAAGGATACAACCAAACCTATGGTATTGACTATCATGAGAAGTTTGCTCTTGTAGCAAAAATGAACACAATCAGAATTCTTTTATCATTGGCAGCTTTTTTTGAGTGGGAACTACATTAGTTCGATGTTGCATTCCTCCATGACGATCTTGAAGAAAAAAAATTATATGGAAGTTCCTCATGGTTTTGAATATAAGAGAATGGTGTACAAATCGAAGAAAACTCTTTATGGGTTCAAACAATCACCACGAGCGTAGTTTGGGAGGTTTGCTAAGTCAATGATCTCTCTAAGATATAATATAAATAAAGTCAAGGTAATCATACCTTGTTCATAAAACTATTAGTGTATGTATACAACATCATAGTTACGGGTGATGACATTAAAGAAATGAAGAACTTGAAGGAATTTGATAACAAAGAGCTAAGAAAGTTAAAATACTTTCTAGACATTGAAGTAGCACATTCGAAGCAAGGAATCTTCATCTCTCAAAAAAATATGTACTTGACTAGTTGAAAGAAACGGGGAAGATGGGTTGCTAATCAGTTGAGACACTAATTGAGTTTAATCATGGATTATGTGATACACCAGAAGAACCTATGGTTGATAGAGGGTTCTGTCAAAGGCTGATGGGAAAGTTAATATATTTGGCACACACGAGACCAAATATAGCATTTGCGGTGAGTGTAGTCAGCCAGTTTATGCACAATACAAAAGAATCACATCTCAAAGCAGTAAATATGATACAGTAGTACCTGAAAGACAACCCAAGAAAATGGATTTTGTTTAAGCATTAAACAAACTCTGGCATTACATTAGAAGCATACACGGATGCAAATTATGCAAGATCTTTAGTCGACAGGAAGTCAATATCCGGGTACCGTACAATCCTATAACCTAGAGAAGTAAGACGCATTATGTAGTAGCAAGATCAAGTGTAGAATCAGAATTCAGATCGATGGATTGGAAGTATGTTAGCTACTCTGGGTAAAGATAATTCTAGATGACTTAAGAATAAAGTAAGAGGAGTCATGAGGCTACTATGATAATAAATCAGCTATCAATATTGTTGATAATCCTATTCAACACGATCGAGCAATGCATATTGAAGTTGATAGGCATTTCATAAGGAAAAATTGGATAGTGGTCTAATTTGCATTCCATTAATCTCAACCAAGGACCAGTTGATAGATGTGTTCACAAAGGAACTAAGCAAGGTTTTCCAAGAAATAGTACGCAAGAAAGGAATAGTATATATTTATTCACCAACTTGAAGGGGGTGTCAGAATCTGTCGTAGAGATTATAGTATTTAGGAGTCTCTTATCTTTATCTCTAGATAAATATTTATCTTTCCAGTGAAGTTATATTAGAAGTCAACCCCTAGGTATATTTAACCAATTTAATGTAACTATTATAGGTTATAAGATTAAATTACTTTTCATCCTTCTTTTCAGTTCATCCTTCTTTTTCTCTGTTTATAATATGTAGTATTCTATCTATCTATCTATCTATCATGTTCTAAAATCATGGTGTTAAAAATACATAAATCAATAAATTTGTGTATTTTGAAAGTTTGTTCAAAATTTTCTAACTTAAAATATGAATTTCCGTTTCTCTTTTATTTTAAGCCATTATCAATAATTGATTTTAATTCATGTATTCACATTTCACGAAGTGACTGATATATTTAAAACCTCAATACCAACTGAAATACAAATGTCATTCCCACACCAAACCATTCCCACTAGTAACTAACACTTATTTAAAGTATGACCTCAAAGTCCACTCTTATTGATCTTATATAAAGCATACTTCACATTAAATGTAATGAAGTCAGTTTAACATATTTTAGAAGTAAAATGGTTTTGATTTTCTATATATTTACACCATTTCCATAGATTATGTATTTGACAAGACTAGAAGAAACAATACTCACCAGAACAAGTGGCTTTGGACTGTTATGAACTGCTGAGAATAAAGATCCATTCTCACTAAGTAAAGACTTCCAAGGTCTATAGGTTCGACGCCTTTCCACATCAACATCATTAAATTGTTGATGAGATCTATAGCCTGTTTAAACAAAATTTTGAAACCCATAAAATTAATTTGAATAAGATTAAGCTAAGCACAAAAGAGAATCTCACAAGTTTGGGAGTTATATGAAAACCTTTATCACTACACATATCTATTGTTGCATTGTATTTGCAGATATATAAATTTCAATATGTATATATTTTATTTCTTAATATTTGATACTTATACCAATAAGTAACATTTATTTTTTGATCAATACATATTTTGAGTAAAAGGAGATAGACACGCTTAAACCAAATGTCAATAAAGAAAAAGGAAAAAACTAGATACCCTCAAATGGGCAGCATGACCTACCCCCAGCTGCAATGCTAGTATTAATCTTGTTGTTACAGTTCAGAATTCCAACTCCAGCCTTTGTACTCCTACCAAGTCCCATTCTTTGTAGGGAAGCTTCAGATTCGAAGCTTTCCGGATCAGTTTTAAGAGCATGGAATAGCTTTGTAGCTAGTTCTTTTAGTGCGCGTGCCTGGAAAACCAAAAATAATTTAGTTCAGGAAACCAAAAAAAAAAATCTAAGAACGTCAAAAAATTGCAGCCAAGTTGAAGACGACATTGTCATAAAGTTCACATAATTAGTAAAAATTTGGTTGACTTACCTGTCTGTAGTATATGGTATTTGAAGCATTGAAAAGCATGGCATTGTTGGGTACCAAAAATACATCATGCTGTGTAAAAGTATGAAAGGAACCAATTAATTAAAATGATCCACAAATTTTATATGACAAGATAAGAGGTACCATTTTGGAAGCAGACCTCAAATTCTTCGAGTGTTTGATAACTTCCTTCATTCAGTTTCTTTGCAACCGTGCCAAAATCCATTGGTTCTTTGATGACATCATAGTAGTATTCAACCTTTCATTTTAAGAAACGAAGTTAATTAACCCCTTTGATTATGTTTCTTTCCCTGATCACAGTCCCTCTTCAGAATTTTTCAAAAACATAGAAATAATTTTTAGCTTTCAGTCCATCTTTTTAATTTTGATCGAAATTATAGATTGAGCAAAATTTTAAGATGTTAACCAATAATCACTGGGTTTGATAAATTCGAAAGGGGACTATTATCATGGATAGAGAAACTAGAGCATTTGAAAAAGAAGACAATAAAACAGTTACCTCTTCTGGGTTTACTGGCTCTGCAAATATTTTATATGTGTCTCTCCTACAATTCAGATGAAAAGGACAATAGCAAAAGCAAATCTCTAAACAATCACTAGAATATAATTCAATCTTTTTTCTCATAGAAGAAAATAAGATATTCAATCCATTATATTTATTAGTTGAAATTATGGGAGCATGTCTAGTCTACAAGATAACTACATACCTTTGCAATATACCAAGTAGTAGTTCAAGCTTGCCTTTTTCAGGTATTGCAGCTCCAGAAGGCACAATAGGTGCTTAATGTACGATGAGCAATAAATGAATAATTATGGAATACATAATCACGATTACACATAAGAAATGATAAACCTGTACTTCCAGTTTTATACTAAAGCATGAGCTAACCAGCATTTTTTACAAGGCCATCTTCATCATTCCCTGCGTCAGTCTGCAGTTGAATCAAATAAGCTTTAACATAATATGAAAATTAACAAAAATGGACTAACTATAGCTATCTCAAACAAACACGGAAATAAACTGTATCAGTAAACTAGTTTCAATCAATTTTCATATATTTGCACAAGAAAACTGTCACACACTCCTGCTTTTCATCCATTTTTAGCATATTTTGTATTTAAAAGATACCATATTAACACCTATTATCCAGAAAAAAGGTAATATATTTTGTATTTAAAAGATCATTGTGATATAGATTCCAACTTAAACTTCAACACTATATTCAATTTATCATCTACAATAGCACCAATTACCAACAAATGACACTCCAATTAAGTTTAGAGATCACTGGCATCATAACCATGGAATAATGAAGCTTTTGATAGGGTCCCTTCTTAGGACATATGTAATATCTTAAATGACAAAACTAGTAGCAATTAGAATCAACCAACGACAATCCAGCTGTATCGCAAAAGTATAAAGCTATGATCTAAATCACATTCTTGCTCAAATTCAATCTTGTGGCATAAAGAATAGATGCCATACCTATGCTGGTAATACCTCTTTATATTATTAATACAATTAGTGATACTTCTATTATCCCTTTGATTGAATAAAATAATGCGTGCAAGGTATAACATTTGAAATGGATAAGAAACAGAAGGTACCTTTTGAAGTTTATATTCAACTGAATTAACAACAAGGTCTTGGACAGTTCTGGCCTTGACCTTTTTCCTTCTGCGCTTTTGTTTCAAAATATCGTGCCCCTTCTCTGGTTCTTCCTCGTCCACCACTTCACATATCACATTGCCCTTATTTTGACTCCTTGCTTGTGCTTTCCGTGCATCCAATTCAACTATCCGTGGACTCCTTCTATATACCCCACTTAACATAATGTATTACTTTCTTGTGTTCTCACGATAAATGTCAAAAGATGCACTTTTGTACCTTTATTAGTACAAAAATGCACGAATTTTCCACCTTTGTTTCTGTCGACCTGTTTCAAAAGTCAAGTTATAATTGTCAAGGTAAGAAATACAGTACAGAGTGGAAAAAATTCTTGTCAAATTTCAAATTGAACAACAAGAAACTAGCATAATTAGTTTCACTTATTTTAGAAAAAAAAATCTAATTTAATATCATATTATTTAGGAAAATATTAGAGGAAAACTAGATTATGATGACTATGCAATATTTATTGTCCAGATTAGACAAGTTACATGCATGTGCATCAAAAAATTGTTTGTTGTGTGATACTTCAGCAACACTTCTTTTTTCTAGAAAAAAAGTAAACATGTGAGATTAAATAGTTTCACAGGTAATAGCAATAGTACAACTTCAGTTATATAGATTTACAAACATTAATACAAACTGAAATTCCAATAAAGAAAAACAATAAGGTGTTAGAGGAAGATAGACACATAGAGAATGCTAGACATATATTGTCAATAAGAAGTAAGGATTCTTCCATTCTGTGCTTCCTTCTTTCCTTTGGTATGGCGACCTCCTCCTTGAGCATATTCTAATCCCATCCAATAAACAATATTATCTCTCATACCAAAAGTGACCAACTTATACGCGATGCTCCACAAAAGTACTGCTTGAAAAGTCTTAAACCAAGCTAGTTTAAATCTCAAGATTGTCATCCCCAAGCCAGTAGAAGTTCCAACATTATCATATAACTATCACCTAAAAATTGGACCCATTGTCTAACAAGATAGTAGAATATCCACATTTTTAAAGGATACATCATGAATGAAAACAATTCTTTAGCTCATACAACAACAACAAAAAAAACAAGCTTTTTTTTATGGGTAGATAAAGACTCTTTTTCTCATTAATATATTTTAATTTTTTCCCCAATCTGACATAAGTGAAACGATCTCCCAAAGAATATAACCAACAGTGTCGCAAGAAATTAATAAAATTTTAAAATGTAAATGATGCATACATATAAACAGAAACATGATTTCAAAAACCATGGGTTAGATTTAAAATGATAAAGCAACTAGAGCATTTAAAATAAAAAATCAGAGAATGCACTCTAAGTTTTAGACATTATCCAAAAAGAAAAGAATTACCAACTCCGCCTCTTTCGAGCAAACAGTGATGAAAGAATTTTCTAGATTTTACAGTTAAAATTGAGAAGACCTGTATTTTTTTCCTCTGTTTGTGAAGCTCTGATGAGGAGAACACGGCCGTTTTATAAGGTATCTTAATTAATTCCCCATTTAAGGTAACCTAGGTGGATTCGCCAAGATATTAACATATAATGGCCAGAAAAGGTATCGCTGCATGGAGAGTTAGAATTGACATATGTACACTGAGCAAAAAATGCTCTATCATGATGACGCTCTGATTACGCCAATAAGCACAAAAAACCAAAAGTTTCACTCAAAACTCAATATAAACCTGAAAAGCAAGGAAAAATAAGTAACAAGGATGTCTTCATTTCTAAAACATTTTGATGTTCTAACAAGTAATGATTTGTTTCAAAACAATAATTTAAATAAAAGGAATTTTTATTTATATTAAAAATATGCAGGAAAATAATATAGCCATGAAAAGGAAAGAAGTAAAACATCGTCATTTCAAGTAGATTTGGATGTTCAAACAGTTCATGCTTAGTAAAGATTTTCAAACAATAATTAAGCCAGAACAGTTTGAAATTGATATTATGAATATGCTGGAAAAACAATCTAGCCGTAAAAAGGTAAAAAGAAATGATAAGAACGCCTTCATTTCAAGCACATTTGGATGTTCAAACAAGGTACAAGTCATATATGACATAAAATTTATGTGGGTTTAATGCATCATATATTTATACAACAAATATCTATTGCGATCCAAGCCATAGATATTTGCAAAATCGCCTTGTCACATTTTGGTTAAATGCTGTGATTATAAATTAGTCCTCCAACACGTGTAACTTTTAAAAGCTTTTTCAAATTATTTTGGAGTCTATGCTTGGCAAGCTCGTCATGTAGACATCATTGTTAGCTAAATTGTTTCTTAAGTGTTCTCAAATCAGTGAATGTACATAAATAAATATGTATATATTAGAGGTTTTGGTGCACTTAAATGTACTACAATTTCAATGTTCCGCTTAAGAACAAATTGAGCAACAAAAGGAATTCTTCTCATTACTGATCTAAGGCACAAAGAGTGTTACTTTTCTTCAAGGGGAAAAAAAGGAAGTAATAATGATAGCTCTAACCTGATGCATGTACAGCAAGGCATCTCTGAATTTGACAAGTTGTTCTAGCACTGTTGCTCATTGCAACGCAATTGAAAGTAATGAACCAGCAAATAAGTTGGGAAGACGGTCCCTGCATGCTTGCCCCATAAAAACTGCACCTTAACTCCATTTCTCTAGCTTTGAATTTGATGCACTGTGTAGCGTAAGAGGATAGAGAAAAGAAATTTGGCAGTAGGGAAATGAAAGCGAGAATCGAGTCCAAACACATATGGGTACCCAGAGACGATTTCGAAAGTCCGCATTGTCAGAAATCAGATTGCATTTCAGGTAGCCCGGTGTTGTAACAAAGACTAAAGCAAAGGATTGATAGGTATTACAAACATAAAACAAGGATGGGTTCTTACCGAAGAAATTTTGGAAATAAGGCCTCGCTTTTCGCGAAAATATCGGAAGTGGATTTGATGAATGGTTGAAGCCATTGAGAATTCCATCTCCATATCCGTCTGCTTGTCTTGCTTAACAGTAGCACACATCATTTAGTCATTACTTTTTTGTATTCATTACCTAAACTACACATAATCTATATAAAACCTAAATCGCGAGCAATCAGTATAATTTTTTTCCTTTTGAAGATGGGGCAATCGATATAAGAAATGGGTGAAAAGGAAAGCCTAAAACAGAATAGAAAGCGTCGAACAAAACCGAAGAAAGCCTTGAACTCATGCATTTCACAGTTAGGAAATTCCATCTTCGGTGGATTTCGCAAATGCTTGAAACGGTTGCTTTGATGTGTTTCTGCACAATTCTACAAAATATTGTAGAAAAAATATAATTTATTAATTTAATTTTTTTATATTATTATCAACATAAAATTTATACATAATGTTAAAATGTAAAAATAATATTAAAGGAAATGATGTTCTCCTTTACTCTTATAAATTTGAGTAATCGCGTATTGTTAATAGCAAAAACAATTTATAAACAATTATTATCTTACAATCACAATCAATTAGTGTAGTAAAATAAAATATTAGACTTTTTAAGGTTAGAGCTTCGAATCATGATGATTATGAATGACACAAACTGAATTAGAATGATTATCTTCATAATAAATCTCAATAAAAATCGATCTGAATTAATCAATCAATCAATAAAATATCAATAGTTAATTTAAATATATAAATATAAGTAAACCGAATAAGATTTTGATAATTGTATATTAAATGAGATTCATACATCATCCATGGTACATTATCAAAGTTCCATATTCATCTATCATCTTCAAAAGTTATATCCATCATCCGTAATTTATTATTAAAAAATTTCAAAAAAAAATCACATGTTGTTTTCATAAAATAACTAAAATTGCAATAATTTTATAAATTATAGAATCATTATTATTTTATAATATTAATTTAGGCTACAGTTTTATATATTAAATCCAATCCTATAATGAAATTAAATTTAACTTAAAAATGTTTATTTTCATTCATATAATGAATGAATGAATTAAATTAGTTATATCTATAGCCAGTTTTGCACTTGTTGAATCGGCTAGTTCACGTGAATGTCACACTCTGTCACAGATGCTGCAAGAAGAAAGTAGTGAAGCCCAAACTACTGGATAATGAAATGCTGAAAGCCTTCCTGCAATGATGTAAAGAAAGGGGGATGCAAATATAACTGGTTGATCTAGTGCATCAGTCTTTTCTGAGGGAGAGGATGGAACAGGATAATCTAAAGTTACTAAAAAGAGAAATGCTGACAACCTACTGCAAGAGGTTGCCCTCAAGTAAAGAACTATGACCAACAACAAAAATTGCCTCCGTAACGAAACCACCTTTACCTTCTCACCTAGCAGCTCTCACTTTGTCTCTATTGTGAAAACGTGAATTAATGTAATCACAAACAAGCCTGAAATATGCTCTCCCTCAGATATCAAGTGAGCTAGTATTTGTAGCCAAAGATATGGAAATATTCACACATGTTCAATTCAATACACATTAATATCAAAGATGCAGTTTCAGTCAAATCAACCCATGATTAGTTTCGCCAGAATTACAATTATTACTCAATGAGAGAAGTGCAGTTCTAATACAATTTTTGGCATAGAGTCCTCAATAAAGTCGAACATGACATAAAGTCATGTATCAAACTTTCAAATATATGTATGAGATATCCTCAAGTACAAGAATAGCTAAACCATAATAAAAATAGATGCAAGAATGAGATGAGTGATGAGTTTCAGAGTGAAACTGAATGAAACCTTGTATTCGGCCCTGCATCAATATATAAGTTGATCCCATCACCATGAATGTTGTCTTGGTATTTGAGAAGGTCCTGAATATTGTTGTCCTCCTCCCATCTGTGGAGAACCTGATGACTGCCATCCACCCATCTGAGCAGGTCCAGAGGGTGACTGTGGCGACTGTCCAAAAGATCGAGGTTGACGCCCAGGGAATCTCCACCTATTTTCATTTAAAACTCTATCAACATCTTCATTCCTCCCAACTTTCCCAAAAGCTACACGCAAAAACTCCTGCAATGCAGGGGTAACACCAATGGAATACTTCATCATCTGGTCCAGTATATCTAGGCTTTTGTCTAGCTGATCAGCATTGCAAAGCCCTCTGACTACAACATCATAAATAGAGGCATCCGGTTTAGGATCTTTCTCTCCCATTTTCATCAGAAGTGCAGCAGCTTCCATGTTCTTACCATTCTTTAGAAATTCACTGAAAACCCTGGTTCCAAAACTGGCAACCACCCTCAAACCAGTCTCGACCATCTTGGTAAAAGACCTTAGAGCATCATCAACCCGCTCTGCTTTCAAGTATGCATCAATCATGCTTCTATACATTGGAACATCCGGTGTCAAAGACTTCCCACAAAGTTCTTGAAAAAACCTGTCCGCCTCGGATAGCATCCCATGCTCACAAAACCTGGCGATGATATTATTATAACCAGCAGTGTCCATAGCAAAAGGCTTGGATCCCGGCTTCGTTCCTACCTTCTTAAAAGTTTTAATGGCCTCCTCAAAGTTCCCCAACTTAAAACACTCGTTCACCATGATATTAAAAGTATCTGAATTCACCGCCTGCGTGTTAGGAGGGGTATGATTATCCAACATATTTTCAAACAAGGCCCAAGCTTCTTTGTTCTTCCCATGTTTGAGTAAAACCTCCAAAAGGGTATTACAAGTGGGAGGAGGCATCTTAAATTTCCTATCCAACAACGACTTATACGACTCCATGGCCTCCTTATCCTTCCCCTGTTTAAACCACCACTCCATAAACGTAGCATTGACGACTCCATCATAAACCAAGCAACGTTCTTTAAGTTCATCAAACAACTCATTGGCCTTGTCCAAATTTCCCAAATTAAGAAACCCGGATATGAGGTTGTTGAAAACCAAAGAGTCGGCACCGTGCCCTTTATTCAACATCTCCCTTAACAGATCCACAGCTTCCCCAATCCTCCCAGCATCGATCAAGCCCTTGGTCAGGTGCCTATACGTCACAGGAGAGGGGCTAAAGGGTGCCCTCTCCAAAATCTCGTGGTAAACTTGGAGAGCAGTATCAACTTCACCCCTATCGCAATGGGTATTAATCAAATTGTTGTAAGAAACAACATTTGGAACAATATCAGATTGCTTGAAGAAGAAATGAAAAGAGCGATTGCCTCGTTGAAGCGTTTGTTGCGGACATGGCGGCGATGATAGCGTTACAAGTGAAAACGGTTGGACGAGTAGAGGAGAAAACGGAGGAACGAGCAAGGAGAGAGGCTGCGTCTAGGTCGGAGGCGCGGATAAGGGACTGAACACGGTTGTGAAGATTAAGGCGATGGCCAACGAGGGCAGAGGTGCTGTCTGGAAGTCTTGGGGCATTAGGGTCACGAGTTGGAGGGGAAGAGGGGGCATAGGCACGGAGGGCATGTATTGGGGGCTCAATCCGCAAACGGCGCTTGCGGCGGCGACGCTCCGCAGCAGCTTCTTCAGCTGATGTGAAGGCGTAGGATCTTTGAGGAGGGGGAGGAGGCGTGGGAGGATTCTGGATTGGGTTTTCATAGGAAGGGTTATGCGCTACATTGTGGATGAAGTGGGAGAGGGGAGTAAGGGCAGTGGGTTTCGGAGGGTGGTGGCTGAGGGAGCGGAGGAGGAGGAGACGGCGGAAGAGGGACATCGTCGAAATGCGAGGAACAGAAACAGGCTAAACCCTAGACGCAAACAACAGCTGCTTAAACCTTAAATTTGGTGCACTCTGCCGCCTCACATATTTAAACCCAATATTCATATGCAAAAATGTTAATCATGCATTACATCTAAATATTTGAAGAAATATTTTATAACAGTTTAATAGTGGAAAAGATTATTATTATTTTTAAAAATTTTGGGTTTTGAATACAAAGTTTGTAATAATTGTTTGCATTATTTAATAAATAATTGAAAATCTTCAAATATTTACTTTATAATTATCTCAATTTAATAAAAAATTTAAATTACTTAATCGTTTAATTTATTTTTTATTATAAGAAACTTTTGTAACAATTAAGAAAATGTCACGTAATACTTAGTAAAATACTTTAAAAAAATTCATTATTCTGGAAATCTAAAAATCTTTCACTAATGAATATATTTTTTCCAAATATTTTTACAATTTATTTTAAAGATTTGTATGATTCTTTTAAATTACACAAAACAAACTACTTCAGTTATTAAACGATAGTTAAGGGCATATCGTATAGGGGAGTACCCTCAAATTAATAAAAAAAATATTATTTTTAAATTTCAAAATATCATGTGATTTTTTTTATAATTACCTGTTTCAATCAATTAATCTGGATTTAATACTGCAGAAGTGAGAGAAACCCTTCTAACTTAATTTGCTCATTTGCAATACTAGTATTGAACCCTTACTTACTTAAAAAATCTAATATCTTATTTTATTAGACTAACTGTTTATTAGTAAATATATTATGTGACAAATTTTAAAATATCATAAATATTTTATAAATAAGAAATAAATTAAAAAATTAGTGTCAAAATAATGACAAAGTATGATTTCAAAAATCAAGAAACCATTTAATCTGGAAAATGTAATAAATTAACACTAAACAATGTAATTTTTTTTTATAAATTTTATTGGGTAAAGTACACAAATGGTCCCAACTATATGGTATTATTTTGTTCACTCCTTCGATTATTAAAAGTTACAAAATGATCCTCCGACATTAAGATGTTACTTTGTTGAGTCCCTTGATTATTAGACTATTTATATGTTCCAAACATATCCTTTTGCATTAAAAAATTGATAATAGTATGAGGTAGTCGTCAATCTATTGACTGAGATATGACAGTCGTTTGAGATTTTGGGAACATATTTTATCATATCACGATCAGCAGATAAACGTCCAGCTCAGACTACCATCAATTTTTTAACAAAAAGAACGAGTTTAGAACACATGAATAGTCGGGTGACAGTTTTGTAATTTTTAATAGTGGGAACTTAACAAAGCAATGTCCTATAGTCAAGGGACCATTTCATAACTTTTAATAGTTGAATAACTCAACAAAATAATATCCTATAATCGGGAGACCATTGTTATTTTGAGGCAACCTTTCATAATTAATATGCTACAATTAGGGTATTTTTCCAGTATTTGGGAGACATTTTTGCATAAATGCACTAATGCAGCTCAAAACAAGAAATATCAAAGTGGTATGACCATACAATCTAATATCAGATTAAAGACCTTCTCTCAGGGTAGTCCTAAAACAAAAATGTTAATAGATATCCTGGAGCTGGGAGGAGCTTTGATTAAACATATGAAACTAGTACAACCCTGAAAGTGAAACAGGTGCTGACACTACAGAAATAAAACTACCAATTAATAGTAGTAGAGACCTGATGATTCCATCGTCTGGACATTTGGTGCAGTACCACAGCCAGATTAAGATCAGGGTTTTAGGCTCCCCCGCCCTCTCGAATCTCCCACATAGATGGCAGAAAAAGTGAGTTGCAAAATCTCCCCACATAGATGGCAGAAAAAGTGAGTTGCAAAGTCCCCAAATGTGCTTCCTGCATCAAACATAAATAATTATAATTAGCAATGAAAAATCCATAGGAGCGTATGCAGATTGATAGATCTTATTAAGCTGCTTGACATAGTTGGTGTCGCCCAATAATTCGTTCTGATAGATACTGCCAAACACAAAAGAGAAGATACCAATAGATGATTTGACAAAATCCTGTTAATAATATTGAACATCTTACCTATACATCAAATCTTAACATTGTTGATAATCATAGGGTTCATTAATTTTGGGCGTGAGGGCAGGATTCATTTCTTTTTTTTTTATAGGAATAGGTCTCATTAAAAACCTCCTTCTTAGTAGTCCTTTACCATAAGGCAAGAACCGACTAGCGGAAGGAAGAAAAGTGTACCTCAATATATTGATTATAAATGCATTACATAATACTTAAAAACACTCCTAAAAGATACATAAAACTTGAACACACTCTGAAGAGACCCGTGCTGAAAAACCACTACCCAATTCCCTCCTTTGCTAGATTATCAGCTTTACAATTACAGCTTCTCGGAATCCACCTCACAATGACCTCATTCTCAGAAACAATAGACACAATATCCTTAACAAAATTTAAAAGAAAAGTAGGAACTGCTTCCTGTTGTTTCATCCAATCCACTCCACTGCTAGCTTACAATCACTCTCAATAATGAGCTTTCCTTTCAATACCCATTCAGATGACAGAAAGAGGTCTAAGCCTCTTTTGATAGCTTTCAACTCTGCTAAAATAGGAGTAGGGCCTACTTTTTCTGAAAACGACATAAGCTTATTCCGATTCCAATCTCTAAGGATTCCCCCAATTCCAGCTAACAACCCAACACTAGTTACAGCTCCATCCACATTTAACTTGAAAAAACCGACTGGGGGAGGACTCCAGCATACCACCCTGTGTAGATCCTTAGCCGCTGAAATATTATCTGCCATTGAAGGATCCCCAATTAAAGAATCCATTTGGATAGAGAGAAGAGGATACTTAGCTAGGAACCATTTTGCTAACCTTAACCGTACAGTGAAAAACAGTGAGGATCTGTCCAGCTTACCTCTATCATTTCTCACCACAAGTAAATGAGGTGAATAGAAAAGGTGCTTATGTGCCAAAACTACCATTTCCCATCTTGAAACCTCATAGCTAGTAGCACTTCCAAGTTTATTTACCATTTTGCATCCAGACAATGCTATAAAAGGAATGAGGTACAAAACTTTAAATCTAATGAAAAAGAACTCAAAAAGTTCGCCTATAATCTGAAGTCTCAACAATCCCAAGCAACTCCTCTATCCAGCAGATTTCAAGTAAGATATAATCATAATAGGATGCGAGTACCGAGGGGAAAATTATTTTTACCTTTTTGGTAAAAACGTTTGGAGAATGAGTTCGTGTCTATTGTGTATACCTATAATCCATGATCCCAATGAAGGGTTGCTAATGATTGCATATGGTTGTTACCTAGAGTTGAGGCAACTTCATGGAATCTTACCTCCTGGAAGGCTGGAAGACCACTTCATGGAAGTCACTTTCTTAATAGGATTTAATGCTTTGGAAGTTATCCTATCAATTCAATGGAGCTCATTTTTATTGGAAATAATCCAGAGAGGACATCTTTCCATTCTTTGGCTTTCAAAACCAAAAGGCCCTTTACCTATCTATTTCCACAGAAACTAAAAATTGAAATCTCAACAGTAAAAGTTTATTAGTAAACAAAAAAAATGATCGATGATGGTAGTTCAGTTTCCAAAATGATTCCCATGGTCCCATGGCATGTTAATAAGAAATTGATAATAGAACATGATTAATGTGTTCCGAGGATGATTCTCCTTGTAAAAAATGATCAACAGTAAGATACTAAAACATCAAAGCAGTTAATGAAGAGAGGAAAGAAGCTAGTTAAAGGATTAACTTGCAATTACTTAGAACTTGCCCAAGGATGACTATCAATGAATCCAAAAAAAATTACTTTTTTCTACAGAAAAGAATTTCAGCACCAGCTGCCTGAGTTTTAGACTTTGCATCTGATCGCAATTAGAAAATATGAAAAAGAAGTCCAGATTCCAACCTTACCACTAACTGAAATACATTTTACTCCTAAGTATATACGCCAATGATACCCAAAAAGACGAACCATCCACCCCTAACTTAGAGCACCTGGTTAAAGACTGGAAATCTCCTATCAAAATTTGAACTTGATATAAAAGTCCCTGGTGAAGAATCAGTCCTCTAAACCCTTATCAATGAAGAACTATTCCTAAACCACCCCCACAAATTTGAGAATAATATCGTCCAATAAATTAAAAATATTGATTTGCTCCAGAAAGTGAGACCTAAGTGGGAGTGTGGGACCAATTTAGCAAAAACTTCATAGAGAATAACATGCAGCTACTTTGGGGAAATATACTATATTCAAATTATTTAACTGAAATCTTATGCATTCATATATATTAGGTAGCATCGATAAATTAATCTTGCGTAAAATTAGAATCTACACAAGCTTCTGGCAGGTCACTTTCTTTCTTTCCTGTACAATAGAGAGGCAACGAACTACAAAAATGAATGCAATGTTTAAAAATGATCTAAAAGTAAAGAACTCAAGAACCACAAAGATAGTCCATCTCTATTCTCTAGCAAGTAACATTCAACGAAAGTACATAAAAACCAATCATTTAGAGAGGAAAAAAAAGTGGACAGGGTGGCAGCATCGTGCAAACAAGCTAAGCAGTAAGCATCATGTTCTAAAATCTTAAAAAGTCTAAACAAAAATAAGCATGAAACTAGAAATAGATATGAAAAATACCTGCAAATTGTATCTGGAGCGAAGTGTCCTTCAATAGCCACAAGCATAACAAGAGATAAAGCATCCAAATCCAGGCAAGGCCAAATAGACGCCTTGAGTTAAGACACAGCAAAGAGTGTAGGCAAAAGCCCAAAGAATGAAATGGGTGATGCAGGATCCTACTAGAGTACCAGAACCAAGAATTCTGCATTCTTTCCGAACAAATAGCAGGGGAAAAGAAGACCTATACAACCTGCGCATGGCAATGGCATTCAAATTATTCACTAAATCAGTCGGCGAGACTCAATTGAGCACATGACCAGGATGTACCCAGCAGGCGGCCAAGCAGTTGTCCCTCGTGGAAATTTCAATTTATCTATATTTTAGACATTTATTTATATTTTCTACTGATAATCTATTTTCACCCTATAGGCTCGTTCTCTCCTAAGATTTTAGAAATTACTCTCTAACGTAAATCCTGCTTCCATCCCTGCCTATGACATTCTATTATTTGCGCAATCACCAATTTTTTTCTTCATTAATTGTGACGATATAAGTCTAAGACTCTACTGGATAACAATTCCCAAGTTACTTTCAATGAAATAAAACTCATATAGAGGCACCTGAAAAAACCAAAGTCAAAGTAGCATACAGCTCTGCATGTCATCGCAGCAAGCGCAGATTCCAGAAGACCACTGAACAGACTGAGACTGCGGCGGTGACGGCCTTGGTTCAGCATCAACCTCGCCAACAGGACGAGGAAGGTTTTCTTCGTCAGACTGGCCCAAGGGTACGTAAAGCGGTGGGACATAGCTGCTGCGGTTTTCCATGCCGAGTTGATTCTGATCGGAAACAGCACTTGTCTTCGGTAGTGGCGATGAAATCAATTTGGAGCCTCAGATCTGAATCTGATGGCGTCGATACGGGCATTTCCCCCCCCCCTTCTATTTAGACTGTCGGTAAGATTAGAAAGTATTTCTCTTCCGGGTAAGTGTATCGTTAAAGTAAATTTGATACATTTTATTTGGATTTTGAAAATTAACTACTTAAAGTATGTCTTTTACGAAGTGGAAGATGGTGTGGCTGCTTCTACTTTTGATATCCAGTATTGTTTTGTTGGTCGGTTTTTAACTTCGAGTGTGGTCAACTTCCAATCGATGCGAACAACGTTGGCAAATGTTTGGCATCCTGTTGGTGGTATAGCTAACTTTGACATTGGTGAGGTAAGGTTCTTCTTTCGGTTATTCAACCCGGTTGATGCTAGCCGTTGGAATTGGGGGGGGGGGGGGACCATGGAACTTCAATTCCACTTGTTGGTTTTACACCGTCTTAGGCAGGATGAAGACCCTCTTCTAGTTCCGTTAACTCATTAATACTGGATCCAGGTGCATGATGTTCCTCATGGCTTCATATGGGAGAAAATGGCAAAAGCTTTTGGGAGTTTTATGGTACTTTTTTGGAGTACGACTCGGCTGCGATCTCTTTGGGATATGGCTTCATATAGATATCCGATTGCCTCTAAAACGACGGAAGAAAATACTCCTCCCTACGGATCATCCTCATTATGTCCGGTTTGAATATGAGAAACTCCTCTTTTTTGTTTCATTTGTGGTATTTTGGGGCATGGGGAAAGCTTTTGTCCAGTTCGTATTGCCCATCCCGATCGTGATAGTGTTTGCTTGGGATAACTCCTCCGGATGCCGTTACGGCGAGCTGTTGCACCGTCCACCTTTGGCTCAGGGAAGCTCCTGAGATTCATGCGGATTTTTCGGGTAGTTCTAAGGGAGTACTGAGTGGGGTGGTTAAACCCACGTTCTGTTTCCAGCAACTTGATTATGAGAGAGCCTCCACTGCGCCTGATGTTGTGGGCCACTTATGGAATTAAATGGTGGGCCAATACACAATGATTGTTGCTGAGGATGATGGCCTAATTGGGAATTTTGAAGGTATTAAACGTCCAAGAGTCCAACAATCTCCGCCTGGATTTTCTGCTTCTTCGGATTTGAATGGCGTCCAAAATCTGTTATGGGCAGGCCTTGTTGAATAAGCAGCCGCCAGCAATGAAAATACTAAACTGGAATGTCCGTGGTCTGGGAAACTACGGCTATAAAACGTCTCGGAAACAACTGAGAGAGGTTCATCCCAAATATTTTCTTATGGAAACAAAACTTTCTAGTAATAAAATGGTGTAAAGTTTGTAGGAAATGTGGTCTTGATTTGAATGGCAGTCCAAAATCTGTTATGGGCAGGCCTTGTTGAATAAGCCAGCCGCCAGCAATGAAAATACTAAACTGGAATGTCCGTGGTCTGGGGAAACTAGGGCTATAAAACGTCTCGGAAACAACTGAGAGAGGTTCATCCCAAATATTGTTTCTTATGGAAACAAATTTCTAGTAATAAAATGGTGTAAAGTTTGTAGGAAATGTGGTCTTTCTCACGGTTTGATGTCAGTGCTGATGGTCAAGGGGTGGTCACTCTTTAGCTTGAACACATAATCAAGCCCTCCTGTGCTAAGGCGCTGTCCACTGATCGTCGGTGAGTTGACCACCATGATAGCTTCCTTTTTGTAGGGGTAAACGGAGATCTGGTACTTTTATGCCCGTATGTTTCAAGTTTCATGTGCATCTTAATGTTTCCACCTTGGCTCTGCGTCTTTGGAGCTCGCCCTCAGATGAAGATGCTGATCGTTTGCTCCAGCTGGTTCTGGGAACTTTTGCAATTTGTTTTTTAAGCTTTGTTTTAGTGGTTATTTCTTTCTATTTTCACTTGCTTTATTTTTTGTTTCTTTTTCACCGGTTGCTTTTATTTCCTGTTGGTTTCCCCGTTTCTGTTATTAATGATCAACTATATTGTGTTAAAAAAAATCTTTTTACAAAATATATTATAAATATTTAAGTATTGTCAATAAAAATTACAATTTAGTATTATTATTTTAAATATTAATATAAAATACATAAAAATAAAAGAATCAACTGTTTAAAAATTAATGATATTAATTTTATATATTATAATATTATATTTATATAATACGATAATTATTAAAATATAGTTTTTTATAAAAAAATATATTGAGACACATACATATATTAAACATAGTTATTTAATTTTGTATCATTAAAGTTTTAATATTAATATTTCAAATTATAACAAGTTATTAGAAATTTTAAAGCATTATATTAAAATTAAACATTCTAAATAACACTAAAAGTACTAAATTAATATTAAATAAATCATCCAAAAATTTAGAAAATAATATACTAATAATTATTCATATTATTTGTATTTGTACACCCAAAAATTTCAAAGTAAGAATCTCTTTTGATATTTAATTCGGTTTAGTATCAAGAATTAGTCCTAATTTAATTAATATATTAGATCGATCTAGATATCAAATTATGTTTTTGGTGATTTTAATTGTAATGTCATTTATGGGTAATGACTATTTTAGAAGTTGTATAAGTGTTGGGAAAATTAACAAATGTGGCTAGTGAGTTCATGAATCATTTAAGTATTTACAAGTAGTAGTATATTCTAATGACACTCAATCATTTTACAATGAATATTCAAATATGTTATACTCACTATTGCTCGATCCTTACATGATATGATTATTTTTATAAAATGTTCAGTTGATACATTATTATTGAATTTCCTTGAGTGCGTCATGATTCTTGATATATTATTTGTATCAACTGAGCTGGATGGTCATTTATCAAAAATATATATATATAGGAGGATTATTGCAATTATCCCTATATATTGTAAAATTATATATTTTTTGGTCGAGTTGGATATGATATTTTTCTAAACTCAAATCTGACTCGAACATAACCTTAAAAATTTTGACCCGATCCGATCTAAATTCATTTAAAAAATTGACCCAATTAAATAGAATCGAGTCAAATTTTTTCGGTTTGGGTCTCGTACGCATCCCTAGGTTAGAGTGGGTTAAGTGATCAATTATATATATGTATGTATTCTTTTTGATAAAATATCTATATTATTGAAACATATTATCTACAAATTAGAAGATATTAAAGTTTAAGTGTGTTTAATTTTAGATAATTTAGATGAGTGAAAATAAAATATTGAGATAAATAGTAAAATGATAAATATTCACAAGGAAAAAAAATGAATTAATCTTAACTTTCTATTTTCACTCATCCAATTGTTCTAAAATCTGTGTAATTAAAAAAAATTACATAGTGTAATATATCTTAATATATATATATATATATATATATATATTAAAAAGGGACATCCATTTATTTTTGATAAAATATCTATACTATTAAATCTTCTCATCTATAAATCAGAAGATATTAAATGCTTAAGCGTAACCTTACGTCCCTCTTGTATAATATATCGCCAACAATGTCAACTAAATTCAATTAACTATTTGATATTTATTTTGTAATACATCAAATTAGATTCCCTAAATATTCTATTAAAAATATATTTAGCATATTTAGTTATCCAATCTGTCAATGTACAAATTTAGTTTAACTTGGCACACGACAAACCACGAGTATTTGATAACTAGTGCATATGTTTTTATTATATTATTAATATGGGTAAGTATAAGGAAATATCTGTTTAAAGATAACTCTCAACCTCTAGACATTAAATATTTATACTCCTGGTATTATGGTGCTCAAACCCGAGTCATCAAAGAATAACAATAATTATTTTACTACAGAGATCACTTGATTCGTGTTGTGCATATATTTTTTAAAACAAATTACGATGCTTAAATATTTAATTTCTTATCCTTAAATTAAAAATATTCTGTTTAGCCTCTTGGAAGTTGTAATGATTGTATATAGTAATCTGTAGAATTTTTTTATATAATTATTGTTATATAATCTATTAATCTAGGTAGACATTATAAAAGTTAGGATGGTCCTGACAATCTAATTTACTTCGTTTAACAACTCCGGACATTAATTTAAATGAAGTAACCTCTAATTTGATATGGACTCTACCAAGGAGAAAGCTTAACTATTCACCCTATGGTGTATGGACCAAATTATATATCGGAAACGATTACATAACGAAAGTTAAAGATTCATCAAAGGTTTGATGTAAGGTTGTTGACAAGCCATGTTGAATCTCAATTTGACACCAATCTAAAATTCAAGTAGAAAGATGGAAATAAAATTATTAAAACAAGATAGCAAATAAATCATAATTTATCTAGAACATTCAAGAAATAAGAGAATAATAATATGATATTAATTTTCTAAAACACATAATGAAGAATCTTAGAATGAAACCAATTATCTAAAAAAAACATTTTTTGTGTAAATAATTATACAAATAAAATTCATAAATTATAATACTTAAATTTTAATTAAATATGTTCGTTTGTTAATTTATGTTTGGTTCCTTTTGAATTAATTGTGTCATATGTCCTCAAATTCTGATTCTCATTCTAAATTGGTCCTTAAACTTTTGAATATTCTAATTTCATTCCCAGACTATGACTTCATTCTATACTAGTCCTTAAACTTTTGAAGATTCCATTTTATCCTCAAAATATGACTCTCATTTTAAATTGGTCCCTAAACTTTTGAATCTTCCAATTTCATTCTCAAATTCATCCAAATATGTAATTAGTTTCAACCATAATCTAACCTAAATTTTATTTTTTAAAAATAAATAATAATATAACTTGACCTATGGATTTTATTAACAAGAGATATGGTTAGAGTATACATATAGTTTGGGATGAAATTGAAATGTAAAAAAAAGTTTAGGGACTAATTTAGAATGAAGATTTAGTTTGAGGAATAATTTAAAATGATAATCATAGTTTAAGTATGAAACTAAAATATTTAAAAGTTTAAGGATTAATTTAAAATAAGAATAATAATTTGAAGATATATGATATAATTAACTCGTGATCCTTTTAATCTTTCTTCAAATATCTGAGCAAGATTGACCGAACATTTTGACTTTGTGGAGGTTGAGAAGGCAGGCAAGTAGGGATGGCAAACGGGCGGGTCGGGTGCGGATACCCCTCCCCCATCCCCATATCCACCTAATATTTTTCAATCCACCACCCGCCCACCACCCATGATGGGTATAAATTTTTAAATCCACACCCGCCCACGCGGGTACATTCTCAAATCCATCCCCACTACCCACTAGCGACGTACCCGTCTAGACCGCCTGAAAACAACTTTTTTTTTTTACGGAAGAGGTTTCGGGTTTGGCTTTTATGAAAGCAATGTTATGTAAAGATGAATTTATATTTACAGTCATTCCAACCAGAGTCATAAATTTGATGAAATTATTAATGTCTTCATCACGTTCACAGGTGCGGTCAATAAAATACATTTGTGCTATGCTTGAGACCCTCTGGAAATCTTTTCAGCTTTGAGTGTATATAATGGTTCATACTCAACGAAGAGGTTTGACAGGTAAAATTTCAGAATAAGTTTATCTACACCAAACATATGGTATCTTGCTAATTCACAATTCACAATTCCAAAATAAGTTTGACAGGTACAATCAACTCAATGATATCAAATACTTCTTGTGGCACAAACAATATTCCCAATAACAATATTTGGTTAAATACATGTTATATCTTATACAATATTACAATTTATAAATTAGTCTCTAAAATTACACCTAAATTCATAATGGTCCAAAATTTAATGGATATTTAGCGGCGCGGACGGATGCGGGGCGGGTAATGACTCAAACCCATTACCCGCCCACTACCCGCGACGGGTATCACTTTCTAAATCCACACCCGCCCACTACCTGCTAAAATTATACCCATCCCCGCCCTAATTGGAGCAGGTACAGTGCAGAATCTACGAAACTATACCCGTTTACCATCCCTACGGGCAGGTTAAACCTAGAAAAAGAGCAAAAGGGGTCACATGGGAGAGAGATGGAGAGGACCAAGAGCGGCATAGTGCAGTGCAGCTATAGCAACAAGCATGCTTAGCGGGATCCGGTGTCATCCTGTATTTACACTTCCAAAATTTGTCAGCTGAAATAAAAACAAAGCAAAAAAGAAAATGTCCTTAATCCCTATTAGGGTGAATATTAAATTGAGTTTAATCTAATTAAGTCAAAAATTTAAAGTTAGTCGAGTTAGTACATTGTTTTATAATATATATTTTACTGTAACTATCGTTAAAAATAAGTCAATCAATCAATGTTTGACTTATGATTTTGTTTTTATTTCCTTGATTTTTTTTTATAAAAAATTATAATTTTTTAAAAAACTCAACTTTTCCTATTTTTCATAAAATGCACCCAAGACATTAAATTTCGACATCGACTATCACCACTATCGGCGACTATCAACTCACTCACTTATTGGGATGAATTGGTGTTGGAATTTAAGGATTTAGGGTTTGAAGCTACGATTGATGACGGCAAGTAGGGGCGACAGTGGCGATGGACAGCTGGTGGGTGGGATAGTGGCGATGGACAGCTGGTGGGTGGGATGCATGCTTTGGGATTAAGGATTTTGAGATTTTTTATAAATATTTTAGAATTTCTTCGAGTAGTGTTTTTTAAAAAATAATAATAAGTTTAAGTATTTTAAAAATAAAAGTGGTTCACGAAATCTTTTTAACTTTTATTTTGATCGAGGCACCTAAATAATAACATTGAAAACGTAAGATATCTAAGTTGACCAAATAAAAGTTTAGGCATCTAAATAAAAAAAGATGAATAATTTAGACATTTATTTTTATATTAAGTCTATTTATAATATTATGGTGCTAATTGATTCTAATTTAAACTATTTCTATAATTATATAATATATATATATATATATATATATATATATATATTATTATGGTACTAATTGATTCTATATATATAAAAGTGGTTCATATTTTTTTTGTATTTGATATACATATATCATGTAGAGTTTAGAGATTCGACTTAAACTTAAAAATTAATAAACTAATTATAAAAATTATTCAAGTCTTATTCTATAAACCCATGTTTTTTTAATTAAGTTAAAATTATAAAATTATAAATCAAATTAAAATTTTAACAATAAATTAAATTAATTCAAGTAGAATCTTTTTTACTTGCCTCTTATGAAATTTAATCTTATAAAATAAGCTAAGAGGGAAAGATCTTTGTTGGGGCAGCTCTCGTCTCATCAACCAACGAACCCTTTTCTTCCAAAGAAATAAAGACCTCGAAAGCGATGTCATTATGTTGTTATTTTTGTGTGATGTAAGAGAGAGAGAGCATGAAAGATTCCTTCTTCTCTCATCTTTCAAGGCTAAGAAGATTATGAAACGAAAATAATAATATATACTAGCATTAGCATGAAAAAAAACTGTAGGCCTTGGAAATTGATGCTTTCGTCATTGTTGTTCCCTTTACAGGCTCCATTTCAGAAACTGGGGCACGCGAGACTCCATAAAAAGGAAATATCGTCTTACTATAACATAATAATATAGCTCTACTATAATTTAACCATGACCTGTCTACATCAGAAGCAAAAATCACAAAGCAAGTAAATGATCGTAGCTGGAAAAAGCTATCATATATAACAGAACCCAAAACCATGCAATATGAAAGTACCCTACATTGCTATTTTTAGAAGCTGCCCCTATCTTCTAGGGTCGAGGTTCCACAAAACGTTAGATATATAACACTTGTTTTAATCCATCAATCTAAAGATTTGCATGTTTGTAGGGTGTGGTAGGGGAGAGTTTGAGGGGCAAATGTCATGAAGACATGAATGAAGTATCTTGTCATCTGATTTTTGTCATCTTCTTCTTCTTCCCATTCTCTGAATCTTCAACTCTGCCAGCTTATTCTGTTCTCTCCTTTTCTTTGCTTCTTCCTGATAGATTTGGGTTGAACCCTTCTGAACCGAATCTATCTCTATTTCTTTTTCTCACTGCAACACCTTCCAATCCGTACATAGCCTCCATATTTGGTATATTGTTAAAAGAATAGGATAAATTACACTTTGGGTAACAAATTTTTATATTATAATCAATGTTAGTGTTATATTTTAAAATATTTTAATTAAGAGATTGGGCTGTTAAATTGAAAACAAACAATGATGTGATAATTTAATTTGACATAGGTTGGTGTGGAAGTCAAAAAATAATGTTTTATTATGCAAAGTACATTTCGGCCTCATTAAAAACTATTATTGATCTCGTATTCAAATTGGAAGTCGAAGTTTCAATTTGAAAGTAAAGAGTATCGATACTAGTTAAGAGTATAAATACAAAACCTCGGGATATCGATATTCACTTTGAGTCAGTACCAAATTTAGGTTTGAGGTTTCATTAATTAATGTGATTATTGATACTCTCATACGAGCATGAATACTCTCCTCAAGTACTGATATCATTTTCACAATCAAAGATGTAATAAAATACCTTAATATTGATACCTTACCTTTTGTATTGATATTATATGAACAATAACGATATTCTAGGCCATTTTTTCTCAATTTTCTTTATGCATTCGAAGTAGAAGTGACCAAAACTCTAATCAAAAAATTGATTTTTTCGACTCAACTCAAAAACTTGAAACAATTCAAGTTCAAATCGAGTTATAATATACAACTCAAATAACTCAAAATTTTTAGTAATTAGTGGATTGATTTTAAAGTTGAGTAGAATCCCTCAATTTGTTTGATTATGAAAAAAATATGAAGAAATATATATACGTATTGTATATGGTTGTAAAAATATTAAATTGGAATCAAATAAAATATTATAAATATTTGCAATTAGATTTAAACAAAAACTCGACTTGACTCTATTTGACTAGAATTTTATAAACTCAACTCGGCTCAAAAAAATTTAAAATCAAATTTAAGTTATAAAATATGACTCGTCAACTCGAATAACTCAAATTTTTAACTCAACTCGATCAAATGCTCACCCTTAAATTTCAAATGGTATCTACATAGTTACATAGTTATTTAAATACCGATACCAAAATAAGAAAGATGGGCACTTTAAAACTTGAAAATCACCATGAAGCCAAAAAAACACACTCTAATTTAAGCCCTACTTGATTTCTAAGGCTTATGGAGTTACATAGGGTCATTTAACACAATTATAACACATGTTAAATAATAGATGTCATAATTCGAATCTAAAGAATGCATAAAAACTTAAAACATTCAACATGCTCGCACAACCAACAAGGCATAACATTTATGAAGTTCATGTAACATTCAAAGTTGGAAATGTATTATCTTAACACTTGAATCTTGAAATGAAGCTCATTGTTCTGCAGCTTTCACCAGGTTTCTCCTTCCCCTTGGCACTAGATAGCTACTCAAGCTCTTGTATTAATCAAATAGGTGTACAATGAATTACTAACATATTTAAGAGTTTAAAAGGAGAATGAAAAATGCACTTAGGAAGCATAAAATGAGCTCTAATCATCTGAGCTAGCTCTTAGGGTCCCTAAAACCCCAAGTAACTATCTCCCACGACCATGGATTGTATTAATCTCTTCATCAAACTTAAAAGGTGTTGATCTCGACATTTACCTTCACAAATTAGATTAGAAAACCCAACACAATAAGGTTTTCGCTTTTAGTGCTACAAGAAAAGTTTGACGAAGAGAACAAATTGTAATAAAAGATCAGGAAAATTTTATCTTTTCTTTCATTTTTTGCGCGAGTGACTTCATCCAAATTAATGTAATTAGCCTTTCAAGCCCTTAATGGTCTATCTAATTACTGTCAACTAAGAAATCCCTCATTTTATGATTGTTCATTTCCATTAGGTTCAAATTTAACTAAACTATTTCAATCACATAACCACATCGGTATGTAGACCTATCGGGTCAACTCACATATGTTGACTCAAAATTTTTGGACATTACAACTTTCCCCTTATTAGCAAAATTAAGAAGTGTGTTGCATGACTTGCCTTGCTGGCATAAGCTGTTAGCATAAGCTACTAAATGGTAGTTAGTTTGTTAAACGAGCAGTTAGCTTGTTAAAAGCAGTTATGTGCTGCTGAACTGTGTATAAATCAACCTTATTGCTTTGTAATCAAACAATGCATTTTTTCTCAATTTGTTCATTATTCTTCACCTATCTTCTAACATGGTATCAATCGCCATTGATCTTGGGGCTCTATGATTGATTTCCGCTGCAATTCTTGATGGAGTTTACAGCGAACTCAAAGGCGTTTACTCACAAGAAAGTAAACGTGGTGCTCGACGAGATGAATTTTCTTCTATGGAAGCAGCAGATTCTGCTTACCATTAGAAGTCATCGTTTGGAGAGGTTACTTACAGGTGCAGCAGTTACTCCACCAGAAACTCTGGTTGATGGTGATGGCACGGTTCGTGTCAATGATGAGTATGAAGAATTTGTGGCTCAAGATAGTGCCCTCGCATCATGGTTGTTGTCCACAATCAGTCCCCATCTTCTTCCCCAATTCGTAGGTGCTGAAACGGAAGCAGCTGTTTGGAATACGGTACTCCACTTCTTTGCCAATCGATCAACGACAGCAGTCATGAGTCTCCATTATAAACTCCAGTCGCTGAAGAAAGGTGGTGACAGCATGCGTACGTACCTCACACGGGTGAAGGAGGTATGTGATGCGTTGGCATCTTGTGGCAGTTCTGTCCCACAAGTTGAACAGATTGCGAGCATTCTCAAAGGGCTTCCTAGAGAATATCAACCCTTTATGGCGATCATCACATCCATGAGGGAAACCTTGTCGTTAGATAGCATCTCTACAATGCTAATTGATGCAGAAACGCAACTAGTAAGCTTTGAGGATCAGCTGGATTCCTTACCTATGAGTGCAAATGTTGCACAGGGCGATGCTCGAAATACCTCACTGATGGGCAACAATTCTGATCAGAGGTCTGGCCATTCCTTTCATAATCGAGCTGGTGGAAGAGGTCGTGGCAGATCTATGATTCAGTGCCAACTGTGTGGCAAAGTGGGACACCTAGTCGATCGTTGCTGGCATAGGTATGATAAGGATTTCTCGTGTGTTACTTCTGGAAATCAAGGGCAGTTTCAATCAGATTATAAAATCAATTCCTCTTCTGGAAATTTTACAATTCCTTCTACCAATGATGGCTGTGAGTGTTGTATCAAACGTAAGAGTGGATCTTCCACAGGTGACCAACCACAAGCTCATACAGCCTCCATACAATCTGAACGTTGGGTGGTCGATACGGGAGCCACACATCACGTTACCTCAGATGCCAATACCCTGCTAAATGCTTCTGAGTATCGTGGTCCAGGTAAACTTTTAATTGGAAATGGTATGCCTCTTGATGTTGTTTCGATTGGTGATGCTCGTGTAAATACCAATTCAAGAGTACTTGTTTGCATGACTTATTGCATGTTCCACAAATAACCAAGAATTTGCTCTCGGTTTCCAAGCTTGCTAGGGACAACGACATTTTTATTGAGTTTCATACCAATCGATGTTGTATTCGTGATGAAGCCACTGGGAAGTTGTTACTTCAAGGTGAAGAAAGTGATGGCCTATACTTTTTCGATATGAATAATAAATCCTCAGCAGTCCATGTTGCTCAAGCAAATACCTGTGTTGGATTGACTGCATTGGATTAACTTTGGCATCGACGTCTTGGTCATCCAGCTGCTGAGACTTTAGCAAATCTAGCTTCTGAACTAGGATTCAAATTCAAGTCTAATGTAAATAAAGAATGTGTTGCTTGTCATTTGGGAAAAAGTCATAAACTACCTTTCAATGAATCAAATTCAGTGGTTTCTTTTGCATTTGAACTTGTGTACTCGGATTTATGGGGGCCACCACATGTATCTTCCAATGGCTTTAGATTTTACATTTTATTTTTCGATGCTTTTACTCGCCATACTTGGGTTTACTTGTTGAAACACAAGGATGAAGCATATACAACGTTTCAATTATTTCAGAAGCTAGTAACCAATCAATTTGGCAGCTCGATCAAAGCATTACAAACAGATTGGGGTGGTGAATTCAGAAGCATTTCATTGTTGCTAGCCCGTGATGGGATTGTCCACAGACTAACATGCCCACACACCTCTGAAAAGAACGGTGTGGTGGAGAGAAAACACCGTTACATTGTTGAACTTGCCTTAGTTTTATTAGCCCAAGCTTCATTACCTATTAAGTATTGGTCGTATGCAGTGGTTTCTGCAGTGTATTTAATTAATCGCCTACCTACCAAGGTGCTACAAGGTGTGTCACCATTCGAGAAACTGTTTGAAAGAAAACCTGAATATTCCATGATGAAGGTTTTTGGTTGCCAATGCTTCCCTCATCTGCGTATGTTTCAAAGACATAAACTGGCCTTCAGGTCTCAAGAATGCACGTACTTGGGAGTTAGCCCTCAACACAAAGGGTTCCAATGCTTGGCACCCGATGGACGAGTTTATATTTCTCGTCATGTTACATTTAATGAGTTTATTTTTCCTTTTGTAGGGAAAGAAAACTGCACCTCGGCGAAATCTGCAGTCAGTACCAGCTCGAACTCGCAGCCACTTCAAATTGTTGCAACAACTAAAACCTTCTGCCAGCAATTACCAAGTCAGTTACTAAATACCACCACCGTGCATGAAGAAGATGGTAATGCAGAAGTACATAATGAAGCCGAGTCACCAAATATCATCACCGTGCATGAAGAAGTGAGTAATGCAGCAATTCATAATGAAGACGAGATGGTTAATAATGTAATTCAGCATACTCCGGATAGTTCTTCACAACATTCCTCTGAGAGTGTTACTGGTGATATTGTTGATATGGGTACTAAAGTTAGTAACATCCCAGATGATGGAATGCAAGACAGTGATCTTGAGCCCGATATTGATGTCCCACCCAGTCCTGAGGCTGTTAACAATTTACCTCAAACTCGTGTACATCACATGATGACACGTAGCCAATGTGGGATCTTCAAACCTAAAGTATTTTCATCTACACTGGATGATGATACCCCTACAACAATCAATGCTGCTCTTCAGTCTCCACAATGGTCTGCAGCAGTCCACGATGAGTACAATGCATTGATTAATAATGATACTTGGACACTAGTCAGTCTCCCCAAAGATAGAGTGGTTGTTGGGTGCAAATGGCTTTTTCGGATTAAGCACAACTCTGATGGATCGGTTAACAGATACAAAGCACGACTAGTTGCCAAAGGGTTCTCACAAATTCCAGGCTATGACTTCAATGACACTTTTAGTCCTGTGGTACGTTTTACAACATTCTACATCATATTGTCTATAGCGGTGTCGAATGGGTGGGAGCTTCGACATGTAGACATCAACAATGCTTTTCTCAATGGAGATTTAAGCGAGGAGGTGTACATGCAACAACCTCCTGGATTTGAGAAAATTGATGATCTTGGTAAACCTTTGGTATGCAAGCTAAAAAAGGCTCTCTATGGGCTTCGACAAGCTCATCGCAACTGGCATGTCAAGCTAAAAGAAAATCTAGTTCAGATGGGATTTGCAGTGTCTCGAGCAGACTCATCTCTGTTTACAAAGCATAGTGATTAAGGCTACATCTATGTTCTTGTATACATCGATGATATAGTGGTTACTGGCCCAGCTCCTACTGCTATACAAAATTTTGTTTCTGTTCTTCAGACTCGGTTTTCATTGAAGGATCTCGGGGATTTGAGTTTTTTTCTTGGCATTGAAGTTAAATATATGAATAATGCTGTCATGCTGAGCCAAAGGAAATACATCATAGAATTATTAGAGAAAACGGGGATGGTGAAAGCAACAAACTGTGCTACACCAATGGTGGTGTCTCCCAAACTCTCTCATGAAGAAGGACAGCTGATCCAGAATGCCAGTGAGTACAGAAGTATAGTTGGTTCACTCTTGTATGTTTGTCATACAAGACCGGATATCTCGTTTAGTGTTGGCCAAGTTGCTCAACACATGCAAGCACCACGTGAATCTCATTTTGTTGCAGTAAAAAGAATACTGCGTTATCTAGCTTCTACTCTTAACCATGGACTTCTGTTTACTCCAGCTGCACGTGCATCAGACATAGTTGCATTTACTGATGCTGATTGGGGGGCCAACATCGATGATAGACGATCCATCACAGGTTATGGAATCTTCCTTGGCAAGTGCCTTGTCTCTTGGTGCTCAAAAAAGCAACGAAAAGTCTCTCGATCCACAATGGAGGCCGAATACAAGAGCGTGGCAGATACGACAGCAGACATCACATGGATTCAAGCTCTCTTGACAGATTTAGGTATTCCACAGAGCCTTAAACCTGTTGTCTGGTGTGACAACACCAGTGCGGTGGCCATGAGTGCGAATCCAGTATATCACGCCCAGTCCAAACACGTTGATTTAGATGTCCACTTTGTGCGTGAGAAAGTTGATGCAGGACAGTTGAATGTCAGTTATGTTCCAACCATGTATCAAATTGCGGATGGATTCACCAAGCCATTGGCCAGGACTGCATTTGAAGAATTTCGTTCAAGAATATGCGTTTGTCTACTCTAAAGGAAGGAAGAAGCAGGGAGAATATTAGCAAAATTAAGAAGCGTGTGTTGCATGACTTGCCTTGCTGGCATAAGCTGTTAGCATAAGCTACTAAATGGTAGTTAGTTTGTTAAACGAGCAGTTAGCTTGTTAAGAGCAGTTATGTGCTGCTGAACTGTGATACATCATCAACATCGAAACATAAAAGATATTACAGATGCACTTCATCTCCAGTGGTAGCAGCAATCGATAAATTATGGTTCAACCCTTATAAGACCTTATACGGTCCAATAAACCTCGAATTTAATTTTCTTTATGTCTAAAATGCAACACCTTCTTTCAAGATGATACTTTTAGAAAAGACTTTATCTCCCACGAAGAAATCAATATCCTTACACTTCAAATCCACTTTAGACTTTTGATTGTCAAAAGCTTCATTAACTCTATCCTAAATCAATCGAACTGTTTCATTGATTTCTCTGATCAAATTAGGCCCAACAAGATTACCCTCGCTAAGATTATACGAACACAAATGAGTCTTATACTTGTGTCCATACAACAACTCAAAAGGAGACATTTAAATGCTCAATTGACAACTATTGTTGTAAGAAAAATTTACAAGTGAAAGATTATCCTCCAAACTTCACTCAAAATCAATGATACAACATCAGAGCATATTTTTTCAAAATATGAATAACTCTCCCGATCTGGCCATCAATCTGGAAATGAAAAGTGGTATTGAAATGCAATTGAGTACCTAAAGTCTCATGAAGCTCACCCTAAAACTTTGATGTTAATGGAGGATTTCTATAGGATACAATCAACGTCGACACACCATGAAGCCTCAAAATCTTCTCGATGTACAATCGAGTCAATGTCTCTATGATGAAACCCATACACATTAACAAGAAATGAACGAACTTAATCAATCAATAATCACTCGAACAATATCATGCTTACATCGAGTTATTGACAATCCTGTCATAAAATCTATAGTCACACGATCTAATTTTCATTGTGTAATATGGATTGACTGGAGTAAACCTGAAAAGGTGTCAGCCTTAGCTTTCCAAGAAGCTAAGGACTTTGACACAAACTCGGATACATTTTTTTTTCATACTTGTCTACCAATACAGACAATAAGCTTTTGGTACATTTTATTAGTCTATAGATGCATTACAAGAGAACTACGATGAGCTTCTTAAAGGATTCTATCCCTTAACTTGGCATCAAAAGGAACACATAAGTGATCCTTGAAGTAAGATTTCACCATCTTGCAATTTGAACTATAATCTCCTCCTTGCCTAATCCAATCAAAACGAATACCAAAGCCGACATCTAACCTCTAACCCTCGTTTTCCTCAAAAATCAGGGTAGGCTCAAGACGCAACTCTGATAAAATCCCACCGCCATTCATGATACTCAAGTTTGCAAACATTGCTGAAGATCTAACACTGATTTCTGATTTAGGGCGTCAACCATCACATTAACATTTGTTTATATATATATATATATAACAATTTTTAAAACAACTTACAAAATCTTTATATCCAACGGTACAAAATGTTTTAGACACTGAAAAAATGTAAGCCTAAAAAGAAAAATTGTTGATGCTACACTTATATTTTAATCGATAGAGCTTTTAGTATTGGAGCATCATGTGATGGAAAAAATACGAATCAAAATACATAGTGATATATGAATAAATCATATTATATTCTTAAAATTTTTAACAGTAACAGATTGTAAAGGTTGCAACATTTAGAAAGTGTTTCTTAAAAAAAGCGCAAGGCAGATTCTCCCAAAAATCAAACAATGGTGAATCCCAAATCCCAATGTTCCATTTCACACCCACGTGGCAGGAGTACGTACAAGATAAGTAGATAATTTTGTTGGCTGGTGGGAGGTGCAATTCACGTGGAATGCAAGGAGCGTGGGATTAGCAATGAACAACGCTAAATTTTTTATTCTAATAAAGAATTGAAGAAAAACAAAGGCAGAGACACGCAAATTAAGGCACATCCCATGATGAACCGAAAAGAATAGAAGGGAACAATTATTTCTTGAAAATGTTAAGATATTATGTGTTTTTAGATATTTTTATATTTTTTATTTTTAAAATTTTATAAATTTATATTTTTTAAAATTTTATAAATTGATACCATTATAAAATCATACAGATATTATTATACATTCCTTTACTCAGCTAGAGGTTACAACCGAGGAAGTTTTGGATCTCTCTTAGATTCGCAAACGTGTCTCTAAAAACAATTATAAACTTATCACTTCTATGATTAATAAAGGATAAACTATAACTTTATTTTAATTTTATTTTGATCAATCTATTATTAAAAATAAGTGACTAAATACTGAGTTTACCCAATTAATGATACAACAATAGTTTTTCTCAAATCCAAAACCATATTTAGAATAAAGACGAGACTAATCCAAAAGATTACTTAAAGTGTATTAACAGTTCTATTGTTGAGTAAACTACACATTTAGTATCTTAATTATTAGTTTTTATTTGTTTTAATACCTAAACTTTTATTTTTTTTAAAATCATATATATCGTTTAGTTTTTGTTTTATTTTAATACCCATTAAAAACTTAACATTAAGTTTAGATTTTTTTTTTGAAAGTTTAGCTAATAAAACGGACTAAAACTGGTAGTTTAAATAATATGCGTGTTATATTTTCAATAGTAGGTACTAAAATGAAATAAAAAAAATTAAATATTAGACATAATTTTAAAAAATTAAAAGTTTAAACATTAAAACAAATCAAAACTAATAGTTTATATAATGTAGAATTATTTTGTTTGGACAAATTTACAGAACTAATATAATTTCCTTGATTATTTGGCTTACATAAACCATTACCTCCTAAACTATATAATTTATATCGGGTTATTATCTAAAATATTATTCAAAAACATTTTAACCACTCTAAATATTAAATTGGTACTTCAAATGTCCCAATCCGTTAATTATGTTAGAAAAAATTCAGTAACGAATCTTAGTAAGGCATGTCACAACTTAATTTCAATTTTTTGTAATCTGAAAATCTGTTAAAAAAATAAAATAAATAATATTTTAATGATTAAAAATAAAACATTTAAATCGGGCCTTTTACACGGCAAGTCGCTGCCGGAATTACATCTCTTGCTCCCGATGTTGTTAGGAAAGCATTTATCCATCAAAACTACCTTATCTTACATCAATCTCCAGATTTGGTTCATCGATTTGTGATGGTTCTAACGAAGAAGAGAAAGCGCCAGTGACCGAGATTGTTGATGAGGTTATTGACGATTCACAGATGGTCGCTGATTCTAGCTCCAAAATAGAAGAAGCGCCAAAGAAATCATATGCATCTATTCTGAGGGTTAAGAACGAGAATGCAATCCATGTATCAATCCCTACAAATTCCCCTGTGAAGTCTTCAGCAAAATCTCATGAGCAACTGCAGCAATGGCTGCTCCTGCAACAGCATCTCATTCACAAATTTCCAGCAACAATCAAGAAGGTCTCTCTATCTACATCAAAGGTCTACCTTTGAATGCTACAGCTACACCAAGCATGCCGGGGAATGAATTTAAGAAGTTTGGACCTAGTAAGAGTGGTGGTATTCAAGTTCAAAGCCAGAAGCCCAGAAAGGGTTTTGTTTTGGTTTCGAGGAATTTGAAATGGTACGTCCTCTGCAGAGTGCTATAGAGGCTTCATCTATTAATATTGGTAGCCGTAAAGCAGTTGAAGAAAAATGATCTACTTCTCGAGATAACAGAGGTCAGTTCAACTGTCGTCTGACTCCGACAAAGTTACTCTCTCCCCGCGACACCGTCTCGTGGAAGGAATCGGACCAGGGAGGCGTTGGCTCATCAGTTGATGGGAGTGGTCAAGGATTATGCCAGTGAAAATGATGCTCTTAAGGGAGGTTTCAGGTGGCCAAAAGGGAGCAATAATTTTTTTTATAAATAAATATTTTAGGTTCCATTTTCTTAAATAATTAGGCAAGTGGTAATATTCCTACAAATTTACCTTTTTGTTTGTGAATGGAATTGGTACTTGGTAGTTTAATTTCGTCTTTTACATGCCAACAAGGCCACTATTTAATTAAAATTAGAACAATTAAACCGATTAACATTTGGTACATCTTCAGGTAGTGTCTCTAGCTCTGCAATTACATGACCTTGCCTTTCAACCTCAATGTTCCATCGCTTTCATCTTTATCAGATGCCTTGCTAGGGTCTTTAAACCCAACTTTGACTTCAATGTATCAAGGACATCTGCCATTTGGTACAAGTCAAATAAATAAGACATACGAAAAAACAATATATTTTAGTTACTTATTTTGAATAAAAAGAATACAATAGGTATTTAAATGAAAAAAATGATATTCCTGAGGAACTTATATGTGATATAAACCAATAGATAAATAGAGTCCCACAGAAAAATAACAAACCATAAGCCTCCTCTCTACATTGGACATTTTTATAATGGTAGAAAACAGTTAATTTCATGCGGAAACTAAAATACTAAAGACCATTTAACTAAACCACTTGTCTATAAGTACCCCAAATTCTTGTGCAATTAACTGTGTCTCACTCGTTCCAAAGTGCAAACATTGGGGTCTTATGAACTAAACCTATATTGCCATCTTCATACTTTGAACCCTGTACTGAGATGTAGCCCTCACCAAGTCCGAACTGATCACTAGCTAATCCAGTGGGGCCTTTTGGGCTCCGAGCGTTGGGGGAATTACGGCTACTTGAAGTTGCCAAGGATGCATCATTGTTTGCGTTAGTACTTTGAAGATGCTGCAATTCTGAATTCGCGCTCCAAACCATATCAGCCAATTCACCGGATGCTTCTCTGCTTGGTGTACGCAGGAGAGGTTGCGGACATGACAAAGAAGCATGAATTATAATCCTCAGGAGCAATGGGGGTACAGTCTTTCGGTGAGCGTTTTGCAAGGTCGCCCCCGATAAGAGTAGAGCTTGAGCAAATCTCTTCACGTCATACCGGCTTATGTCGAAATTGGTCACAGCACTTGTTCCCCTAAACTTGATCGCAGCAATATCATAAGCTTCGGCCGCTTCTTCTTGTGTGCCTACAATGTGCAACACAGATGATTATTGCTGCATATGAATCACAATTACGACGTTGCAAATTGATAGCTTAACTAGATTAAATCATCATCGAAGCATGCTGATGATCAATGTCAATTAATCGAGACAGAGCAGAAAAAGAGGTTAAGCTTACTAAATGTTCCGAGGTACAAGTCCTTGTTTCCGGCAACCCTTCCAATTCTAGCTTGCCACCTTCCATGCTGATGGTGCCTACATAAAAGTGCTTGACATGAAAGAGGAAAGAGTAATAGATATAAAGTTGGATCCCCTTTTAAATAATGTACCATGCAAGAACACACATTTCAGAATTTGGGATTTTATCTGCATGTAAATAGTAATGTTTGCCTATTATTGTGTATTATATAAATGAAAAAAGGCTGTAAAAATTGTGGCAAAACTTTATCAATGAGATCATTTTCTGCTTTTACCTTGTTACACCTCTGTACACTGAAGCTCCCCTTGAAAAACCACTGCTTTTCCTGTCAAAAAGCAAGATGTTATTCAATGTTACAGCTTCCTTTGTCTGTCCTTTTTTATTTAAAATTTTAAATGCACTAGGACTAGGGGTACCTTCTCAAATGAGCAACAAATTCTTGACGGGTCATGTTCTTCATCTCTTCCAGCTCCTTTTCGTAAGTACCCAACTAAAATCAAAGTATTAAAGATTACTTTCTTATATGATTCTGGTTTGGCAGTTACTCATGAAATCATGAAATAAAGTGTTGAAACCCTACAAAGAAGGAACTTACAGGGAAATTTATATGAGTTGTTGGACCCCAATACTTGAGAGCAGCTAAGTCATAAGCCCTTGCTGCTTTTTCTTCCTTGTCATAACCACCTGATCATCATACACATTTTAGACAAAGAATTATGGATTCAAAGAACAGAACCAAAGACAAAGATCTCTGTTCTTATGGTTAAACACTTAAAAAGTGCAGAAGAGACATGCAAAAGAATATAAGAGTTCACTTACCGAGATAAACTGCAGAATTCGAAGGATGAAAACCGGAAAGTGAATGAAACTTAAGCATTAATCAAATCTTTCTTTCCAGGAAATCGAATAAATAAATAAATCAGAAATCAATACTGATTGTTGCAGCAGCACTCACCTTGCCTCCCTTTCCTTGTTTGTCCCTCTTTTCTAGAGCTATTATCCCACAAATGAGCTTCATATCTTCCGGTCCATCTATGCCTGTTGAGTTTTCAAAAACATGGATTTTACAAAGGAAGTAAATTCTCGGTAACAATGAAAATGGACAGGTAAAAGTTACCTTGTAACACCTCTATATTGAGAAGTTCTTTGACCAAAAGTATCAATAGATTTACGAGGAATTGATTCTCTAGTGAGGGTTTTTCCGACATGTCGTTTCCGGTTATCAACGACATCCAACGGTGCAATTGCAGGCAGCCCATTTCGAGAGCTTGGGCTCATAGTAAGGGAGAGTGTCTGAATATTTGTTCATCAATTGAAACTTTCCCACCAGAAAATGGAGTTTGTCTCAACCACGACTTGAATCCTGAAACTGAAGTTGCACTATCAAACGGGACATGGTACATGCCGTTTTTTTTGTTGTGGTTAAGGTTTGGGTCACACTGTTGCAGGCTGTGGTGACCACTAGCCATTAGGGTTTGAGGGTTTTCGTTGTAATCATCATGGTAAGCTCGGATCAAATTACTGCTGTAATTTGGTGTTGCATTAACATTGATTCTCGTAGAACCAAGAACAGTGTTTTGGCTTTGGTCTTCGTTCTCCTGAGATGGAGAGTTTGAGTAACAACAACCCAAGAAATCTTCAAGTTTGGGACCCTGCTCACTTGCACTTGCACCTGCAACACCATTTTCATATCTCCAATCTGCAAATCCAGCGTTGGAAAACAAGTAAAAAAGTGAACCTATTATTGTTTTTCAGAAGCTTTCGATACTAAAAGAATCATGCATGGTGCAAAGTTAGAGCAACATACATACTAGAGCGAAAGAAAGAAGGAAAAAAGAACCTTCAATGGCGGCACCAGAAGAACGACGAAAAGGATCAACAACACAGAGAGAACCATCAGAACGCAAAGGCATAGCAGAAGGGAAACCTCCATGGTCATCTCTGCCAAAGCTTTCATCGATTCTAAGGTCTGGAGAAAGAGAAAACCCCAGCCAATTACTCATGATGGTGATGATAATTTTCTTTTATGGATTCAAAGGTGTGTTTATCTTTTGTCTCTCTGTGACTTGCGAGAGTATATGTTGTTGTTTTCTCTTTCGCTGTGGCTTTGGGACTCGAAATTCGAAAAACAAAGAAGAAATTTTATTTCTCATAAACAAAGCTCTATCTCGTCTTATATTCTGATTCTCAGCTCTGTTATCTGCATCTGTTTCGCTAATGGTTGCATTGGGTTTAGTGCCTCTCTTTCATTTCCTTCTCAGTTTTTGCAGAGGTGACCATCACACAAATATATCATTATGGTGACAAAATAAAAAGAAAAGGGTAAACTATCCATATTTCATCACTCATCTATTATTTAATTATTTAATTGGATTATTAAACTATTATTTTTTAAAATTATACATAATATTATGTTATTTAGATTATTGATCAATAAAATTTAACTGTGATATTTTTATTATATTTCAATATTGATATCACATTACCTTATAATAATATATTAATATTATCATTTTTTAACGACGGATAATTAAAATAGAATCAAAAGTAACATAAGATATATTTGATAAAAAAGTTTAATATAAAAATAAAAGCTCAAACTGTATCGTTTTTTTATTTAGGTGTCTAAATTATTTTTCGGTCAATCTAAATGTCAAACGTTATAAATGTTATCATTTTAAGTGCCCCAATCGTAACGACGTTAATTTTTTTTATTAAGTGATACATATCATATTATGGTAATTTAGAATATTTTTATTTAGAATAAAACACTTAAAAATATAATTTCTTTTAAAAAATCTAAACTTTTTAAAAATCTTAAAAAATCTCTAAACTCTGAAAACCTTATTCAAATCCTTATATCCATGTCAACAACCAAATCTTCACCGATGACACAGTCACCCGACGATACAACCACCATCACTAGCCTTTGAAATCATTCGCTGTCACCAAATGCTAATATTAAGGAAAGGGGACAAGAGAAACGGTGAAAATGAGAGGGAGAGGGAGAGGGAGAGGGAGGGGGGCGGGATGAGGAATTTTTTTAAAATATAATAATTTATTTTTAAATTTTTCTTAAATAAAATTTTTAAAATTATCATAATACAACATATATCATGTAACGAGATTTTTTAATTGTCATTACGGTCGAAACACTTAAAATAGTAATATTTATAATTTTAGACATTTGAATTAATCAAAAAAATAGTTTAGATGCCCAAATGAAAAAATCGATATAATTTGAGCACTTATTTTATATTAAACATTAAAAAAATTACATTATCAATACAAAAATTAAGTAATAGATAGATGACTAAATAATTAGTTTACCCTAAAAAGAAATCAGGATATAGCCGAAGAGCCGAGTGTTAGGAGCTATGATTTGCTACAAACATGATCAATGGATTCTGAAATTTTCAACACTGAAAACTAAATGTGATTTTTTTTGGATCGTCAGGATATGAGGCGAACTGATCTACGTCAAACATGAAAAGCGCTAAATCTCTGGTAAAAAGATGTTGTAGCTTGTCAGCAATTGGTCCACGTAAAAATGACAACAAGACCAAAATAGAAGACCGATGTGCATGCACATTTATGTGCCTGTTGTAACGAATTGTGGACGAAGCCGTATTACTCAGGTGGTTCTGCACCCATCTGTTGAAACTTTACATCTTGAAATGCTGAGTGAAATTCATGACAGATTGAGATCATTTGAAATGCAAATCCGTGGCCATGTAACATCGAAGTTGAAGAACAATGATTCTATTCTGTATTGGATGATGTCCAGCGAACTCATGGCCGTGTTGATTCAGATGCTAAAGCTGCTAAATCAGAAACCATGCGTGCCAATGGTTTTGTGCTGGCAAAATTGGTACGCTCAAAATTACTACATCAGTTTTTATGAGGTTTCTTGAGTAGTTTTCATGGTTGGGATTATGATTTATCACTTGAGAATCGCCTTCATGATAAAAAAATCTTCATGGTTCATGCATTTTATTTTCACTGGAAGCAGCCATCAAAGCTATTCCACTTTAACTTTTCTTACAAGTTGTGGGAACTACTCTAAAGTTTGATGATATGATCAAGAAGAAAGGCGGTTGTCTTTCCGATCTCCACATTGAATAGTATAAGCTTCTAATGGATACTCAGGCATCTGGAAGACTTTCTTTGCTCATTGACATCCTATGACACTTGAAGGTACAATTACTTAGCAAAATTTGCTGTAGGTTAATCATGTAGGAGTATTTCATTCCTCTGGGAACTTTTGTGTCATTAATGATGTGTTCACCTGGCATTCTCTTTTGAAATCATTTAGTTGTTTTTTAACTATGAATAATCTGGGTTGTATTCTACCCCATTATGTGATCGACATATTAGTGGCTTGTTGTAAGACAATGATGGCTGCTCTAAGTTATTGATCCTAGAATGTAAATTTTTAACATTTGGTTTATAGATAATCAAGGCTCAAATAATTTCTTGCCTTGAATGTAAAATAAGTGGTAGCTACTCGGAAGAATGCCTTTTTTGTAGTTATTATTGTAAGTAGTTTAATGTTATATTGGTTGAAATATCTGTTTGAAGAATTCCCATTTTTCATGTCTTCTTCAATGGTAGTTGTTAGTATGAAAATAGGTTATTAGGAATATAATGATATCAAAGTTTGATAGCCATTAGCAGAGTTCAAATTTGAAGCTGTTCAAATATAATGGATTATGCTGACATTCAATTCTGAGCAGTCTTACATGAATTTAATTCACTTGATAATTTGCAGCGTATTTTGTTTTAATTGCTGGAAAATATGGGAGATAGAATATGTTCCAATGATATATTGGTGGAATGTGAAATACAGTTGGAGCATGCAGCTCCTGATATATTCATATAACAAATTAAAGAAAGTTTCTAGGGGAGCATATGTTTAAATTGGTAATATATTTTAAATTAGAATAGTTAGTTCATTATAGATTCTTTTTTTTTATTAATTTCTCTCTATGCTGCTGTATCGTATATTACTGTTTCTTTGACTGACATTATTTGATGATGTAGTTGATTCGGCTGGTACCTGATGAATGTTCAGATAACAGATTAAAGGTACCACCTGCCAATTTGACCCATGCTATGGAGCTCAAACCTTACATAGAGGAACCACTATCATGGGCTGCCACATCAACTTCTAATACTCTTGATCTTCTTCCTATAATTTCATCTTGTCTAGTAGAGAATCTGTTGATGACTATTGGAAAACCTTGGAATATTGCTATGCAGCTACTGATCCAGGAGCTGCTTTACATGCATTCCCTGGATCTGCTGTTCACGAGGTATGCACTAGACAATAACGTGTAGACTAAAAATTCATGGCACATATGTTAATATTTGAAAAAATAAAAATGGTTATTTAGATTTTTTTTTGGAAGAATAGATTGTAAAATTAGGAGATACTGTCCTTGCCGAATTTGATTAGACTTCAACTCATTTTAAAAATTTACAATGAGAGTCAGTGTGATGCTACGTTCAGCTGTCTCTTCAGGTATTAGTGTGTGCAGTACTTCTTGTGGATAATTAAGAATTACCTATTTATAAGCGTAATTAAATTCTCGTATAGGCTATAAACATTAGGTTTGACAACTTTTTGTGTTTTTGTAAGTTATACATTTGGTGTTGCTTGCATATATCCATTGTAATAGCCTGCTATGCTACGAGAAATGTAAAAGCAGACTCAGAGAGTGGTTATTTCAGGTTTTCCTTAACCGATCATGGGCCTCAAATCGAGTTATGGCAGCTGATCAGTGAGCTGAACTCCTAAAGAGAATTCTGAAGGATAACTTATATGAAAAGCTTTCATATAGAGATTGTGAAAAGATTGAAAAGGATCTTAATCTGACCATACAACAGGTAAATTAAATTTTCTTAACTTCATGTAATACAAACCCCCCCCCCCCCCCAATGTTCCCTTCCATCTTGCGTAACCATTAATGTGCAATCAGTTTTAATCATTTGCTTGCTTTACACTAACTTATTCTCTATTTACAGGTGCTTCGTGTATATTATGATAAGCAGCAAAGCGTCTTAATAGATTTCAGGGTGTTCCAAATAGCAACGAGGAGCAGTATCAACGAGAAAGTAGAAAACGGTCATCTGATCGGAAAGAAAGAGACACTCAACAGTTAAATCAATAGAAAGTATAAAAGATGATGATGCAAGAACCATACAATTGGATGAAAAGGAGGTTGCTGCACTACCTGATGGCTTTGATAGATTAAAAGAAGACTATTCTTTAGCTTCTTAAGTGGGATCTGATGTCTTCCAAGCATATCAGGAAGCTGATTTTGTTAAAGCTGTGAATAAACCAGGGTCACTTGAAGAAGATGGGTGTTATTCCTTAATTAGCCAGAATTCCTCTTAAAAAATGAAGCCAACACGTAGAAAAAGAATCTCATGGACAGATAAAGCAGACAGGTAGAATGTAGTAATAAATTCTTTGGGCTGTGTGCAAATGAGAAACAAACTGAATAGGAAGTGGACTTAGGAGCACTTTTGTAGTAATATATTCTATCATATTCTTCTATTCCAGGACCACATGATTGGGAGAATTTTTTTATTTATGCATTGGTGGTTGTTTGTCTGGTTTATTTGATTGATAGATATAGTGTGACTGTCAGAAGAGGAAGATGTTCACAGTATATTGTGGCTCATGTTTCGCATTAATTGTTATGTGCAGGGAATTGGTAACCCAATATGCAAGATACCGTGCTTCCATGGGGGCAAATTTCACCGTGTAGATTGGACTTCACTTGCTGGCCTACCAGCATCTCCTCATTCTTGTGCAAGAAGAATGGCATCCCTAAATAGAAGTGCAAACTTTAGGAAAACATTAATGAAACTATGCAATATGCTTCGTGAGCGGTATATGATGCATGTTGAGAAAAAGCAAAATAGGTCATCCGACAATAGTGATTGCAGACTTCTTCAATTTTCATCAAGTCAATTTTCCAATGGAATCGAACATGGGGGAAAATACAGTCATTGAGGAAGAAAAATGGGATGATTTTGATGACAGAGAGATAAGAAGTGCTTTGGAGGATGTTATCCGTTTTAAACAGATTACAAAATTGGAGGCCTCTACCAGGGTTGGATCTGTATCTGCTGAGTGGTCGAGTGTAAAAATGAATTCAGAAGTTTATTTAACTTCTTATCTTAAGTCCCACATATATTTTCATTCCCTTAGTGCTCCTAAAGATACATAAATTCATCAAATTGCAGTTGGAAGATTTTTTTTTTTTTCATCAGTGGGCTGTTCCCCCCAATATTTGGTATATTATATTCATCTTGCTTATAAGTACTCCGAAATTATTGTCTTCTTTATTGTTACCTAGCAGGATCGACGAGAACCTGAAATGCTTCTGGCAAGTACTCAAGATGAAGATATAGAAATGCTTGGTGCTGGTAGTCGCAAAGGCTCTGTTCGAAGTTCAGAACACCATCGTTTTCATCAGAAGTTAATTAAGCTTTCGAATGTAGGAAATGGTGTTGACAGACAAGTACACGAATCATTAGCTGTTTATAATGCTGTTGAACTATTTAAGCTTGTATTTTTTATCATATCTACAGCACCACAATTTCCAAATTTGCTCTCAGAAACTTTGCGTCGTTATTCAGTGCACTATCTGTTTGCAGCTTTTAGCTATCTTAGAGATCGAAAAATTATGGTAAATATCAATTTGCATTTCTATATTTTTTGGTTATTGCAATATATGCAATTTACGTAGAGGCGTCCTTTTTTTGTACTCAAGTAATAAGCAGTATTTCTTAATCTTATGAAATAAGATGCATTAGGATTCAATAAAAATCTCCAATCACCAATTTTTCTGAAGTTTCTTTTCATTTCAGTCAAAATCTTATGATATTCGGGAAGATATCCTTGGAGCCTTGGTGATTGGTTTTGTCAGCATCAGATCAATCACCAATTTCTCTAGAGCTAGTTTTCATTTCAATAATATCTGATGTTCACGAAAGTATCTCTTCATAGTTAGCTTTTGGCACTGATTCTCTCTTTAACTTTATAACATCCCTTCATAAATTTGGTGAGCATTGCTGGGTGGATTGTACTTTTTATCTTATTAATAAAGTAGAACAGTGTAATATTAGCATGCTGTTTTCTGGTCTTCCTTTGGTGGCAACTCTGGTATTGTAGTTCAACTTTTTCAATATGGCTTTACGTAAAATGATTTGTCTTCTTTTCACATTGCCAATCTGCCTCATATACTATACCTTACATTCTCTTTACTTGGTATCACTGTGCGAGCTCATTGAACTACATTATTTCTTATCTTCTCTCTTATATACTGCTATCAATTCAAGTTCCACCCCTTTTTTGTATTTTCCTGATTCTTAATTTGCTTCAACTTTTGGCAGATTGGTGGTACTTGCGGTCAACCTTTTGTACTTTCTCAGCATTTCTTGCACAGTAATTCCAAGTCTCTATTTCCTTGCAATACAGGCAAGAGAGCAGCTAATTTTTCTGCTTGGATTCGCTAAAGACAAAAAGACCTAACTGCCGATTTGTAATGCGGTGATATTGTCCATTTGTTTTCTCTGGTTTTTTCTGGTGAACTTTCTCTTTCTCCATGCTTACCAGATGAAGGTGTTGGAGAAGCTGAAGACTTGAGAATCTTAAAACGTAGAGCTGAGTGAAAATGAATTATGTGATGCAGACAAGGCTAAGAAATTAAAATTCGTTGCAGAAGGTGAATTTATTTCACGACGAGAAAAGGGTTTTCCTGGTATCCGTGTCTCGCATAGAATTTCCAACAACCACTGCTTTAGAATTGTTCAAGGATGAAGAGACATTAAACTCTGAGATTTGGAATGACGAAAGTTCAACTAATTTGGACCGTATGAGGGACATGCTTGAGTTCAGTAATAATGTCACCGTAGCATCGAAGTCTAGTGAGTCCCCTTGGGAAGCTATGGCTAGTTACACTGAGCATCTGTTGTCAAATCCTTCTGATGAAGGACAAGATGGTCACTTTGATCCTGAGATCATTAAGGCTGTTTGCACTGAAATTCAGAAGGCTGGTGACTAAGGTTTGAGAATAGAAGATGATTATAGTCTTTTCAAAATGCCAGGTATTTTTTTGGTGTCATATTTGTACTTGTGGCTCATCTTCATATTTATGGAAAAGGATATATGCATGTAACTTCCAGTTCATTGAATGTTTTGAGATATTCTTCTTGCAGGAGAAAAGACACCTGAAATTATCATTCATACACTCCAAAGCATTTGGAAGAGCTATAAAGGTTGTTACAATTGGCCATTGGAATATGAATTGTCTATTAGTATGTGATATTTTTCTCAAACATGTATTCGTCGTGTCGCTTTCTGCCAATAGTGCAAGGAAGGGGTTATTGTGGAATGTGTCATTAATTATTAGTGGTCATGTTCCAGCATTGACAGTAGAAAATGTTAAAACAAATCCGGCAATGGGGCATCGTTGATTGCATCTTTAAGACATATGCTAGTATCGGTACATCTTGAGAATTGCTAATTGGCTGGTTTTAAATAGCCCTTGGACCACCTACACTGAGCTATTGATGGTGATTGTCGAAGATCACAGAAAACGTGATGCAATAAGATAGAATGCACTAGAAATGAAGACACAGGGAATTAGTTACCCGATCTTAATGATCCTAGCAAACCCATTCATTCTGACATTTTGAATTCTTTAATTTGGATAGAATGCAATAGAAACAAAGACATGAAATGGGTTATCTGATCTCAATGGTCCTAGCTAACCCTTTGATTCTGACATTCTGAATTTTTTTAATTTGGAATGAACCAGATCTCCTGAAGTAGAATCTGAACCTACGACCAATCAATTTTTGTTTGTTTTTGTTGTATTTTGGTATGTTTTAGGAATGAGGGAGACAAGAGCACTGCTTGGTAGTTTATACTCTCTTCAAAGCACTAGATGGTTTCTTAACTTTTCATACCAAATTCTTGTGTATTGATGTTGTGATAAATTTCGCACAGGTCAATGCTTATGACTCTGTTCGTGTTGTTGATGCTTTATACCACTCCAAGTATTCTCTAGCTACTATTTCTTGTTTCCATCAAGATCTTAAACAACCTTTGTCGCTAACATCCCAAGAAAAGGATGGTTGGTCCTTCAGCAAGAAAAGCAGAGCCTTGATTCTGCTACGTTATTGGGGAGTGTAACTGTTGGTCATGTGCACAAAGTTACTGTTCTTAATCTTCCTGAAGAGCATGCTTACCTTCCAATGAAATTCCTACTAGCAAAGCAAATGAAAGCTGCATGTACGATAAAGTTGGTTTATCAAAAGGGGATGATGGGGGTATGATTTATAAGCCTTTTACAGGTCAGCGATTGGTACCTATATTGCCTTGGGTTAATGCAGATGGGACCATCAGCAAGTCGGTCTCTCGTGTACTTAGTACAGTGATGCAAAATCCTGGGATATTGGAGGTACTGGACTTTCTATGCAGATGGGACCATCAACAAGTCGGTCTCTCGTGTTCTTAGTACAGTGATGCAAAATCCACTGATATTGGAGGTACTTATGATTTTTTATATTCATATGTAATTGCCTTGCTGTATCTATCAAACATGTATCAGGTCCGTGAATTTTTCGTACACATTCAACCAATAATATTTGCCTCGTTAATACGCTCGTGTAACTGACACGACGGCTTAAATTTTTATTTGCATTCCCTCTAACGCACGTCTCTAAACTTTCTGCAGAGTTGTAGAAAGCTGCTGGAATTGATGATATTGGATAGACACCTCCTAGTGAAGAAGATGCTTCAAACAACAGGTAGTGGTCCTCCTGCCCTTTTGGCAGCCCTATTCGCAAGTGGCTGTAGAAAATCGACATTGCTAAGCCGCAGACATTTTATGGCTAACCATACGAGTACCTTTTTTCTGTAAGAATGTTGATATTGGTTTCTGTACACCATAGATCATAGGCAGCATTGGTTAGAATCTGCAATTTCCCCCCCTTTGCTTCTCATCCTGTTGAAGCAGAGCTGTCTGCTTAACAATGATGCTTTGAAGTTACTCATCACGAACAGAATAGTGCACGGAAAAGATGCTGGCTGGGAATTTGTATTATGTACACCTACACCATCATGTAAAACACATCCCCATCTGCTTAATGTGCTTAAATTGAGAATTTGAATGTTGTGGAGGGTTAATTTAGTCTTTGTAAGGTGGGGAAAATGAAATAAAAAGAATTATCCTAATCAAAACAATTCCCTCTTTTGGAACAAGAATTCTCCTAAAATAATAGATCTATTTCAATATTTCTTTAGTGCATAATCAACTAATATAAATTTATTTTTTAATGTGGCTTTATTTTTTTTAATATTTATTATAAGATAATATAATGCATATAAAATTGAAAGTAAAAAAATCCATCGAATTTTTATTTTATTTTGAGTATTTTTATGTATGCGTCCAATTTAATTTTTATTTTTGATGTGTTTTATTATATTTATTTTTTAAGATTATTTCCATAAAAAAGATTTTTATATTATATATTTTTTATATTTTTAATTAATTTTATGATATTTTATTGTACAATTCATATATAGCATGAAAAAACTAGGAAAAAAAATGAAGAAATAAGCGCATACTTGTACCAATGTAGATATGAATATCTCTCAATATCCTGATACCTAGAAATAAACACATATTTATATCATTGTACGTATGTTTATGTTTTTTTGAAAAGATAATATATATATATATATATATTATGTGTAAAAATTTTATAAAAAAATATATTCAATAAACTTTTATGTATTTTACTTTAATATTAAAAATATATTGTACAATTCATATATAGCATGAAAAAACTAAGAAAAAATGAAGAAATAAGCGCATACTTATACCAATGTAGATATGTACATCTCTCAATTTCTTGATACCTAAAAATAAACACGTATTTATATCATTGTACGTATGTTTATGTTTTTTTGAAAAGATAATATATATATATATATATATTATGTGTAAAATTTTTATAAAAAATATATATTCAATAAACTTTTATGTATTTTACTTTAATATTAAAAATATAAGTTGTTAAAAGGAAAATATATCTTAAAGACAATTTAATATAATATATATTCTTCATATCTTATATTTTTACTAAATAATGTAATATAATATTTATAATAATATATCAAGTAATATTACATTCCAATATTTTTATTTCAAAAAGAGAATTTTGCGTTCAGTAAATTAAACAAACTCTAACGTTGCTTCCACTTTATGGCTTTATGCTGCGGCACAAGATATTTTTATTTATTTTTCTTTTGTAATCTCCCTTTCGGCCTCTTTTCCTATGGTGTCTCCACCAGCAGAGTAATATATATATGTGGACCAAATATGTCACACTTCAATTAATTATGATAATTGTTATCGCCATTATAATAAAAGCTACAGAACCCATTTACTATTTTTCCATTACTACTTGTGTCTTTATGAGACTATATCCCTGTCCGAACCATGCAATCTGTGAAACAAAGCTTGTTGCACATCAAAACCAAACACAACACTTGGTTGAGAAAAAAAAGTTTATAATTAATTGCATCATATATCCATAACTTATAATCTTCATTTTAAATTGATCCTTAAATTTTTGAATATTTTAATTAAATTCCTAAACAATAACTCGCATTCTAAATTAGTTTTAAACCTTTAAACATTTTAATTTCATCCCTAAGCTATGACCCTCTTTCTAAATTAGTCCCTAAACTTTTGAATCTTTCAATTTCATCCAAATATATAATTAATTTCAACCATAGTTTAACCTAAATTTTTATTTCTTTTTCAAACATATAATAATATAACTTGACCTAACGATTTTATTAACAAGGGATGTAATTAGTATATACATGTAGTTTGGGAGGAAATTGGAATGTTCAAAAAGTTTGGAGACTAATTTAGAATGAAGGTCATAATTTAGAAACGAAATTAAAATGTTCAAAAGTTTAAGTATTAATTTAGAATTAGTTTAGGGATAAAATTGAAATATTTAAAATACTAAGGACCATTTTAAAATGAAAATCATACTTTAAGGACATATGATGCAATTAATTCAATAAATTTTGAAGGGAACCGACGTTCCTTTGCTTAACTTATAAATTTATAAAGTATTTTCTCATAAAATGGATATTCAATTTACATTCATAGTGCTAAAAAATAGTGAGTCAAAAATTTAATGGTCCAATGATCATGACAGCCAATTATGACTAGAGACGGTGGTTAGCAACAACGGAGGACTTTGATAGGATTCATGGATTAAATTGACATTTTATTTAAAATATAAAAGTCAAATTAATATTTTATATAAAAGTAATGTGTAAAATTAAAATTTAACTCTTTTACTAACATACCACATCATACTAACCACATCGCACTAACGACATTTAACTCTACCATGCAGCATTCGTCCACGAGAAACAGAAGCAATTAGCCAATTACCAAGTCCACAAAACAAAACAACCAAGTTGGTTCCAAACTCATCCTCCAATTTTCCATTCCAATAAAACAGACGAGAACTAACAAGCCCCTTTCAGCAGCACACCAACATCTTTTCTTATTCTTAACAAACAAAAGAAGAGGAAAATGATGAGTCCTACCATTTCTCCTTTGTAGTTGGTAGTGTTGAGGCAACCCCATAATCAGCCTTTCCAATTGTCCTTCATCCGCCTTATCTCCCGGAGTGCTTCAACAGGAGACTGGCAACCTATGCTCCCCTGCAAATCAGATTAATTTCCACATTAGATGTCTTGTATAATGTGAAAAGACAGATGACAGACCAGTGCAAAACGGTCCAAAAACAACAAATAAAGAAGAGTAAGCATAACATCTTGAGACTAGTTCAAAGCTGAGCCCTAATCTCAATAGTTCTAAAGGTGAATGTATGGTAAGGAGTAACCTGAAGTTCGGGTAGGTCAACTCGCATAAATGGATTCGTCTCCATTTCTTCCTTAATGGTTGAAGGGATGGTAGGTAAACCTGCTTGTCGCTGACCATTAGCCCATGTTAACTTCTGCTGTATCCTTGCATTTTTTGGCTCGACCGTAGATGCAAATTGCAGGTTCTTCACTGTGTACTAGAAAAACAAAGGTCCAAAATTTTATCAATCTTCGGAAATGAGTAGACATGCAGCAAAAGCAAAATTAATTGCAACCAAGGGTTCTTCACGTGTACCAGAGAAACATAGGTCTAAACATTCTTCACTGTGTCCTATTGCTGTAATTTATGTTTTTACCTTGATTTTAATGTCTCTTGCAAATTGTCACCAGAAGTGTTTTATCATACAAAAGAAATGATGCAAGTTATCATCCACCTTCAATAAATTACTTCCATGGATGTCACATTTTTTAGCCTTACTCAAGGTCACAATCCTCATTTCCAGGGGGGGAGAGTTCTTGGGTAGATAAGGAATTTCTCCTTGATTTTCGAAGTCGTATACCAAACTTAAAGTATTTCAAACCTGAATTTGAATTTTAAGGTGAACATGCTAGTAAATATAAAACTGATCTGGGAGTTGAGAGAAAAACTGGTCTAAATCCTATACATCACTCAAGGTCTACTCAAGGAAGAAAGTTCATATTTCTGAACCTGTGCAAGTCCAGAATATGAAACTCAACTAGGTACTGGAAATTCAGCTCATTTTTGTGTTCAAACTTGTTCTTCTCCTTGTTGAATTTAATGAATTAGACTTGCCAATTGTTGTTCAAAAAAGAACAAGAGAATGCACTAAGCATCCAATCTTCAAATTTTGCATCTTTCCATAGACTCTTCACAAGCATAAAACCTTTCTTACTACCATCAACTCCATTTCAATCCCACAAACATTACAAGAGAGACTTAGAAATAAGAACCGGTTACAAGCTATGAAAAAGGAGATGAAAGCCATAGAGAAGAAATAAGACCTGGTAAATTATAAACTTCCAAAGGAAAAAACAGTGGGGTGTAATTGGGTTTTACTTTGAAATCTCGGTTGGTATCAAAAGGATATACATACACATATGAGGTAGATTACCAAGAAACCTTTGCACCCATAGAAAAAAATGATTTTGTGCACGTTCTTTTGTCTTTAGCTGCTAACTTTGGTTGGTGTTTGCAACAATTGATGTAAAGAATGTGTTATTACATTGGAACTTAGTAGATGTCCACATGGCACCTCCACCAGATTTAAATGGAATGTTTTTGAAAAGAAAGTGTGCAGGTTAAGAAAGCGCTAATGGATTAAAATAATTGCCAAGGGCTTGGTTTAAAAGATTTACAAAACTTATGCTAGCAAAGCAATACAAACCAAGTCAAGGAGATCATACTTTATTCATAGAACATTCAAAAGGAAGAGCAACAGCTCTACTAGTATATGTACATGACATCATCATCACCAGGAATGATCAAATTGAAAGACACACTTTAAAAATGTTTAGCGAAGTTTTTTAAATGCTAGAGACGTTAATTAGTTTTCAGGAATTGAGGTGGCATACTCAAGTAAAGGCATATTTATTTCCCAAGAAAAGTATGTCTTAGACTTCCTTAAAGAAATAGACAATCTCGGATGCAAGGTAGCAGGCACCTATTGAGCCTAACTTTAGATTAGGGATGGGCATGGGACCCGGATCCGATGGTTTCCGAACCGATCCAACCTGATCGGGATGGATTTTTTATAAAAAATTCAGGTTCGGGTCGGGTTTAGGGTGAAAATACCTGACCCAGTAAAATTATATAATTTTACCTTTATATTTAGGGATAATTTCAATAAATGCCCCTCTATATATTTTTTTCCCAATTAAATCTATATTTTTATTGAATAAAAATAATATTTTTTAATAAATATATTATTTCGGGTCGGGTTCGGGTGAAGGATGTATAATTTTCGAGTCGGGTCAGGTTGACCGAAAATCGGACCCAACCGACCCATGCCCATCCCTACTTGAGATTGAGTGAAAAAGGATGATAGTACAGTAAATAATGGAAGATAACAACAGCTGGTTGGGAAACTGATACACTTGTCCCGATATAAGGCCGAACATAGCATTTCCATAAGTGTAGTAAGTCAATCTATGCATAATCTAAGAGAGAAACACTTGCAAGCTGTCAACATAATTTGTCCTATCTTAAAGGGACATAGAGTAGAGGAACTTTGTTCTAGGGAAAAGAAGGATTGCTCATAGAGGCATATACCATTGCTGATTATGCAGGTTCATAGATCAACTTCAGGATATTGTACATTTCTTGGTGGGAACCTAGTGGCATGGAGTACGATGCAGTCGGTTGTTGCAAAACCAAGTACTAAAGCCGAGTTTAGAGCTATGGCTCAAGGAGTTGTGAATTGCTATGGCTCAAAATAATACTTGAGAATAAAATCAAGTGGGAAAGACCAATGAAATTCTATAGCGACAAGTCTGCCATCAACATTGCACACAATCCAGTGCAATATGATCACACAAACACATAAAAGTAGATAGACACTTTATTAAAGAAAAGCTGGACAGTGGCATGATTTGCCATCCATATAGCATCAAATAATCAATTGTCAGATGTCTACTTCCAACTTTGAAGACATTAAATGCAAGATGGAAATGGGAAATATCTATTCACCATCTTGAGGGGGAGTCTTGAAAATCTAGAATATATTTTCTATGCAGTTATAAATTCTATGTATATCCCATGATTTCTGCTATATACCAGGTTGAATAATTTACTCCTAATGTATTTTAGGATAGAATAAATTAGCTACTAATTTTTTGGGAGATTAGAGATTTCATGAATCGACAAAAGTCATCTATTTGTATAAATATTGTTCAACCATCATAGAAAGGGATAACAGAGCAATTCAGTTCCCTTTTTTTTAAAAAAAAATTATGCTCAAGTATTACAGCAGAAACTTTTCCTTAGTTTGGACCTCTGTGGACGCTGGATTCTGACAACCAGACATCCACATTATATAAGTTGACGAAAAAGATTATTTGGTACTTCAACTGTAGAATCAAAGCTGAAATATATATTGAGCAAACAGAAAAAAAGCGGCCTACACATGGGCACTTCAAATGGGAAAATTGCAGCTAAGCCAACATTATGAATATCTCAATCAACCGGGCATAGGCTACAGAGACAGACAAAAAATGGGAAGGGGTAAATCTCTGTACCTCATGGCCACAGTAGACACGAGTTGGCTTCGGCAGTGAACCCAATGTTACACAGAGTGATTGATACATCTGTTCGGCTGTGCCTTCAAAAAACTTCCCGCAACCAGCAATGAACTATACAATGAGAAATGTCAACTTATTTCCAGAGCTATCAAAATGACAGAAGTAAACAAGAGATACGATAAAAGATTCACCTCGTAACCATCAAAAAGCCTTTTGATACAAGTAGAACTTGAACAAAAACCCAAACAACTTTCCAGAATAATAATAAAGGGAATATGCAATTAGTAGAGGAATGTTATTTATTGAAGAACTATGCAACTTAAAAACTTAAACCAGCAGATAAGGAACAGAATGGCTTGTTTTGGACTTGAATGAGCTTCAGTCAGATCAACTAGAAAGTAACAAGTAAGTGAGTAACTGCAAATAAATATATAAATAATATGTGCGTGTGAGAATGACTGTGTGTATGTATGAATGATATAAAGGAAAAAGAAAGATACAGCTTCGCACTTACAAGGGTATCTCCAGTAAAAACAGCAGGGTCCTCACCGTCTTTGCCTGTGATGTAGTAACTAATGTGACCCTTGGTGTGGCTGATGAAAGGGGGAGAGGGTCAGAAGAGCAAAGAGGGAATCTATAAAAACTGAATATAGAAAAAATGATAAACAGCCATTATAGGCAGTGGCAAAAAAAAAAAAAAAACAAGCGCAGGTAAAATAATAACAAACAAAGAGGGTTGCAATAGAGGAGAAGAGAAGAGTAAATAATACCAAGGGGTGTGGAGAGCCAAAATTTGAGATGAGAGCCAAGAGACAAGGTATCACCGTTTTGGAGCTGATGAGTGCAACCCCTAACGTTATCAAGGGAACCGCCATATACCTTAATCCCAGGCACCAACTGCTTTATCTTATCATTCCCACCAGCGTGATCCCTGCAGATTGGATTGAAGAGCAAAGGAAAGAAAACAAAGATATTCCAAGTTGAATTTTTCTTGTTCCAGGCTATATATATATTAGCAGTTTAAGAAAGTAAAGATGAAAATCATGGTGATTACCAGTGGTGATGAGTGGTCAGAACCAACTTGAGGACAACACCATGCTGATTTGCCGCTTCAACCACCTTCTCCGCCTCCACAGGATCCACCACTGCCGCCTCTTTTGTGCTTTCATCTATGACCCTTTTTTAAATTAAAAAAATGATGTCAAAAAGTTCAGCAATCAACAAGCAAGAACAGAAAATTAAAAATAGAAAACGAACTCACAGATACGAGTAGTTGTCTTCTAAGCAAGGAATCTCAAAGATTTTCATATTTTCCTTTGAAGTTAAGCGCAAGGAGATCACGGAATGAAAAAACTAATAAGTAAATAAATTGGAACTGCTAAAACTTGGTGCAAAGATGAATAGAAACTGTAATTTCAGGCGTAGATTGATTTGATAATTGATTGATTTTGTTAATGGCTTAATTCGTTTTAGCCTCTTCCATACATTATCTATCCATCTCGAAATTTCCTTAAAAAAAGGTAAAATAACTTTTTAGTCCCTTAACTTTATCAGTTTAGTCAAATAAATCAATCCCTTCCTCTCAAGTCTCAAGGTACATCAAAGCATGAATCCACTTTAATGGATAAAGTAATTGTTATTATCGTTTGAGGCACTAGATCCGTATTTAATCTATTGATCAATTAATCCAGATCGAATACCGTAAATATGAGGGTGACCCTTTCAACTCAATTTGCTCTATTCGTAAACACCAAAGTTCGAACCCCTAATATTGCTTTAAGAATTTAGTGATTTATCTCACTAGATCAATTGATTTATACAATTTTTGCATTTAATATTTTTATATATAAGATAAAACTAATCATTGTTAAATTAAAGGTAAACTATGCCAAATACCATTGTATTTTAAGTGATGTATCGTTTATATCACTGAACTAAATAAACAAAATAAATAAAATAAAAATTAATTTAATTATATATATATATATATATATATTATATTTTAGTATTTAAATTAATATTACGACTAAATTAATTATATATAATTAATTTATTCGATTTAGATATTTAATTAAATTATATCAATTTAATCAAATAATAGATAGAAATTGTTGTGATATTGATAGAATGGGCATGAGAATAAAACAGATTTAGGGTTTGGGCTATTTGATTGGGTTAATGGGCTAAGCCTGAAGCTTCTTGAAGTTGAAATGAATAAATAGAGACAGCTAGGGTTTTCTCGCTTCATTCGCAGTTCTCTTATTCTCAAGACCAGACGACATGGGGAGAAGTAAGTATCTTTCCTTCCTTACTCGCTTGCCAATTTCCATTACAGTTGTTCTCCAAGTCTCTTCTGCTCTAATTTTAATTATTCTCATGGTTGCTGATGTTTATTTTTTAACTTTGGATGCTGTTCGTGTTCCTTTCGTTTTTCATGCTTCATTTCCTACAAATCAGTCTTTACATTTGCATAGCCCCTTTAATTGTATGGTAAATATCAAGCAATTTCTCTTTCTATTTACATATCCCACATTTCTGCCATAATAGGTTCTGTATTCCATTCTGACTCAGTTAATTGATTGCAATGCTTTTAAAAAAACTGGGGAATGCCCTTTTTCCAAGGGTACAAACCCTAGTTAATGTTAAGGTTTGTAGAATCTTCTTTTGCATTCCATGAGAACATTGTTCTGTTGTGTTGATTTTGAGAGTCATACTTGTGCTGGTTTTCTAAACTTCTTTCCTGTAGGACCGCAAGGTGTTATCGCCAAATCAAGAACAAGCCATATCCAAAATCGATACTGCCGTGGTGTCCCAGATCCTAAGATAAGAATTTGATGTTGGATGAAAAGAAAGGTGTTGATGAGTTCCCTTTTGTGTCCATCTTGTGAGCTGGGAGAAGAGAATGTCTCGAGTGAGGCATTGGAGGCTGCTCGAATTGCCTGCAACAAGTACATGTCCAAATTTGCTGGGAAGGATGCTTTCCATTTGAGGGTGAGGGTTCATCCCTTCCATGTTTTGCGGATCAACAAGATGCTTTCATGTGCTGGGGCTGATAGACTTCAGACTGGAATGAGGGGTGCTTTCGGGAAACCTCAAGGAACATGTGCAAGTCGACATTGGTCAGGTCCTGCTTTCAGTTCGTTGCAAGGACAGCAACAGCCACCATGCACAGGAGGCCCTTCGCCGTGCAAAGTTCAAAGTTTCCTGGTCGTCAAAGATTATTGTTAGCAGGAAGTGGTATGCATTTCTGTTTCTTAGACTGGAATTGAAAATCTTGAGTGTATTCAAGATAGTAGATGCCATTTATCTCAATCTCTGAACTACATTTACAACCTTGTTAGAACATAAGTTTGTATTAGGAAACAGATCTGATATTTTCTCTATGTTTTTTTGGATATATTTGCAACATCATCACCCATGTTATGCAAATCTGGCTTAAGATCATTTTGCTGTAACTGTGTTTGTCAGGGGATTCACCAAGTACAACCGTGCTGATTATCTGAGGTGGAAGTCTGAGAACAGGACTTTGGACTATCTAGAAAAAAATTGGAGTGCTTTTCAAAAGCTTTTGGGAACTCTTTGTTAAGTTTACTAGAGTTTGTTGTGTTGTGTTGGGTATCATTCCTTAGTTGACGAGATGTTATTGAGGTTCGGAATACTTCGTTGGTTTTGTTATCAGTATTCACATTATGGCAGGCACCAAGTTTGTTTATGGAATTGCATTTACTATCGTTTCCATTTTGTTCTTGAAGATTGAATTCCCTTTTGATGTGAGTTTTCATTTTGATTGTAAGAGTTGGTGTGCCATCTAAAAATCTCAAGTTGAAATGTTTAGCCTTTGACAAGAATAATCGCCTTTTCCTCAAAGTTGCTTGCAATCATCATCAATACAATCCCTCCTAAGCTTTTCAACCAACCCCCTTTAAACCCACTTCCCCTGGTGCTGGTCTTTCCCAATCTCTGTTTCGCTCATAGATACCTTAATATTTGCAAAACTTAACTAACCCCTTTTCTCAATATGTGTTGAGGTTCATTTTCTTCAAAGCATCTAATTCTTCTCTCAAATTCAATGCATAAAGCCTTTTCCAGTACCTGGCTAATGCCTTCACTTCTACTCTGTCTAGGTACCACGAGGCTATTGGTTTACATTTTGACTCTGTCCTAACTTTTGAAGTTGGATTGGAATGAAAGAAAAGAGAAAAATTAGGTAAAAATGTATAGAAATAAAAATTCTGTTCAAAAAGAATAAACACGCGTAGCGCGTATCAAAAGATACATAATTAAACAAACATAAGCCAAATCAAGCGAACGGTCCGTTATCGAACTAACGGTTTTATATGGCGGTGAAAGTGTAGTCCGACAATACCTACAATGACCATGATAACACCTGTTATTGTAATTTAAATTTCTAATTTTGACATTCATATATTAGCTTTATTTATTCACTTAACAATATATTTGAACACTTGAAAGTTCACATATCTAAATAATATAAAGTTTTAAATATTTACTTATAATCTTTTAAACATATATTTATTTTTTAAACAAAATTCTTGTAAGTCTTTTTTTTACCTCACTGTTCTCTTTTCCTTTATTTCAGTCTAACATGTGCTCGTATCTTTACTTTACGTAGTAAAAAGATATTAATTTAAAAATAATCAAATGATATTAAATTAAAAAATATATGTTTAATGGATGATATTTGAATAAAAAAAGAACTTAAAAAGAAAACCATAATGATGATATGAAGAGTTAATGGCATTTTTGTGTTTTTTAGCAGCATTTAGGTATGGTCAGAGGCAGAGATAGTTGCCTTAAAGAGGTTATTTATTTTACGTGGCAGCCAATGGGAAGAGTCCCACAGGTAACCGTATCTTTCAATTTCACCTAAAACAACGACATCTCCCTCTCTTTAACTTCAATTTTCATCGGCGCCAACTTTAACTCCTCCTTTATCCATTTCATTCACACAACACAAAAATAAAGAAGAAAAAAAGCAGCACCATATGATGATGATGAGCTATGCTTTGGTCTTTGAAGTCAGGGTCTTGTCTGTAATAATAACAACAACAATGCCTTAAACATCACGAAACTCCGGTCCAAACCCCACTCACAGAGGTTTTTGTTTGCAGACCCCGCGAGATTTTGTTTGTTTCAGTTCTGCAAGCTGCCCTTTTTACTGTTGCAGAAGGCAAAGATAGACATCTGAGAGCAAATATGGCCGGTGGAACAATTCCGAACTTCGACTAGTTAGATGTCCTAAATGCCGGTTGGTTCTTCAGGAAGTCCCAGATTTCCCTGTATATAAATGTGGAGGCTGTGATACGATTCTTTTAGGTAACCATCTTGCACCTTTTAATAATTATTTGGGTGATTACGGGTAATATATTGTCAGAATTTTCTTAGTCAATTGATAAAATACACCATAAAGACATGCTGCTCGAATTTGAAACTTCCCAAAGAACAACATTCTCTTTTACCACGAAATAAAATACTGTTGTGAAACCAAACATGGTCTCTTGATTAGTTTCTTGATGTTCATGAAGGTTGAAATGAATATCCTATCAATTTGCTTAACAATTTTCAGCCGTTACCTAGCAGTCTCATAATTTTCATGTATGATTCTTGTATTCTTAGACATTATTTAGCCATAGATTTGGACGTCCATTTCTTCTTGTTACTTGTAGCTAAAAACCGAAAACCGGTGCGGATACCGCATCTAGCTTGCAACACACAATCTGCTGCTGCTGCTGGAGATAATGATCATCACGAGAAGCATCGAATCTGGAATACATCCGGTGATAGTGATTGTAAAAAGCTTGATGAAAATGGATCAAATAAAGGGAAGAAAAATGGAAATGGAGAGGCAAATTTAGACATTTGCAATGAGAATGTAGCAGGAGCAGAGGCAAATGAGGATACCTTGCAGTTACAAGGCAATGACAAGACTGATGGAGGCTCAAGCATTCACAATCCACAAGCTGCAAGAGGAACTAATTCAATTGTTTCGGATAATCTTTTGGAGCAACATCCGAAAACTGAACTTCATGTGTTTGAACGCTTAAGGTCTGTCGATACTTTTGACGATGCAGATTTTGACAGCCCCAGTTCTGGTCTTAGTACTTCTGATGGAGTGGATGATCAGAAATTATATTCATTTAAGAATAGTTGCAGTAAGACTTCTAACTATCTTGTTCCTGAAGAAACAATCCGCCGAAGGGATAAGTTACCGGGCAAAGGTAAGATGAATGGTAATTCTGGTATGCAAGATCCTGCAACAAATCTATCATTAGATTTTTCCAATAAGAAGCACTATGCCGCTCAAAAGTACAGCATGGGGCATCGAGATGAACAGCTAGAACCTGTTATGCATCGTCACTGTCCACCAAGAAGTTCATCAAGACTTGACACAGATGAACGTCCACTTCATATTCCTTTGTCTCAAAAGGCTTACCTGCATGGCTACGAAAGTGCTGGCCCTTCACGTGAATCGCAAGACAAGTTCCCTTTCGATTCAACCTTCTATCCACATAAGAAGATTGAGTGCACTGAGCAAGAAATATGAAAATGTTAGAGTGCTGTCTGAACTGCAAGACCAAATTACCAAAACATGCCATCTCAATGGAAGGCCTTCCACTGATGTACCATGGAGGCAAGACCATTTTGCTACATATTGCTGTCAAGAGTCTCCCGAGGGTGAAAATTTTTATCTTGGACATAATGGAAGACATGGACCGAAAAGCAGCTGGAGCCGGGAAAGTAGATTCGTGCATATGCCTTCCTCAGGTAGTGCAATAAACACCAGATATAGCATTGACGGCTCCTGTTTATGCTGCCATCCTCAAGACTGGCAGCACAGCTCGGAACACTCGCATCCGCCCATCTTTATGCAGAAGCGAGAACTTTGTAGAGCTGGTCATATCGGTTACTATGCCTATAGCTCTTTCCCCTCTAGTCCCCTAAGATATTTAGAGTCTGGTTTTTCTAATCAGAGGTACAGAGATCATGAGCTGAAGCGGTATTTGGGAGAAACATCATTCAGTAGGCGACATCTCCGTCCGACAGCAGGTGGTGCACCTTTTATAGCTGTATTATTGCTTCACACCGTTGCAGTTACCTGCAGATTTTTTACTTTTCAAAAGGAGGTTGCATCAGCTAAGATGCGGTGCTTGTGCAAAGGTACTTAAACTTAAATTTCACTTCTAAAAGGAATGCATATAGTGCCATATGAACTGTTGCTACAGAACCTCCAACGCGTGAGGTTCGATGGCTGCAGCGATGCAATTAATGCAAGGATTTCGACATTAGCATCACGTAGCCTTGGTGTTGTGCAAGAAGATCCTATGTCGATGATTATGGACAGTACTCGTTCTGTAAAGCTGTTCCACTGATGGAGATCCCGTTTCTCATGGCAGTATCGATACTAAAAACGTGTTGCAGCTCTTACAAACAGAGAAAGGAATTTGTTCGAAGCAATCTCAAAGAGAAAATAGAACCTCAAAGGAAGCTTTTGATTCAACTGAACCATTGTCCTCGGAAGTTGAAGAGTTGCCACCAAGAAGTGGAGGTACATCACTTCACCGCCTCATGGGATATTCTTCACCAAGCCACTTGATAGATGGAATTGTATCATCCATATCTGGCTCAACCTCGGTCCATTCCGGTGAAGCATTGGATGACAATTCCAATACTGTGTAATTTTTGTTGCATCGGATAGAAGCTATGTTCTTTATTTTTCTGGCAAGTTGTAACAGTAGAAAAGGCTCATGAATTAGTAAGGCTTTAGGGTATGAGACTCCCCCTTACGCATGGTACATTTGACTTAATTGTTTTTAGAGTTTGCCCCTCAAATATTGAGCTGTTTACTTTTATACTAAAAGGAAATTAAGGGTTCAACTCAGAAGAAATAAAATTACAAGCAGAACGGAGATATCCTTGGCAGTATTGAGCAAGTAAATAACAGAGAGATGGTTACAACTCTGCAAACATAAAATAAATGTTAAATTTACGAAATTAAAAATGGTTGAAATTTCATAAAACTTGGAAAATGAATATGACAAATATGATCGCTATGACTTGCATCCAATCATAACATTCCCAACCCATATCTGACAATTTCCCACAAAAAAGGAAAAATAAACTATTTTCAATTAAACTGCATATAAATATGATGCGTTTGTCGAAAATGATTTTCTGTAATATATCCTGCATTCTTAGGGAACCAATACATCAGTAACACGGAGAATTATAAGATTTTTTTTCCAGCTTTCTCTACAAGCCTGTGCAATATGCAGTGAATATAACTATTAACCATTAAGTAGCCCCATTCTTTGTTCTTTGCATATACATAAAAGAGGGGAATATAAGCAAATAGAATTATCTATCTCAAGTTGTCCCTGTAGTTGCTTCGTCTATTAGACACAATGGTTATCCTTTGGTCCTGAAGCATGTTCATGTTGGGGGCAAGCAACCGTGTATACCGGTCGAAATACAGAAGTTGCTTCATTAGAAGTGCAAACTCCCTTGGAAATCGCAGTCCATATGACTCACTCACCCGAACCTGCAAAGAGCAAAAAAAAAAAAAAAAATAGAAACGACCTATATTAATATCACCATAAACAAGATCCATTATGGTTGACATTACTCTTAAAGGGCTTTTAACAATTCCCCTTTACTTCCACTCTTATTATAACTCAGAAAAATAATCTGTCACCATATGCGGTCAGGATTGGAGCGGTTATTGCCTGATTGAAATGTTAAAAAAGAACCGAGAAATGGACTAAAAGTAGCAACAAGTTATTCATAGACCGGTAGTACAGCAGACATGAAGAAGAGGGGGCGTTATGAGCCGGTCAGTGTATTTGTCTTGCTTTCTTTTCTCAATAAATTTATATGCCAATCTTTAGACATTTTTAGAACATGCCATGTCAACTCTCTCAAAAATACCAGACATGGCAACACTAGAGTCTCTAACAAAAGAGAATTAAAGATCTAAATATAGATGTAATTTAAGTTTCGATATAATAATTGCAGTGTAGCGTTTCCGTATTGGCTTCAAAATCTGGATAATGAACTTCATAGTTCATATATGAAAACAACTTACCACATCAAGAAAGAGTGCATTCATCTGTCGCTCATCGACAATTATATTTGCAGAGACAGCAGTTGCATTTGTATTTGTCCCTCGGGCAGTGGCAACAATTACCTCCGTATCAAGTTCCTGCATGAATAATAAGGAAGCACTAATTTAGGATTTGAACAAGGGAAGCTTGAACAGGAACTTCATAACAAGAGATAATTAGTTAAGGAGTATCTTTCAGTAGATCTTTCAATAAAGATAACCTCATTATTCCTAGACAATAAAAGTTCTTTACTTTCCCACTACAGAACTTTATTTAAATTTACAGTTAAACGGACACAATACCTATAAAATTTATGGTTACTGAGTTTAAGGAAACGGTAATGCTTTAAGTCTCTGATGGTGCATTAATAGCAAAATTCCGGTGGATAAATCATCCATGGGTATTCAACAATAAAGAAGACTTGTTGGTCCAAGGCAATGTAATGTTAGGTCAACGGCAATTTATCTGTTTAAATGGGGGGTTTTGTGATTGTTTCTCTGTGTGTGTGTGATGGGTGCACACGTGGTTCTAAGGATATTGTTTGTTCGCTTTTTCTTGGTAAGCTTTTCGGGTTTCATTTGCTTTCCTGAATAGATGAAAATATCTTTTCCAAGTCTCTTGCAAAGGCCTTAGTATCGACATTCTGATTGGTTGCTCCCATTTCAGTCAAGGCAGATGCCATTGATTCATACTCTTCAGTTGCTATAGAAGCCAAAAATACTTCCATTGCAGCCCATGTCTTTGGTGATATTCGTCCAACAATACCTGTACATTTAAATCACCTAATGAAAAAACATAATATTGTTTTTATGAATGGACAACCGGTTTTGAAAAAAGAAATAAAACATAGTAATCATATAAAATCAACAAGTGCAATTAATGGTGTCTCCTTTAAAATGTAGACTAAACACGACATTGTCAATACAACCATTTTAGGCTGGGTTAATGCTTAAAAGTATGCCAACATATAACAGCTCATTAAACAATGTCTTAACTTATTGCGTGAAATAAACGCATATGATCATGCATGCTCATTTGTTAAGAGCATAAAAACTAAGTATGATCCTTCATCCCAAATTAGTAACTGATGTTCCTTTACCCTATAATAAAAAAAATTATACTATAGTTGAAATAATTAGACACAAAAAGAGAAAAGGAACTTACCAAAATCAAGAAACCCAATGCGACCATCAAACAGTAACCATAAATTGCCTGCATGCACATCAGCATGGAAGGTTTCACAAGCAAGTAAACTACCAAACCTGCACATTTATTCATGTCAACAGCATTTAGTGCTTCAACTACATTCCTGTGACAGGTATACATTCAAATTTCAAAAGTGTGTCGATCATTCTAGTCTTACCAGACATTAAGTGCAGTTATAAGACTATTCTCTGGGCTAGAGACAAGTGAACTTATAGTGTCTAAATCAGTAAGAGGAACTCCATATAGCCTCTCCATGGTCAGAACTCGCCGTGTGCTGCAATGGTTGTACACTCGTGGAGCTGTTGCCTGTCTTGTTAATCCCATGGATTCAAGATATCTCCTGAAGGATTCAATATTTTTAGCCTCCTTATAGAAGTCAACTTCTTCAAGCATTGATTCCCGAATGTCTTTAACAACGGCAACCTACTGAAAGGAAAATATTCTTATAATAAAAGTTTTTGAAATGTCAGAACTTTGAAAGAAGAATGAGTGACAGAAAAAGGATGCAATAAAATATAAAGATATCCCAAGTTTTTGTAGTTTCAGAGATTAATAGCGCACATGCTATTGAGTTAAGACATTGCTAACATCCATGATTTGCTGGTTTGACCCAAAAAATAATAAGTGAAATAATACCTAAGTAGGTAACCTTAACCTCCAATATCTCCCTCACTCCAACTTAAATACATAAAGTAAATGATAGAACAGCGAATATAAATAAATAAAGCAGGAAAGCTCAAAGTTTACAATATCATTTTTACCAGTGAAGCACGACTGAATTCAGGATTTAGGAACTCCAATATTCGAGCTGCTAGATATATGAAGTTCAGGTCTGCCACCAAAATATCCTCAATTCCAGGTTTCAATACCTTTATAACTACATCATCTTGGGAGCCTTTAAGTCTTGCACCATGTACCTAGATACAATAATGTACGGTTCGATTCAATAGCTACAAACAACTGCCATAAAATATAAGTAATTCTGGGGACAAAAAGGCATTAAAGAAAAGATTAAGACCTGTGCTATAGAGGCCGAAGCAATTGGTGTTGGATTAATATATTCATAAACGCTATCAATTGGTCTCCCTAATTCTTGACGTAATATTGATTGAATATCTTCAAATGGAACTTCAGGAGCTTTGTCGAAACATTTTTGGAACTCCTCAACATATTCTGGTGGGAATAGTGTCGGTGCAGATGCTATGAACTGGCAAAATGTAATCTTAGATGAGCAATGGTTACATAACATTTTACACAAAAAGTTTAACCAAAAGATATGAAAACGACAATAGAATCAATTATATTCAGTAAAGGTTAATGCGGAAACTCCTTTCTTTTGGAAATATTACCAAAATTAAGATGACACCACCGGCAACATATCAAAGAAACTGAACAACTGTAACATGGTATCAAAGAGCAACAATACCATATAAGTTCCACCAGGCAGTTTATGATCGGTAAGAATCTTGGGCAGAAAAGACATAAATAAATCATAAAACTCACCTGGCCTAATTTGATATAGGTTGCACCCATACGTTCAAACAATTTCCTTAGGTAAAGCGGTGAAAGCAACCCCAGCTGCAATTGAGATGGTATTCCAGTAGGTTCATTTGTGGACTGCATGAATTTAGAAGAATCAATCAATTAAGGGTTTTTTTAACAGTCTAGAGTGATTACAAGTAGTATCTGTTCAAAAATTTCTTATCCTATTGACATGCATACACCATACGGACGCAGCTACTAGAATCCGGCACCTTTGAAAAGATAGAAGAAAGAAGAGAAGAAATACCCTAGAGACATCAGCAAGCCATTCCCCACCAACACCAACAAATGCTTGAATACCTTGAGCTAGCCTGAAAGCTCCTCGGGGACCAGTGCTTATAGATGTCTGGACAATATCCTCCAACAGTTTAGGTAAGTTCTCAAGGCTACCTGATAACCACATGAACACAAAACTATCAATATCTAACAGCAAGAGAAAGATAAAGGAAATCCAAATCAAAGAGAAAGATAAAGGAGAGTGGTAATTAAAGAGTATAAGAGAATGACGGGTGATTGAATAATGGTGCAGCAAACAAGGGGGAAGACTGGGTACTTACTTTGGAGGCGAGAGGAGAAACGATCTTGTTGAGATGATTGAGAGTACTGGGCAAAAAGAAGGAAAGCCCTGAACTTGGAGGTGGAATTGAAACACCCATTTAGCTTCTTAAAGGAAACAGCAGATCTTGGAGTAGAAGCTTTACTAGGCAGCTGAGGGTGATGATAAAAGGGTAAACGCCCGCTTCTAAATGATGAAACTGCCATTTTAGTTTTGCAGAGAAAAGAAAGAGCGGAGCAGGGGAGGGTGGAAGTTTGGGTTAGAAGCCAGAAAGGGTTATCAACAGACGGCTCTTGCCTTGTTGTAGCGTTTCAAAGATGCATAAAGTATGACACAGCTGTTGCCACGTGGTATGGCAGTTGGTGGACAGTATCAGTAGACTTGTTGAGTCGAATCGGAATGAATGATAGATGTACTGCCAAGGTTGTCGCTTTAGATTTAGTTTTTCTTTTGGCTTAACTATATAGTTTTTTTTTTATCGAAATACCCCAAAAATATTTATCGGGGCATCTTATTATATACGTTATTTATTATTTACATCATGATATTATTTATTATTATAAATTAAATTTACGTGTCGAGTAAATAAATGTCATACAGATAAGTTTTATAAATTTAAAAAACATATCAAATCAAATTAGATGATCAAAACGAAATAAAGATGATTTTAAAAAATTAAATAGTTTGGTGACCAAAATAAAATCACATAAATAAATGAGATAACGATTTCAGTTTTAAGAAATAATTCAATAGAAAATGTATAATTCGGGTAATGGTGTATTTAAACCTTTTTTACCTATATATTGATGTCACAAAATTAAATATTAAAATAATATTATTATGAATTATTAGTAGGATTATTTGTCGGATTAATCACTTTATTTTTATATTTATACATTTTTGCTCATCAAATTTAAAACAATGTATATTTCGGTCACTTGCGTTATTAATTTATTAAATTTTTGTCATATTATCAATTGTTATATTTGGTCAATGAGTCATTCACTTACGTTAGCCTGATAACGTGTCATGTTAATTAAAAGAGGCTACTTTTTAATTTGACCCTTAAACTTTAAATGTAATAATTTTCAAATGAAATATTATTTTAACCTCTACACTTTAAATAAAATATTAATTTAATCACTAAATTCAACCAAAATCTTCCTTCATTGGTTATCACTCACAACATGAATAATTAAATAATATCATATAATATTCACAATGGTTCAAGATGACTATAGCTTTAGTTTATTGCTCGTATTAAACAAAAAAATATATATAAAATAATATTATTTTACTTATACTTTAAAATGAAAAAAATATAAAAAATATAAAAAAAATTACGAAGAAAATGAATTACATTAATTAATAAATATTTCATCTAAAATAAATTAGATGAAACAAACAAACCTTAAGGGTGCGTTTGGTTCACGGAATGTAAAATTATCAGTGTGAATGTAAGATTACCAGGGAATATTGTATTTTGTGTTTGGTTGGCTTAGCAGGAATGTAAGATTACCGTGTTTGGTTAAAGGAATAAAAGATTATTTGAATGTATATTTAACCAAATTATCTTTATTATATATTTGTATAATATTACAAGTTGAAAAATATTTATATATTTTCTTTAAAAAGTTTAAATTCATAATATTTATATAATTTTTTTACAAAATTAAAAATATAAAAAAAATTTAATGAAAGGGTAAAATTTTATTTTAACTCCTGAACTTCATATAAAATTTTAATTATATATATTTTTTTAAAATCTAAAATAATTTAAAGATAATTTTGTAATTTAACATTCGTAGAATTTTTATTATTTAATGACAGAAGAAAAATATTTTTTAAAAAAATAAAAATTTAAGGGCATTTTAGTCCAAAACGTCGTTAATCCAACAATACCTAAAGAAAATGAGGTGATGACATTCCCGATAATATACCCCAAAAAATCCACTACTAGTAATATTTCATTACCGAGAATGAGATTCACGACCTAACCAAACGAAAAAATGTGGATTTCATTCCCATGAGAATCTCATATTCCCGAAAATTTCACATTCCTCATCCAAACACACATAAGAAAGTTGCACTATTTTCGAGGCCCGTATTTAGACACGGTATAGAATTCAGATCCATTAAATCAAAACACCCATAGAGGTCCACGCTTACCACTCTGAACTCCCAACTAAAATGGCAAAACTTAAACCCCAGAACCCCCACCTCCCGCCCCTCAAATCCTCCAACAACCAGTAGAAAGCAATGGCCAGCTCTCTTTCAGATCCTTTCTAACTTTTTTTTCTTTTGTTTCAGCATATTTATCCGCTTCAAGTCTTTGTTTTTCTATCAAAGGAAAGGGTTGCTTCTTTGGATTATACTTAGCACCTTATAATTTTAAGATTTTGGGTGATCTAGTGTCTGGGTTCTTCTAGTTATTCAAGATTGTGCACCTGGTTCTATTTTCAATATTTGGGTGTCATGCTTCTGTGGACTTGTTGATGATGATTCCTTGAAGAAATGTTTTTGGTATCTGGTTATATTTTGTTTGATGAAAGTCGTCTTAGTGTTTTTGTGCATTGGCTGGATTCATGGTTCTGGGATTCTCCGTTTTGTTGAAACGGGTGAAAAGGATTTGGTTACATTGGTGTCTTATGGGTGAGAAGATACTGGAACATGTTACCTCTGCGACCAATTCGCAGAATCTGTCATGCTGCTGCTGTCGCCCCCGCTGCCATTGCGTCGAAAACTAGTACTTCTGTAGCTTGCTCAAAGCAGACACCAAAGGCATTACCTTTACAAGAAAGTGCCCTTTCCAAACTGAAAGCTGAAAGGGACCCTGATAAGCTATTTGCTTTATTCAAGGCTAATGCCCACAATAAAGTTGTCATCGAAAACAAGTTTGTGTTTGAAGATATAGTTGATCGATTAGCTGGGGCACGTCGCTTTGATTACATTGAGCATTTACTCGAGCACCAGAAAACTCTTCCTCAGGGAAGGCGAGAAGGCTTCATTATGAGGATTATAATGTTGTATGGTAAGGCTAGGATGGTAAAGCATGCTATTGATACTTTTTATGATATGCACTTGTATGGATGTAAGAGAACTGTTAAATCTTTCAATGCTGCGCTTATGGTTATGATTCAGACTCATGATATAAGAGCTATCGAGGAGTTTGTTACCAATGCAAAATCAAAATTTGATATTGAATTGGATGCATATACAATCAATATAGTTACCAAAGCATTGTGTGAAATGGATTCCCTGGATAGCGCATATTTGGTCATGGGACAGACGGAAAAGCTGGGAATAAATCCAGATGTTATTACCTACACAACTCTTATATCAGCATCTTATAAGAAAAACCGGTGCGAGATTGGGAATGGGTTGTGGAATCTTATGGTGTATAAGGGGTGCAGACCTAATCTTGCAACTTTTAATGTTAGGGTCCAGTATTTGATTAATAGGAGGCGGGCATGGCAAGCAAATGATACAATGCGTTTAATGCAGAAAACTGGGATAGACCCTGATGAGGTCACATACAATTTGGTAATCAAAGGTTTTTGCCAGGCCGGTTATCTTGAAATGGCTAAAAGGGTTTATTCTTCTCTAGAATGTTGTAGTGAATACAAGATCAATGTTAAGATTTTTCAGACCATGATTCATTATCTCTGCAAGGGAGGGGAGTACAATTTGGCCTATACAAGGTGTAAAGACTGCATGAGCAAGAAATGGTTTCCAAATGTGGATACTATTCATTCATTGCTTCAAGGCCTTGTGAAAAATGGGCAACTGGGTAAGGCTAAGATGATAATGACATTGGTTAGAAGTCGGATACCGCCTTTTTCCTCAACTCAATTGTATTCTTTGCAATTGGTTTTAATGAAGCTTAAATCAGGATGATGACTTGAAAAAGGGCCAGTTTGATTGAAGTATAAACACAGATTAAAAATATTTTGATAATTTCTTTTACTCCATGCAGTTGTAGTTTCACAGAACTAATTGAAGATATAATTTCTTTCTGTTAATATCAAAGCAAGGGCAGTTTCCATTTTCATTTCAATTAATTTGTTGTACCACCTCAATAAGTCCGTGATGAATGAGAATTCTCAAGGAGAATAGAAATAATTCTCGTAAGTCATCATGCGATCTCTTCTCTATCCTTTTTTATTGCCCTTTTTACACATGGAGCTCTTTTGCTTGCAACTTTTATTTCTCTTTGTATAACAAAAGATGGTTGCTAAACTGTTTTGGATTTTTGATTCCATTTTTGTCTGAATGAAGAATGCATCTGAATTGTGGTGTTTGATGATCCATAAACATTATATCTTTGCTTCTTGGAGTTATGCATTTGCTCCTTGTCAACATGAAACTGACAGCCAATTCCTCTTTCTAGATTTTAGACTACAAGAACCATTATTTTTGTCTTCTATGCCTCTGCTAATGCACTTTTCATATTAAGCTTGGTTCTTAATAGGCAAATAATATCCTGCTCAGAACATGATAATTACCTTAGAAAATTCCAAGTTCTGATTTGTCGATACTTTGATTCTTAGGTGTTGACTTTAGTAAATATTTCAGCTTTAATGATGAAGAATGGCCATGGAAATAAGGAAGACTCTTCCAAATTAGTTATCGGCCAGATGCCAGACCTGTGAGTATCATGCTTTTATCATTTTGTTTTATGTGGCAGGTTCTTATGGTGTACCACTCTTTACTAAAGAAAGATCCATAATGCAATAACGAAGATTTTATTTGTATTTCTCTTGCAAGCTTATTGTGATACACATTTTGTATTGTTCAGAGGATTAGGTGCACGCTATGATGCATTCTTAATCGACGTCTTCTGTTGCCTGCTATATTATTAAACATTTGAGATTGGTTTCTTCCATTTATGTGCATTTCAAGGCTCTAAGAAGGGTTCTTTATTAGGAGAATAACTACAGGGTTCATCCTACTAATTTTTCAAAAAAGAGACTGCAAGACTGGAAAACATCTGGGATCTGTTTCAGTCCTGCTCTGCGCCTCCAGTGAAACTCGGTCCTTAAAAGACGAAAAAGATAAGGCATGTTGTGGTTCAAGCCTAAACCACTGTCGCAATTGTTTTTTTTTAATGGGGGTTTGGGGAAGGAGTTTTCTAGCTTTTCTGAATCTTTTATAGAGATTAGGAAGAGCATTCTGACTATGATTATCAGAACGGCGGGTTTTCTTTTTAATAAGAAAAAAGTGGAAGATCTGAGGAGCTTGTTCTTTTTATGCTTTAATGGATTCTTTCACGAACGAAACTTTTATCTTTTGTTTCTCCTTTTATCTTTCTGAAATAATCCTGCATTGTTCTTTACTTGAAAAAAGAAAAAGGGTTCTGAAAGATTGATGAATATCTGTCTTGTTCCACATCTCACTTAGACTTGAGTAGGAGCTGGGATACCAGTATTTGTGTTGTACATAGGCATGATCAGTTAAGTGTTTTTTTAGGCAAACTATGTATCTTTTCCATTTTAGGCGTTTAAATTTGTTTTTTGTCAAAGTAGATGTCTAGTGTTTCCGATATTATTATTTTAAAGGTGCGTTTGGTTCACGGAATGGAAGATTACCAGTGGGAATAAAATATTACCAGAGAATAAGATTACTGGGAATGTTGTATTTTGTGTTTGGTTGGTTTAGTAGGAATGTAAGATTACCGTATTTGTTTAAAAGAATAAAAAAGTATTAAAATGTATATTTGACCAAATTGTCCTTATTATATATTTGTATAATATTACAAATTGTAAAATATTTATATATTTTCTTTAAAAAATTAAATTCATAATATTTATATAATTTTTTTACAAATTAAAAATATAAAAAAAGTTTAATGAAAGGGTAAAAAAATATTTAATCTCTGACTTCATATAAAATTTTAATTATAGATTTTTTTTGTAAATCTAAAATAATTTAAGGATAAATTTGTAATTTAACCTTCGTAGAATTTTTATTATTTAATTACAGGAGATGGATATTTTTGAAAAAAAATAAAAATTTAAGAGTATTTTAGTCCAAAAAGTCGGTAATATTACAATACCTAAGGGAAGGGAGGTAATGACATTCTCAGTAATATACCCTAAAAAATCTACTATTGGTAATAAAACATTATCGGGAATGAGATTCCCGGCCAACCAAACATGGGAATGTGGGATTCCCATCCCATGGGAATCCCACAATCCTTGAACCAAACACCCCCTGAATGTATAATTTGTAACCTACATTAAAAAAACCGTTATCAATTTATATCTTGACATGTGGCATTGATTATAATTTCTTATTATTTTTTAAAAAATTAAAAATGTTTATTTTAACAAAACAACTCATTTTTTTTTCTAGAAAAAATGAACTCTAAAAATTTCAAAATCTCAATTATCGCCATCGCCCACTCATTGATGTCCTTGTCGCTTCAATTATCTAAATCCCTAAAATTGTAATACCTACAAAAAAAATCATAATGCTCAAATCTCTCATCTCTTCTCCTTCAGCCTCCCCTTTTCCTCTTTCCCCTCCGTCGAAAACTTGTCGCCAACGACGATAAGGGCATTCCGACAAATCCAAATCCAGTTGGAGAACATACCATGTTGCTATGGCCATGCCATTCCAAATGGATACAGAAACATGGAAAAGCGTACAACGTTTTGGGAATTGCCAAGCAGTGTGATTGTTAGGCCCCACGCGTGGGTGAGAAATAGCATTCATCCATTAATTGGAGGAAGAAGGATGCAGTAGCTGCCGTCAAAGATCATGTCATAGTCGTTGACGGCGAGTTTACACGGAGGAAGAAGGGACGATTGGAGGAGGAAAACATTAGAATTTGGGTATTTCGATTTTAGGAGATTTGATTTTTTATTTTTGAGATTTTCAAGAAATTTGAGATCTTCCGGGAAAAAAAACAGATTTTTTATAAAATTTAAAATAAATTTTTTTAAAAATTATAAATTCATCATGTGTCATATTTTGAACAGAGGACGGTGTTCTTTTAACAATCCCAACCGAATAAACACCTACCACCTAAAATGGTAATATTAAAAATATTAGAAAACTATTTTGATTTTAAAAAAAAATTAAGCGCCGTGAAAAAAGGCATAATTTGAACCGTAATATTTTAATAAGCATTCTTTAACGTGTATGGATGATCATATCCCAAAAGGCCAAAACTGTCTTAGCTTTCTCATGTGCTGCGGAGGATGAATTATATTCCAATACTCGTGTCGTGTGAGGCGTAGGTCAAATACGAATGAAGAAGTTGGAAGAGTAGTTCTTGTTTGATTAGCTTCCCAGACATGTTACTAAGATATAGTGCTGAATAATAAATTTGAGAAAATCAAAAAATTGATCCAAAGTAAATTACGTGGTTCAATTCGTTTCAAATTTTTACTAAATCCGCACTTTTACTCCTGCAAATTTTGAAAAATATATTTCACTGCAATTCATATCTATCCCATATCAATGGCACAGCTATGGTAAACAATAAGGTAATATTGATCGCTTGGCAGAGCATCAAGTTTAATTCCATGGTTGACACCATGAAAAAAGAAAAAGCTTTAAACATTCTCCCGCAAACTACGTAGTTCATAACTGGATGGGTCTCTATTGACTCTCCTACATACACGATTTATAGCAATCAAAAACGGATTGGATTGGTCTCCGTTGACTAGGACTCTGCTGCATATAAAGAGAATAGGAATAATTAAAGCATGTCCAAGCATTGATACTTCCATAACGAAGAAGGACAACTGCAAATGGCAAGTTCAGGATAGAGAGATCTAAGGGAGATACCTTTCAAGCTTCTGTCGCTTTAGGGGAATTTTCGGGTGTCTTCACAACAGTGACAGAGCTACCCTTGTGTACCATTACAGCAACACGGAACTCTTCGACTATGGAAGCATCCTTGAACTTCAATGCAAACGTAGACAGCCCTTCTTTCTCTTCCCCAGTACTATTCATGCAAGCAAAAGTGATACCTTTCTTGTCCATATTTGTCAGCTTCATATCCGGGTAAAGACTTGCATTTAGAATCAATCTATAATTTCCTCTAGCTCTCATGAGCAACCTTGCTCTTTCAGCCCCAGTTGTTGAGACATTCACCTTAAGTTCTCCCTTCCCACGCTCTTTCCAGCCTCCATCTATAAATTCAAACAGTGCTGAATCAGCAGAGAATACAACTTTCTCATTCTCTTCTCCCGTCTCAACCGGAACCTCCTGCATGGCAGGAAAACCACTTCCCTCACTCTTGGAAACAATTGAGGTCCCTGATGCGTTGAAGAGGGAAGAGTTCCCATTTGCAGAAAGACCAAAACCAAATGAACCTGTACCACCATCCTTTGTAGTAGATCCAAAGGAAAATGAAGAAGTAGAAAATCCAGTGCCGGCTAGTCCTGTGAAGGCATTCTGGCTACTAGAAAGCTGTTGGAATGAACTCAACGATGCACCTTCTGCAGCTGAATCTGCACTTTCACTATTATCTTTGTTATCAGCATTTGAAGTCTTGTCATCTTTCTTATCTTCATCCTTGGTCTCAACAACTCCAGTCGGTTTTTCATCATTGGCCTCCTTTTGAGTTTCTTCTTTTACAACATCACTGGTCTTATCCTCAGCACTTTCCTTATCAGCAAGGGTATCTGAAACTGGCTCATCCTTCTTACTTTGCAACTGCTTAATATTCTCACTTGCATGCTCAGACCCTGTTTCATCAGTTTTTTTCTCTGACAGATGATTATTTCCATCTTCACTCTTTTCAGATTTGTTAATGTCGTTTTCATCAGAAACCTCTTTCTCACTGGAAATTGGTGCAGCAGCTGTAACCTGAGTGGTGGTTGTGCCAGATTCATGGGCTGCACTAGGTGCAGCAGGAGCAACAGTTTGTCCAGAAGGGGGAACTAAGCGAATCCCAGAAAAAGGATTGGGTGAGGCAGTAGAAGTTTGATTTCTGCGAACTTTGACTATTCGTCTGTTTGCCAAAACTTCTTCACTAGCCCTCTTAAATGTTCCAGTCTCTTGTTCAGAAGAATCTTCTTCATCATCAAGCCCAGGGTTATCCCGAGAAATCTCTCTTCCAGCAGCCCTCTTCTTTGAAGGTGGAAGGGCATTTTCTGCATCCCCCATTGCAGCAAGAAGCCAATAAACTAAAACTTGAGGATTTTTTTTGTTCAAGCTAGGATATCTGAAGATCGTCAGAAATGTTAGATCCAACGAAATTATCAGAAAACAAATTTTAGTTTCTCACTATACCATAAAAGTGGACAGCGAGAAATGTGAAGGAACGGTTGCAAGAGCATGGAACATTAGTTCACCTAAAATTATGTGACAGCTACAGATATTTACCAATACATAGACAAAATATACCCAGATTTCAGTAAAAATCTCGTTAAAACATATGAATGGAGCATAGTCCATCAATCAATCACAATAAAACAGAACACTGAGACAAGCATATATTCAAAAATTAATACCCACTGCCCACCACTTATGTCATTTTCTGCATTTCACTTTTTTATTATTCAGCTTATAATTAAGAATTACAATTTCCCTCAAACTACTTATTATCTATAAAACAGCCAAAATATATAAAAGAAAATGGAAAAGAAAACATGATAGAATCCATATGATAATAATCAAAGGAACATGTAAAAAAGAATCAAACAATGAATATTGAAGTTTAAAAGCAGAAGTTGGCCAACCAGCACCGGTATCAGCACATTCGAAGATTTAACACGAAATCAAACAGAAAAATATGTAATGGAAGATCCAATAACATAACCTAACAATTTAAATTTGGGGGGGGGGAGCCCTTTACATTATCATATAAACATACTTTTTGGGGTTAAAAAAAGGGAGAAACCCGATTTTCTAGGGGTTTAACATAAAACAGATGCAACCTTAAGAATAATTTTCCCAGTTTAAACATCAAACGCAATATAGAAATGACACTCTTTCAGCTAAAGCAGAGAAAATAAAAAATAGAAGGGTTAACTTCTTCCTATATTATAACTATTTCCTTTCGTTTACAAAAGCTACCATAACATTAATCTGACGTTTTCCATAACATGAGTATTCAATAATATCTCAAAAAAAAAACCCAAACAAACTAGGTAGACCTCATTTCGTAAGCAAAATATAATTATAAAAAGCAGAAATCACAAAAAAAACCAAACATAAATGTAAAAGAAATTGAAGATTTAGATAAAAAAGAAGAAGAGAGAATGGATTGGCGACTTACAAAAAGAGCAGAGGCAAAACCCTAGTGAGAGAGAGAGAGAGACGAGAGAGATCCGAAGGAGATTTTTAAAATATAAATTATGAAATGAAATATATAATGAGGTTGGATATGGAAATGCCATCGTCCTTCCTACCCCAGAGTTTTTATAATTATTTTTCCCTTTTTTGTTTTTAAATTTATCAACAAAAAAAATACACCTTTTCATTTTATATCACTATATTAATTTATCATTATTGGATTTTATCATTATGTCTGATTTTAATATTTCCTTTATATTTATTTTTGTTAAATCTAAGATTAATAAAATGTAATATATGTTCAAAGACTCTCAATCAATTGATAATAAACGTTTATATTTTATTATAACTCAAACTCAAAATTTCTAAGGATAATAGTAAATCTTTTAATATTTTCTTAATTATTTTTTTATTTACTACAAAAAAATATATTTAACTATTTTTTGCATTCTAACATATCGAAGGAATTGTTGTATAAATAAATAAAATATATAAATAATTATTAAATTATATTTTAATATTTTTAATTATATATATTTGACCAACAAAATTTATTATTGAATTTTTAAAAATTATAAAATAAATATTAAACTTTTAATTTTATTATAAAATGAACATTAGCTTGTTTACTACATTTAAAAGTAATATAATATTTACATTAATAAATAATATCTCATTTTATCCCTTAATTATACTTAAAATTTTATTTTAATATTTTGTAATATTTTGAAATAATAATTTAATTTTTAAATATTTACAAATTTATAAGATATTTGTAAAACTGTAAATTATTTTTTACAATTATGATTTATGAAAAAATTCTCAAATTTATAATTTTGAAAAAAGTTTACATAAATCATAATTTTAAAAAAAATCTTTCATTACTTACACTCATGTCCTCCCTTTAACTTATAATAATGTTTAATGATGAATATTATATTTCTTGTGACAATAATTTTAAAAATAAAAATAATTTTCTAAAATTGCTATTTAGAAATATTGAAAATATTAAAATAAAATTTTCTAGGGACAAAATAAAATATTATCTATTGATTCAATATATTATCTTATCCCTTTAATAATGTTTAATGACAACTAATGGCGCGATATTCATTTTATAACAAAATAAAAAATAATAATATTTATTTTCTGGTTTTGAAACTCAAATTATATTCTAGAAGATTTAATTAATTTCGAACCATATACTAACTACATATAACACATTATATTATACCACGCTAATATACATATCACACATTCATAACTAACTTGAAACATACTTATATGAACGAATAGAAAATAAAACATATTAAAGACTATTATTTTTTTAGCTTTTCAATTTAGTCCTTATTTAAGATTTTGGGGCATTATATCAAGCGGTTTGTATGGTTCCTAAGTAAGAGAAATTGACTCGACGCAATCCCCTTAATCTCCTCAGTATAATCTTCTCGATTTCTCATCATGATAAGATTAGCTTTCATAATCTTTCTCTCACTGATTTCAGTTGTCTTCTCTACAATGTAATTCATGGTTGAGTCTTCCATGAAGCTGAAATGTCATCCACTGCTTCCCCAACTGTGAGATACAATGAATTCGTTCCAAATGAATCTAAGATATGCGATTGATGCATTTTCTCCATCACACTTCCCACAGGATTTACCAAGATTAGCTTCATTAATGGAATATTTAACCATATCAGCTTCTCAAAAGCTAAACGAAGATCGAAAAATTCATTGGGTGATTTACCTGAAGTGATCTTTTGTCCAGCATCTTCTTTAGTTCGCATACCATGTCGATCCCACTTGTATCTATGGCTGTCACAGCTGAGAATATTGCATTACTGTTAGCTAAATACAGTAGGAAATTCATATAAACCCATATGATATATGATGTTTATGTTCCGTTTGCGATTTTTTTCTTGATTTATTGACAACGTACATACACTCTGCAGGTGTAACTGTTCGAATATGAATCCTTTAAAGAAGGGTTTATGGAGAAACTTACCAGTCATGTCAATAATGATACATTTCAAAGTGCTTCCATGGTTTGCGTTAATGCTTTTTTCCTCCTCTTGAACCCATCTTAGCATCCTTTAAACAAACAAAACTAGCATTCAGTCAGGCAAGCCATTTGCCTTGCTCTACAAGAAATCTGCTAAAATATGAAACGAATTGAGGAAATTACCTTTCTTGCAGATAAGTTGAATTTGCAAAGTATATTGGAGATTCAATGGCTACTATGAGAAACGAAGGAACCCTTGAAGCTTCTCTGTACCGGTTGAGGCTTTGGTATATGTGTGTTCCTGGAATGTTCCCCAATATTACAGTGTTTGGCCTGGTTACATGCAACATGATCTTGAATACCGACACTCCCACCTGCAATTTTCAGGCCGAATCATTGTGAAATTATTGGTAAACTAGGAGAAGAGAAGAGAAGAAAGCAAAAGACTTACTGCAATGGAAAGTCCCAGAGGAACGGAAACGAAAAGAACCCCAAAGAAGGAACAGATACAGGCCAAGAAATCGAGTTTGTCGGTTTTCCACAATTTGTAAGCAGCCTCATAATCAATGAGCCCTATCACTGCTGTTATGATGATGGTTGCTAAGATCACATTCGGGGTGTAATAAAAGAGTGGCATCAGAAACAGCAGAGTCACCACCACCGCTGTCGCTAATACGATGTTCGAGACCGCCGTTTGTGCACCAGCATTGCAGTTTACTGCAGATCGAGAAAACGATCCTGTTGTAACATAACATGAAGTGCAAGAACCAGCCATGTTCATGAGACCGATAGCCATCATTTCCTTGTTTCCATCAACTTGATAGTTCTTTAGAGAAGCAAATGTCCTTCCCACTGCAATCCCTTCCTGCAAAAGTGTTTATACAAATCAGTATTATGTTACTCCGACTCTTCATTTTTTAGCGTATTAACGTTTAGCATTATCATTCAATGCATTAGCGGACATAGGTACAAGATATAATCCTCCGAATACATAAAAAACTTTGAAAATTTTTCGAATATACCGGTGGAAGTGCTGGTAAACTTACAGTAAGGGATAGTATCCCAGTGACAATGCCAGTTTTGATAGCTAAATCCAGATATGGGCCATTAAAGTATATCATGTTGGATGAAGATGGATTCAAACCTTCCTGCAAGTGGCCAATCTGTGAAAGAAAATAGATAGATTTGGTGAACATGTTTCTAAAAGATGTTATTATATATATATATATATAAAGTAGAATCATAGTATAAGTTCTTACAATTGAGATTCCATGAGCTTTTGATTTAATGCAGAAGATCAACAGGGTTGAGAGAATCACTGATGTTAATGGGGCAGCTGCTGATATCCAGAAAAGCTTCGGCTTCTTCATGCTCTGCATCATGTGTTTCAAACATCAAAACTTTAAAGAGCTAACAATGGAGACGACCCAAACCGGATTCTATCGATTCGGATCCGTTCGGTTTTGTTGGTAAAATAGAGGTACTTACAATATGCCTTGTTGTCAACAGAAACAACAGGAAGCTGAATCCAATTACAATAGTTTCCCAGGACCACTGCATAAAAATTCAACCAATATTTTTACCACATTGCACATTTCTTCCAGAGTAAAACTTAATCTTTGGAAATTCGAGTACGAGTGTCGGATATTAGTTCGTGTCGAACTTAAGTATTCAATTTTATTCTAGGATTCATGTATTTAAAGAGTCCTTAAGGATCATATTCCGTACTCGTATCCAAATACGAGTCTGATACAAATTTCGGACACAAGTAGTTCAAAAATATGACAAGTTAAAGCAACATTGATGAAGACACTCACTTACCTCTTCTCTGTGGTGAAATACAGATTTCAAAACAGGAATCAATTGCATTTTGGAAGTGAAATGAACAATTCCAAGCAGTCCCTTGAGCTGCTGTAATGACACAATGACAGCAGCACCAGCCATGAATCCAACAAGGGTCGCCTTGGACAGAAAATCAATCACAAACCCCAATCTGTAAACCATAAATCCGAATCCATTAAAACACTAATTCAGTATAACGTCGGATTCCGGTCGAATACAAATAAAAGATTACCTTAAAACCCCCAAAGATGCCTGAAATAAACCAGCAAAGAAAGTGGCAGTGAAAGCCAGTTTAAGGTAAAGAATAGGGTCATCAACAGGAGACACATTTTCACTCAACATTGTGCCCATTACTAAGGATGCAATGGACACTGGACCAACAGCAAGATGTTTAGAACTCCCCAGGACTGAATAAATCAATGGTGGAACAAAGCTTGAATCTGCATGAAATTAATGGCAACTTAATTTTTTCTTTGCATTTATCCATTCCACTAAATGATAATCGTTTTTGTTCGGATACTAACATAATCCCACGATAGGTGGCAAATTCGCAAGTTTTGCATAACTGATTCCCTGCACTCCAAAAAAAAAATGATCACCTTACCAGGAGTATTTTTTTAAAAAAATTGTTTCTTTTTAAAAGAATGAATGATTTAGTAAAAGGTAAATTGTAAAAAAAAAACTCTAAAAGTTTGATTAAATAATCATTTTATAACATTTTAGCCATAACGTTTCATTTTGGGTGAAAAGACCCATATATAGATGGAAATTGTTACTTAACAAACAATTAACGCTCTAAAACATGAGTCTTTTTACCATAAAATAAAACGTTGAAACCAAAATGCTCAAGAAAAAAAGAGCCAATGATTATTTGATCCAATGTTAGGGACCTTTTTATTCTAAAATGAAACGTTAAGTTAAAATGTTAAAAAAATTAAAATGATCATTTTAATAAATATTGAGGGTTAATTTTAATATTATACGTTATTAAAAATAATAATCTTGATCGGAAACATGACTGATTTAACATAATATCAGCTACAACAAGACAGTGAATTTCACATGACGATGGACTATTTGAGAATAAATATCATATTCAGACACAACCAACATGATTTTTTGTTTTTTTTAAGACATAGAATATTTCAATAAGAAAAACAAATTCATAGTATTATTAAAATCTATACAAACAAAACTCCAGTTCACGCAAGTTACACTTACTCATTTCACTGATGATTTTTTAAAGATTAGCCACTCTAATGATCCAAAAGAATGTGGAATATATTCAGAAACTTGTCCATTATTTTTCCATTTATTTGATTAAACCCGTGAAAGAGACTATGTTACTCGAATTCGAACGTAAACACGAGTATATATCCGTTATAAATGATGGATCGTACCTTGAACTTATATTTAAATAGCATAATGTCAAAAAATGACTTTAATGTTTAACTAAATAGTTATTTTAGTCTTTAGTTTTTTTGGAGTATTTTGACCCCCAACGTTTCATTTTAGGATAAAAAAGTCCTAACTTTTGACTAAATGGTTACTTTACCCCTTATTCTTTCTTTTTGGAGCACTTTGATCTCAAATGTTTCATTTTATGGTCAAAAAGCTCTAATTCTGTATCATTGACAGTTTGTTGACTAATAATTTCTATGTAAAAGAGTCTTTTTATTTCAAAATGAAACATCGGACTAAAATATTCTAGAAAAAATAATAGGGGCCAAAGTGACTAATACTTATTTAAATATAGGTATAGTTTAAGAAAAATGAAAATTTGGGGCAACAAACAAATCGTGATATAGGGTTCATGAGTTACCTGTGGGATTGCAAGGCTAGCAATGGTGAGACCAGAAATGATATCAGACATAAACAGCTTGAGATCATAGTGAGAGCCCCACTGTAGTATTGGGAACAAACACTCAAGTCCCAAAACCAGTTTCTTATGCCATGTTTGGCCCTTGAATCTGTAGAGAGGATCATCGGGGAAAAATATCTCAGACAGACTGTGTTTTAGCTTCTGGAAAGTAGATTTCTTTGGAGGCAGGCAAACATGGTGTATCTCCATTGTTGCCTCAGCTGCTACTGAAACCTCCACAGTTGTTGCAGTTCCACCATTGTTAGGGAAACCTTCAATGCTGTTAGAATTTACACCCATTTTTATTGTTCCTTCCTACTGTTTAGCAAATATTTTGGTGGAGAACAAAGTAAGCATGGCTTGGAATTTATAGGCCAAGTCAAAAATGAAAGCCTCGCTTTTGCTTTACTGAGGGTAATGTTGTCTTTTTCCATCATAGTTAAAAATATATTTCCTTGTGAAAAATTCCCTTATTAATATTTAGGGTACTACATATTTAGTACATAAACTATTACTTTTATCTCATTTTGATACTTAAATTTTTATTTGTTTCAAAATAATAATTAATGTTTATTTTTTGTTTTGTTTTGGTACCTCACTGTTAAAAACTTAGCGGAACTGTTATAACATGGAACTTTTTTAAGGGTAAATTACATAATTCATCTTTCAACTATCTTCTCACTCCTATTTTAGTCACTAAAGTTTTTAATTTAATTGCTTAACTTTCAAATTACTCCTAATTTAACCACTCTAACTTTCAAATTTAATTTTTTATTTTAATTATATATTAATAAAATAATAAAAATGTCATGTCATAAAATTTATTAATAAAATAAATTAGTGATTAAAACATGAGCAATTTGAAAGTTAAGTAGTTAAATTGAAAATTTTTAAGCTTTAGTGAACAAAATAGGAGTGAGAAGATAGTTGACTGATGAATGATATAATTTACATATTAAAAATGCCAACATTAGGTATGATTTTGAAACAAATGAAAGTTTAAGTACTAAAACAGAATAATATTATTAGTTTATGTATTAAACATGTAGTTTACCCTAATATTTATGTAATCAAATGTAGCCCTGTTATTTTATTTAATACATAGGTTCCGCTTGCAAGAACTATTTATGAAACTAATGTTAAACCGATTAAAATGTTAATTCGTTGATTTTTGTAGTATTTGTGTATTTTCTCCTGCTTAAAGTCATATATATATATATATATATATATATATATATATATAAAGAGCTTAAACTATATCGTTTATTAAAATGGCGGCTATTTTTTTTTTTATCAATTTAGGTGTCTAACGTTTCTACTTTAGGTGTGTAACAGTTGTTAAAATATTTCGTTAAGTGACACATATTGTATTTATATAATTTTTAAAATTTTATTTAAAATAAAAAACTTAAAAAATATTTTTTATTAAAAAAAATCTCAAAAAATTTGAAAATCTTAAAAAAACCTAAAAACTTTGCAAATCTTTAAAAAAACCCAAAAAATTGAAAATCTTAATTTCAACTATAACAAGCCCGACCGTCGCTTTTGCTACTGTTGTCGTCAATCAAGCCTAACCCCAAAAGTGCCTCCGCTTGACAGTCAATTGCCCGATGATCAGCCACCCAAAAACCCTACTCGACGATAAAATTGACGATAAAATTGATGAACCAAATGGTTGGAATTCGCGACACACAGCGAATCCAATGGCCATATTGACAACAAGCTTGATGACGACAGACAAGGGAGATGGCAAGGGTGGCGTCAGCGTTGGCGACTGTGGTCGATAAGGGAGGTAACATTAGGGTTAGGATTAGGGATTTGAGTTTTTAGGGATTTGAGTTTTTAGGGATTTGGGTCTTTTTTGTAATTTTAAAAAATTAGAGTTTTTTTAAATATAATTTTTTTTACTTAAAAAATCAAAATTACAGTTAACGGAGTTTTTGACGATTGTTCTGGTCGAGACATCTAAAGTGATAATGTTTATAACATTAGACACTGGATTGACCAAAAAAAAATTAGGCACCACTTTGAAAAAAAAATGGTATAGTTTAAATATTTTTTTATATTAAGCCTATATATATAGGATTACGATCTACTTACACAATATAAAACTCTTTAATTTTATATATATTTAGAACTGATAGATGAGTGAAAATATATAACTGAGATTGATTTTTTATTTTTTTCAGTGAATATCTTCTCATTTAATATTGCTAATCTCAATCATCTAGTTTCACTCATCCAACAATTCTAAATTTATGTAAAACTAAAAGAATTTTACTTACTATATATATATATATATATATATGATATCGGAGAGGAGAAAGGATTCAAGATCATATTCGAGATAAATTTCCCATACGTCCAAATAGGAGAAAAAAGTCAATGGATTTTAGTTTCTTTTTCATCAATGTTACAATTATCCTTGTAGTATTTTAATTTTTTAATAATATAATAGGATTACAAGATAATATTTGTTAATAATCTTCCTTGATTATTGACAATACATCCCATATGTAACTGCTCTAATTCAATACCTCAACAACACTCCTTTTAATTATTAAACTTATTCAATAAGTTTTTAATCTTTTTATTTTTAATCTCGACTCAACAATCTTATTTTTATTGTTAATTGACCCCAAAACTCTTCTGATTTAATTCACACCTTGTCAATTGAATGTAAACATATTCTTCAATCTTCATTCAATCTATAACCATCTTAGGTTATCGCTTAATGTTGACTTGTAAATTTAGGTTGTTACATAAACTACGGAAGTTTTTTTTTAAATCGATTCCAAATTTAAAAGATTAGATTGTGGCCTAATTTGTCTATTTTAAAATTAAGAAAGACTTAAAAATTATTTAACCAAAGAAAAGAAAGGAGGGGCCAATAGTTAATTTACTAAAATTTTGTTGGCTTAATATAAAATTAAGTGTTTAATCTATGCATCTTTTTCTATTTAAATGTCTAATTTTTTTAGTTAATTTAAATGTCTAACATTTCATATGTTACCGTTAAAATGTCTACAAGGTAATCGTTAAAAAATTCATTAAAATTAAGTAAATCAATCAATATTACTTGATATTTTCTTTTAATTTTTTTTAAAATTATAATTTCTTTTTTTTTAAAAACCCTACTTTTCTATTTTTTATAAAATACTCCAAAATTAATAAAAACCTCACAGAGCCCCCACGCAGCCTCCCCCCGGCGTCGGCAACCATCGGATTCTCGGCCGGTACAAACAGCCCATTTATAGAACATGAGATTCACATCAGAATCCCTAACCAATAAAACCCAAAAACCAAATCCCAAAATCACAGCAGGAACACCCAAAATCCACGCCTTTCTCAAGCTAAGATTTGAAGCCATTCTCAAGCAAGAGCAAAGAGAACAGGGGATAATAGAATCGCCTATTTGATAGCATGAATCGTAACAGCCTTTTTGTCCTACTCTTGGGGAATTATTAAAAGAAAAGAAGAGGAATTCCTTGTCGGCCATCTCGTTTCTCATATTTAACGTGGCTACGTGAGGGTGTATTGTGTGGGAGTATTTACGGCAGTGTATATAACCGATGATGGTGGCAGCGGCTGGTGACCAGCGATGGTGATGATGACTGATGACGGCAACGACGAGAGCGGGGGACGATAAGAGAATTTAGGGGTTAGGAAATTTAGAAATTTGGGATTTTTTTTGATATTTTAGAAATATTTTATCTTTTTTAAATAATAATGAAATTAAAAAATTACATATTATGTGTCATAGAGTGATTAACATTATATTTTAACGAGTTATGATATAAATACTTAAAATAGTAATAATTGTAACATTAGACATTTATATTAACAAAAAAATTTAGACACATACATGTGAAAAAGATATATAGTTTGAGCAATTTTTTTATATTAAGTTATTTTTTTACATAATTCTTTTAGTGGCGAGTAAAAAAAATTTTGACTCGAAAATTGATATTTTCGAATTAGAAAAACTCGACTTGAATTGACTTCGAGTCATAATTTCAAGTTTATTTATAAATAGAATTCGAATAACTCAATTTTTTTAGTAATTAGTGAATTAATTTTTAGGTTTGATTAGAGTCTCTCGACTCTGTATGATATATATATATATCAAATATGATAAAATATATATGTATTGTATATGATTATACAAAATTGTTTAAATTCGAATCAAATAGTATCATAATATTATAAATATTTACAAGTGAACTTAAATAGAAACTCAAATAACTCAACTGAATTCGAAAAAATTTCAAATAAAATTAAAATTATATAAAATAAGACCCATCAACTAGAATAACTCAAAAAAATTAACTCTCACCTCTAACATAGCTAAAAATACCTAAAATGGCTTAATTTAGTAAAATCCTCACTTCGTTCATTTTATAATTTTTTTTAACTTAGTCACTACACTTTCATTTCATTTGTCAAATTAATCTTTAGTGTCTTTCTTAAAATTATGCCATATGATTATAATAAATATGACATCTAAACATCAATGTGATATCTAAGCATTCATTTAATGCGCTATGATATCTAAGCATTCTTTTAATGCGCTACAAATCCATTATTCTGTTATATGAAAAGATTTGGTTAGAGTAATTGTTCGATCGAATCTAATTGAATAAAAGAATTTTAATTATTCAAATTGATAAAAAGAAATTTAAATTATTTAAAGAGAAAATAACCTCAGTGATCAAAAATGCCTTATAATATACGATTTTAACCAAATTTTTTTGGATTTGCCAAAATGACCAACTAAATCGCAATGTGATCGATAATTCGCAACGCGATCTCCAGTATCGCAAATTAGTTTCCAGATTCGCAACGCGATTCTGACTATCGCATTGCGATTTCCCAAATTCGCGTTGCGATTTTCCTAATTCGCAATGCGAATACGTAAATCGCAGCGCGAATTTGGAAAATCGCAATGCGAATACGTAAATCGCAATGCGAATCTGTAAATCGCAACGAGATTCTAACTATCGCAATACTGAATTTCAAATTCACAACTCGATTTCTGAATTCGCAATAGGTTTTAATTTCGCAACACAAATGTTTTGGGTATATAACTACGCAGCAGCAACAACTCATAACCTAAATCCCTAAATCGCAACTCATTACATCTCCATCTATCACTCTCTCCGGCGACATCCGTTCCTATATCCAACGACATCCTTCCCCATCCAGCAACATGTTTTAGTTTCGCAGCTCGTTTGTTTAGTAAATTAATTTACAATAATGAAATCATCTAATATTGATTATGTTTGGATAGATTTGTGTTTTGGAGGGTAATGGGAGAATGTTCATGGTGTTTTACAATATATGCATTTACCCATGAATCTTCAACTAAAACTGTCATTAAAAAAGTTAACTTATGAAACTCTAATGTTACGTGTTGCAAATAAATTGAATTTAGAGCCCCTAAGTGGGTTTAGGCTATCTTATCAGAGAAATGGTAAAGTTTATTTGTTAACCGACAATGAAGATGTTGAACGATTCATTGCTTACATTAGTGTTTCAAGTGATGATGTTTCATTGTATGTTGTTGAACCTAGAAGTAGTGAAGTTGGGTCAGTAGCGGGTAGTAATCAACTAAGTTTTTCAACCCCAGTTTATGGTGCTCAAAATTTAATGGTTCCACCACAATTTCTTCACCAAGGAAATATTGTTTCACCACATTTCCAATACCAAACACAATCTCAAAACCCACAACCTTTCCCTAATCCAAATCCCAATCAACTTTCAGCACCAAATTCCGGTTTTCGTATTGACCAGTTAGACGATGATAAGCCAACAGAAAAAATTGTGAGTACTAGTCAGTATTCAAAATTTGATCTTGGTCAATACCCGGACTTTGATCTTGGTCAATACTCAGATTTTTGATGATTTTTCAGAAGAAGAAACAGACCCTGCGTATAATGATTTTGATATTGGTCAATACCCGAATTTTGATGATGAAACAGCCGTTGCCGAGGAAGATGTTGTTGATGATAATGAGGAGGAAGTTATGACTGTAAATGAACATGTTGAACATTCATTCTGTAATTCATGTAACACTGAAGAAGAAAAAGAAGAAATCCCCAAAGAAAAGTCCCCGAAGAAAATGCCACGGGAGTATAACTGGAATATGCCAAAATTACTTCAGATACCGGAAGAAGAGTTGGTAAAGATAGCAGTTGATTGTTACACAAAAATTATTCGTATCAAGAAAGATGATTGTTTTGATACAAAGAAAGACTTGAAGATAGCTTTGTATACGAAATGTGTGGAAGATGGCTATCAACTAAAAGTTAATAAATCAAGCAAAGATCATTTCGAAACAAGGTGTATGATTGACAAAAACTGTATGTGGCGTATGATTGCAAAGAGGATAAAAGATTGCGAAATATTTCAAGTTAGGACTTTTATTGATAAACATACATGTTCAAGAACCCAAGTTTTTCCTCACCATAGACAGGCAAACAAAAAGGTGTTGGGTGGTTTTCTGGCTGAGTTAATGTTTTTGAATGGTAGGGTATATCGGAGACATGAAATTATGACTGACATGAATGCTCGGTTCAAGATTAGTATCTCATATTCTCAAGCTTGGAGAGCCAAATGTTATGCATTGGAATTGTTGAGGGGGTCGCCAGAAGCATTGTTTGCCCAACTGCCGGCTTATTGTCACAATTTAAAGCTGAAAAATCCTGGGTCGGTAACTCATATCAAAACAGATAGATATGGACGCTTTGAGTTGCTGTTTATCGCCATTGGTGCTGCGGTTAGTAAATTAATATAATTTTGTTGACTCATTTTTGTTAGTTACATGCATTTCACATTTAAATGATTATATTTCTTGTGTATATGATTTTGTAGATTCGTTCGTTTATTAATTGCATGCGCCCAGTTATTATAGTTGACGGAGCACATTTAAAAGGTCGATACCTTGGAGTAAACTTATTAGCAGTAGCCATGGATGCTAACAATGGGATACTGCCAATAGCTTACGGGGTTGGCAAATCTGAAACCTCTGATTCATGGACTTGGTTTATGGGGCATCTTAGGGATTGCATAGGTCCTATTAGCAATCTGACAATCATATTCGATAGGGCAAACTCAATTGACAACGATGTTAGAAGGTGTTTCCCAAATGCTTTTCATGGACTTTGTGGTGTTCATTTGTATAGAAATCTAAAATCAATGTATGCTGGTATAAAAAATCACAAATGGACATACTGGAAGGCTGTAAAAGCTTATCGGGAAGTGGATTTTAATAAGCATATAAACTGTTTAAGACGTGTTTTGCCTCAGTGTGCTCAAACACTAGAAGATGTCGGGTTTGAAAGATGGTCAAGAGTACATCAACTTGGAGCAAGATATGGTTTCATGACGTCTAATAGTGCAGAATCAATCAATGCTCTAAGTCGTCATTCACGAAAATTACCCATTACTATGTTAATGGAGTTTTTTCGAGCCTCTATTCAACAGTGGTACTACAAGAAAAGAAACCATGCAGGTATTATTTCTTTAAATTTGTAACTTATCATATATTTTACTAAGTATTATTTATTTAAATTTACAGGAACATTGGAACATCGTGTTACACCATGGACAGAAAAAAAGATAATGAAACGTGTTGTGAAGTCAACGTCATGGAGATTTGAACCATGTTCAAACACTTTGTTTGAAGTACTGGATAATAACTTAAATGGGCTTGTCGATCTAAATGCAAAGACGTGTAGTTGTATGAAATGGCAAACATCTGGTTATCCGTGTGGCCATGTTATAAAAGTTTCTCTTCATCTAAACCAAGATGATTCAAGCGCATACGCTATGGATTGCTACACTACAGAAGTATATCGACAGACTTATGGCGAGATTGTCTGCCCTATTCCACATCCTTCTGAGTAGGACATACCAGATGACTTACAAACAGTTTTGCCACCAGCCATGGACAGAAGGCTACTTGGCCGACTAAAAAGTCACGATCGTATACCGTCTAAGGGTGAAGAGAAGAAGATATCAACATGTAGTCGGTGCAAGGAAAGTGGTCATACAAGGTTGACATGTGGATCACCAGTGCCATCACAATCATATTTTCCTCTACCAAAATATGGATCCTCATCAAAATCCCAATCACAACCGGCTTCACCTTTTGGGACTATTAACTTAGGTGATTTTTAAATGCAAACGTTGTATTATATGTATATTATGTGTGAACTTTTAACATTTTCAGTTAGGCATGTATTAGTAACTTGAGTTTGCACATTGCTATGATATGTTCAGTTGTTATCACTTATTAGACATTCATTTGACTATCGCAACGCAGAAATCGCAACGCGAATATGACTATCGCAACACGGAAATGACTATCGCAATGCGGAATTGACTATCGCAACGCGGAAATGACTCGCAATGAGAGAATCGCAATGCGAAATGAAAATCGCAATGCGAAATGAAAATCGCAACGGGTGAATCGCAATGCGAAAATGAAAATCACAACGCGAAATTAGTTTCGTGTTGCGATTTTTATTTTCGCATTGCGATTCACCCGTTGCGATTTTCATTTCGCATTGCGATTCTCTCATTGCGATAGTCATTTCCGCGTTGCGATAGTCTGTTTTGCATTCAACATAATGCAGATTGAAATCAACAAATCAACTATTACATTTCAATCAATTAAACAAGCACAAATATTATGTACACATCAATTAAACAAATCAACATTTACAAATCATCTTTTACAAATCAATTAAACAATCAAAAAATAATAATGAAATCAACTTTTGCACCAATACATCCATTTCACGCAGCTCACTTCAGGATTAACCTGCAGAAACCAAACATTGAATCAACAACACTTTCTACACATCTAAAACCTACAAACAACAAATTATTGAATTCTAGCTACTTAACCAAACATTTTCAAACCAAAAAGAGTAAATATGTTTAACAACACTTGCATTTGACTTACAAATTGTTTATGGACACTTTCATAACGCGGATGCAGGTAGGCAGTGTCTCGCATATATCGCTCTAGCCATAAAATACCGAAACCACAAGCCTACTGCACCTCTATCTCTATCGTTGGGAGGTAGAAAATGTGTACTTCATGTCGTCAAACACTCCAAGCACATGCATACGAGAAGACCACAATCCCCTCTGGCTTCCTTCGTTTGTTGTGGCGCGGTCTCATCTCTGATAACTGTAACATTGAACTTCTTTGGCTACTTGTTTCCAGACTTAGTCCAATAATCAATTGCATCCAAGAATTTAGCCAAATGAGAGCTCCATCCCTTAATCATATCTCTCAAATCAGACAACGATATTTAATTTATCATGCTGTCATATACTATTGTCTTTAGGGATGGGAGCTGAAGCTCGACGAGAAGCCAATGAGTACGGTCCAAAACATGGATAAACACCTGCATCGAAATGTAATAATTCAAATTGTGCACTTATTTATGAACACCTTTAAAATATTTAAACAAATATACTAACCTTATCGACCTCCCACCATGCAGAATAAAGTTTAGCTTATCCATTAGCCAACACATATGATTCCTATAGTTGATTATTCAAGTGAACTACGTGAAAAGACGTCGGCATAATTGTATATCACGTTTTTTTAATATTTTTCTTCAATTTCCTTACAATTAGAAGATGTGTCACCCATACATCAATATGCTGTTTTACAAAAAAAAGACATATATTAGTGAATTACATAAATTTTAAAAAAAATTAATCAAACTGAAATATAAGAAATATAAGACTTACCCCCCCATCGAAATAGCCGTTGTCTTCAACCCCTAATAATACACCCCACCAAGACCGTTCAATCAACAAATGCATATCATCGTTGAGTTTGTATATGTCAGCGTAACACCCTTGGCTCCGCTCATGTAGATAAAAATCAACTGCGGTCTTAGCCCAAAGGGTATTATCTAGAATTGTTTCCGGTAGTTGTTTCCTCTCCACTTCATCTGCCGGAATGGTACTGGCCGGTAACTTATACGAAAGGCAACAGTCATCCATCATGTCCGGCATGTGAGGGGGCTTATCAATAATTCGATATATTACGCCGTATGAATCGGGCTCTAGAATGTTGGGAGAGACCTCTTCAACGATGACAGTGGCCTCTTGAACGGTGGGAGGAGACTCTTGAGGGATGATAGGGGCCTCTTGAACGATAGGGGAGGCCTCTTGAACGATGACAGGTGAGTCGGGCTTTTTCTTACGGATTCTTCGCACTATTGGGGTGAACGGAGACGTAATGGCACATGCACGCCATCTGATGCGTGAACTCCGTCTTGCAAGAAAAACCCGACGTAGAGCATCCACCTTAGCGGGCCGCTAAAAATAAATTAATACATAAATCAGTAAATAAACAGACATGATATTAAACAGTGAGAACAAAGACAAATATATTTCAAACTTGCACGGTATTAACCCAAGTCATTATTATATCATTGTTCACAAAATGCATCAGATAACATTCCAGAAGTAAGCACTTATATAAACATTTA